>NC_038049.1:11883353-12221137 GCF_002211085.1 Panicum hallii
TCGGGGGCTTGTTAGACCCGGGGCCACCGGGCTGGGCACATAACGTAGTTTAAAGAGTCTAAGAGATTAAGTCCGTCTTATCTCTTATTCATTTTGTTTATCTCTTGTTTATCCCGTTTAAATAGGAGATAGAGCTAACCAACACGGTGGGATCTACTCGAGATATGTTCTGGTATGATCACTCAGCGGAGGTTGGTTAGCATCTTTTGTAACTCTGGCCTCTTGGATATATATAGGGAGGTCAGGGACCCTCTCAAAGGGATATCTCTAGGTCATTCTACACCAAAGGGAACACAAAACCATACAGGACATAGGGTATTACGCTCCATGCAGCCCGAACCTGTCTAAGTCTTGTGCTCCTTGCACCTTCGAGTTCCTGATCTCGGCGTCTCCTCACACAAAACTTACCACCTTGGTATATCCCTCGGTGGGCAGCCGGTTAAACACCGACATGGTCTGCACAGGTGTCACACCCGATTTTATGAGAACATAAATCGAGCAATCATATATGCGCCAGGATCAAGTCACGCATATATACAACAGATTTATCAAGATATCACAACATATCACGAATAAAAGCGTATAAATTATAAAATGAATATCTTTATTACAACTGAATCAAGAATCAGTTCAAGGAAATGCGGAAGCGTAAAATGAATACATGAAAAGCTGGGCGCCATAGGGACGTCAACTGGGAGACGAACGCCTAGAAGTCGTCGAAGCTGCTGACGTAGTCCTCCACGTTGCCGGGCACTGAGCAGCAGTCGAAGATGTCCGAAATAGAACAGAAGAGTAGAGAGGCAAGTGTGAGTACAAACTCGTACTCAACAAGTATAACACAAACTATGAGGCTCTAGGCTAGCTGACTCAACTGCATTAGCTTTTAATCTTGGCAAATTTTATTTAAGCTAATTACTACAAGTGGATGAGTTACCATAACCCAAATCGCATAAGATTTAATCAATATTAATTAAGAACTACTGAGAACCATCCAAACCAAAACCCCGGGGCATCTTCCTCGTCAAAGGTTGATAACCCCACTAATCAGACGGAGGATCTGGGCCGCTCATGACTGTGAGCACAGCTGATATATCAGTTTTACACTCTCGAGAGGTTGCACAACTTTACCCGCAAGTCGTGGCTACGCTAGTTGTTCATCACACTTCCTTAGGTGAGACGGCTAGCAAGCACTACGAGACCGTTACAAAGGATCACGTTGGTAAGGCGTAACCGCTAAGGATTCTGGATTAGCAACGATGGGGCCCACCTCCGGGGGTACAAGACACACAGCACAGACCAAGCCGGAGGAGCAGGGACCATTGAAGCTTACCACCCCTCTTGCCCACGCAGGTAAGTTACTCCCGAACCAACACGACCTAATTAGTAAGTCAAGACCGTCCCATTCCAGTCTTGTGGTTGCGCGGTTGTCCCAGGTTGTCGCTCTATGAACCGGTCCTTATGGAGAGTGGCCAACCAAGCACTAAGCACCATGCTGGCCCCCTAAACCATGTTTCTAACAAAACATCTTTTAAGGACGCACAAACCACTCAAGCACACAGCACAGAGGGCCGGCTCCAGCATTAAGTTGCATAAGATCATTAAAAATTAATTAAAAAGGACCAAGATTTGTTATAGCGCAGCAACCTAGCACAACTAACCAAAATGCAACCCAAAGGATATATGTAAAGATATAAAGGTGGCTAGGAAGTCCTTATAGGTATACAGTATTAAAATGCAGTATGAAATTGTATTTAAAAAGTGATAGGAGGTTCATGTTATACTTGCCTTCCTCGTACTCTCCCGGCTGCTGCTCGAACTGCTCGGAAGACGGCTGCTCCTGGTACTGCTCCGGTGGCTCGACGTCTATTCACGATCGTAACAACAATACATGGGCCACACATGCACACACATGCAAACAAATAGTAAAATATAAGAAACAGTACACCAATACAATAGAACAGCACATAAAACTGGACTAGAACCATTCTACGCGTTACAACGATCGCGTGGAATATAAAGAACACTTAAAACGGAGCTAAAACGCGAAAACTGCGCTCGAAACAAGATCCAGGGACTTATTTGTAAGAAAAACATGACTTAACAGGGGGTTCTGTGCAAACACTGAGGGCTAAAACCTAATTAAAGGTTAGACACAGGGACTAGCCCTGCAAAAACTCTAAACAAGGACTAGAAAACCTAAATCCAGAGAGCTCAGGGGTCAAAAAGGAAGAAAAAGGGCCTATCTGTAAATATTTTTGAGCTAGGGTTGGACGGCGGGTTGATTTCCCTAAAAGACAGGGACTCTTTAGCAAGAACGCCAGGCCCGAACCGGTACGTTCTAATCTGGAGCGTTGGATCATGATCTGGTGGTTCGGATTAGATCGGGCTCGCGAAGGGGTACGCACAGATCTCACCCGTTGGATCTCGATCCTACGCTCCGGACTCTATCTTCCCTCGGATCTAATACCCCCCGCTGGATCTGAGATGGGCGGCCCCAGATTTAAAATCCCGGGCGAACCGGTACGCACGGACTCCGTCCGTTAGATTCAGATCCCGTGGCGCAGATCCATCCCAACCGCGATCTAATCCTACGCGTTGAATACGGATCGGGTGGCTAGGGTTCGCAGGAGCACGGCCGGCGGCGGGATGGCCACCGGAGCTCGTCTCCGCGGCGGCGCTTCGCCGGCGTAGGCCGATCTCGGCCATCCGGGCTCCACTTGGGACGAGATCAACCCCTGGAGGATGCTGGCGGCACGTGTAACCTATCTGGGCCATCGGCGCGGCGGATTGGGGCTCGGGGCGGTGCTCCCCGCGGTGAGGGCGGTTCGGGGTACGGTGGCACGGGGAACGCGCACGAACAGAGGGAGTTAGGGAGGGAAAAGGGGCACGGCGCGCTCCTTACCTCGCCGGGGTGTTGCGACGACGGTTGGAGGCTGAGGATCGAGGGCTCCGGTGTTGATTGCGGTGGCGCAAGGCGGGTTGGCGGCGGAGTTGCCCCTCAGGTCGTGAGGTGGAGCGGCGGCGCTAGGGCATAGAGGGGAGTTGGGGAGGCAAAGGCGGCTGAGAGGAAGCGCGAGCGAGCGGCCGGCTAAGAGAGGGGGAAGAGCGGCCTCGGCGTGCGGGTCACACGCAACGAACCCCGAGCTTCTCGCGGGTCCCGTTACGGCTCGATCCAATCCAGGGCGGGCGAGCTTCGAGAAAGGGGAAGAGGGCTCGGGTACTGGCCAGGGCGCGGCTCGGGTGCGGCGCAAGGGCCCGGGAGCGCGGCGGGGCGGGGCCACGGCCAGTGGCAGGGCGGCCGGCCGCGGGGAGAAACAGGGAGGAGGAAAAAAAAGAGGGGAGAGGAGCTGACGCTCGAGTGAGGGGAGGGCGCCGACAGGCCGGGCCCGGAGTGGCAGAGAAAGAAAAGGAGAGGGGCGCACGTGGCCGGCCTGGCTGTGCGAGTGAGAGGGAAAGGGAGAGAGGGTGGAGCTCGGGCTGGGAAGGAGATGGGCCTCGGGCTTGGCCCACGCGGGAAGAAAAGGGGGGAACGGAGGAGCTGGGCCTCGGGGGCTTTGGGGCCGTGGGAAGGAGAGAGGGCCCGCGGGGAAAGAGAGAAGGGGATGGGTGCTGGGCTGGGCTGGCCGGCTGCTGGGTTGGGCTGCCTTCTTTCATTCTTTCTACTTTTCTTCTTTTGTTTTTCTAACTCACTAATTCAAACAAGCTATTTGAATTCAAACTACAATCTGAATTCAAACCCATAAACTCAACACAAATAAACAATGCTGCAGCATGAATGCACCAAACATTTCAATCCTATGATAAATTTTATTTTCTTGTGTTATAAATTGCTTTAAATGCCACAAAAATTAAAGAAAAGCCTGGAAAATTTATTTAAGTCCAAATAATTTCATTAAAATTTAAGGGAAATTACCTTAGGGTGTTACAAACCTACCCCCCTTACAGGAATCTCGTCCCGAGATTCGGATAGGCTAGCTAGCAAAGAGATCTGGGTATGTCTTGCTCAGCTCATCTTCTCGCTCCCAAGTAGCCTCATCCTCTGTATATGACTCCACTGCACACGGCACATCTTGATCTTCTTGTTTCTGGTAACTCTCTCAGATGTCTCCAGAATCTTCACCGGATGCTCGATATAGGTCAGATCCTCCTGCACATCCAACCCTCCATCGGTGCTTGCTCTTCTGGCACTCTCAAGCACTTCTTCAGCTGAGACCACGTGGAACACATCATGCACTCCTGAAGATTGAGAGGCAACTCCAAACGATATGCCACCTCACCTTTCCGTTCCAACACCTTGAACGGACCAATGTATCGAGGAGCTAGCTTCCCCCTTACATTAAACCTGCGGATTCCTCTCATACGGCGAGACCTTCAGATACACATGATCACCCACTGCGAAGGTCAAATCTCGGCGACGAACATCCGCATAGCTCTTCTGACGAGTCTGAGCGACCCTCAGATTCTCTCGCACCTGCTGTACCAGTTGTTCGGCTTCCTCAACAATATCCAGACCAAACACCTGCCTCTCGCCAATCTGATCCCAATACAAACGGAGTCCTGCACTTTCGACCATACAGGGCCTCGAAAGGAGACTTCTTCAGACTAGCCTGATAACTGTTGCTGTATGAAAACTCTGCATACGGCAGGCATTTATCCCAGCTGGTACCATACTGAATAGCACAGGCTCGAAGCATATCTTCTAACACTTGGTTGGTTCTCTCTGTCTGCCCATCTGTCTGAGGATGATAAGCAGTACTGAAACGCAGTTTCGTATCTAGCGAATCGTGCAACTGCTCCCAGAACCAGCGAAGTGAACTGAGATCCTCTGTCAGATATAATCTTCTTCGGAACTCCATGCAGACAGACCAATCCTGGAGACGTACAACTCTGCGAGCCTAGCACCGGAGTAAGTAGTGTTCACCGGAATGAAGTGAGCAACCTTCGTCAACCGATCCACTACTACCCATATGGAGTTGTACCCCTTCTGAGTACGAGGCAAGCCAACAATGAAGTCCATCGTGATCTCCTCCCATTTCCACTCTGGAATCTTCAACGGCAGCAATAAACCCTGCTGGCCCTCTGATGCTCTGCCTTGACACGCTAACAAGTGTCACAGATAGCCACGTACTCCGCAACGGAACGCTTCATTCCATACCACCAGAATCGTTCCTTCAGGTCATAATACATCTTCGTGCTACCAGGATGTATAGAATACGCTGTATCATGAGCCCTCACTCAGAATCAATTTTCTGAGGTCATTCACATCCGGCACACATATACGACCCTTGTACCACAAGGTACCCTGATCATCCTCTCTGAAATGAGGGGCCTTGCCAACCTTGAGCAGTTCACGAATCTCCTGCAGCTTCTGATCTTCCTTCTGATGCTGCCTGATCTCAGCCTCTAGAGTGGGTTCTGCCTCGAACGACGTACCCGAGGTATGATGCAGAAACCCAGGCTCAAACTGCTCAAACTCCTCGCATAACTCCTGAGGCATCAGAAAAGCCATGGCCATGTTAACATAGCTCTTCCTGCTCAAAGCATCTGCTACAACATTAGCCTTACCCGGATGATAGTGAATCTCCAGGTCGTAATCCTTGACCCAACTCTAGCCATCTTCTCTGTCGCATGTTCAGCTCACTCTGGGTGAAAATATACTTGAGGCTCTTGTGATTGGTGTAAATATCACACCTCTGCCCAAACAAGTAATGCCTCCATATCTTCAGAGCATGCACAACTGCGGCTAACTCCAGATCATGAGTGGGATAATTCAGCTCGTGCCGGCGCAACTGCGGCGAGGCATAAGCTATCACTCTGCCTTCCTGCATCAGAACGCAACCAAGACCATCCCTCGAAGCATCACAATACACTGTGAACCTCTTGCTCTGGTCTGGCAGAGTAAGGACTGGCGCCGTAGTCAACCTCTTCTTCAGCTCCTCGAAGGCACTCTGACGCTCCTCAGTCCAAGAGAAATCCACACCCTTCTCTAGCAAGGAAGTTAAAGGCTTTGCAATCTTGGAGAAATTCTCAATGAACCTCCGATAATAACCTGCTAAGCCCAGAAAAGAGCGGACCTTCCTTCACCGTCTGTGGTACCACCTAGTCAAGCACATCCTTCACCTTCCTGGGGTCCACAGCGATACCTCCCTTGGAGATAACATGACCGAGGAACGGAACCTCATCAATCCAGAACTCGCACTTGCTGAGCTTGGCATACAGCTTGTGCTCTCTGAGCCTCTGCAACACAAGCCTCAGATGTTTCTCATGCTCTGCTTCTGACTTGGAATATATCAGATATCATCAATGAATATCACCATAAAAGGTGTCCAGATAATCCATGAAAACCTTATTCATCAGATGCATGAAGAAAGCCGGAGCATTGGTCAAGCCAAAAGACATGACCGTATACTCGTATAGCCCATACTTGCAAGTGAATGTCGTCTTCGGGATATCCTCAGAACGAATCCTCAGCTGATGATAACCCGAACACAGATCAATCTTCGAGAATACACAAGCACCCTGAAGCTGATCAAAAAGATCCTCAATACGGGGCAATGGATGCTTGTTCTTGATAGTGACTGCATTCAGATCCCGATAATCGACGCACATCCTCTTCGCGCCATCCTTCTTCTCTACGAGCAATACAGGAAAAGCCCAAGGAGAGAAACTGCGAAGGATATAACCCTTGGCTAGCAACTCGTCGATGGTCTTCTTAACTTCCTCATGCTCAACGGGAGCCATACGATAGGGCCGCTTAGCAATAGGAGCTGTGCCAGGCAAGAGATCAATAGAAAACTCAATGTCGCGATCAGGCGGCATACCTGGCAAAATCATCCGGAAAGACATCCGGGAATTCAGACACCACGCGAATACCATCCGTGGGTCTAGCCTCCATCTGATGAAGAAATCCAGAAGGCTCTGTGGCACCGATAGTAACCTCCTGACCACCCGGTGCTGACAGAAGAACAGTCCCTCTGAGCACAATCTATCCGGACTCCCCACTTAGCAAGAGTCTCCATCCCGAGGATCACATCAATGCCCTTGGAGTCTAGCACCATCAGATTCGCACTGAAATCTACCCCCCTTATGGTCACACTGACTCTGGGACAGAAGACATGAGACCTCAACTGTTGTCACACCCGATTTATAAGAACATAAATCGAGCAATCATATATGCGCCAGGATCAAGTCACGCATATATACAACAGATTATCAAGATATCACAACACATGTCACGAATAACATTAATATAAAACGTAAATGAATCAATAAAATGAATTATTTTTATTACAACCGAATCAAGAATCGGTTCAAGAGTTGCGGAAGCGTAAAAGAGATACATGAAGAGCTGGGCGCCACAGGACGTCGACTGGGAGACAAACGCCTAGAAGTCGTCGAAGCCGCTGACGTAATCCTCCACGTTGCCGGGCACTGAGCAGCAGTCGAAGATATCCGAAATAGAACAGAAGAGTAGAGAGGCAAGTGTGAGTACAAACTCGTACTCAACAAGTATAACACAAACTATGAGGCTCTAGGCTGGCTGACTCAACTGCATTAGCTTTTAGTCTTGGCAAATTTTATTAGAGCTAATTACTACAAGTGGATGAATTACCATAAACCCAATTGCATAATAAATTAATCAGTATTAATTAAGAACTACTGAGAACCATCCAAACCAAAACCACCCGGGGAATCGCCCTCGTCAAAGGTTGATAACCCCACTAATCAGACGGAGGATCTGGGCCGCTCATGACTGCGAGCACAGCTGATATATCAGTTTTACACTCTCGAGAGGTTGCACAACTTTACCCACAAGTCGTGGGCTACGCTAGTTGTTCATCACACTTCCTTAGGTGAGATGGCTAGCGAGCGCACTACGAGACCGTTACAAAGGATCACGTTGGTAAGGTGTAACCGCTAAGGATTCTGGATCAGCGACGATGGGGCCCACCTCCGGGGGTACAAGACACACAGCACAGACCAAGCCGGAGGAGCAGGGACCATTGAAGCTTACCACCCCTCTTGCCCACGCAGGTAAGTTACTCCCGAACCAAAATGACCTAATTAGTAAGTCAAGACCGTCCCATACCAGTCTTGTGGTTGTGCGGTTGTCCCAGGTTGTCGCTCTATGAACCGGTCCTTATGGAGAGTGGCCAACCAAGCACTAAGCACCGTGCTGGCCCCCTAAACCATGTTTCTAACAAAAACATCTTTTAAGGACGCACAAACCACTCAAGCACACAGCACAGAGGGTCGGCTCCAGAATTAAGTTGCATAAGACCATTAATCAAATTAATTAAAAAGGACCCAGGTTTGTTATAGCGCAGCAACCTAGCACAACTAACCAAGAATGCAACCCAAAGGATATATATAAAGGATATACAGGTGGCTAGGAAGTCCTTATAAGTATACAGAATTAAAATGCAGTATGAAATTGTATTTAAAAGTGATAGGAGGTTCATGTTATACTTGCCTTCCTCATACTCTCCCGGCTGCTGCTCAAACTGCTCGGAAGACGGCTGCTCCTGGTACTGGTCCAAAGGCTCCGCGTCTACTCACGATCATCAAACATAGTCCACACATACACACATGCACAAATAATAGCAAAATATAAGAAACAGTACACCAACACAATGGAATAGCACATAAAACTAGCCTAAAACTAATCTACGCGTTACAACGATCGCGTGGATATAAAGAACACCTAAAACGGAGCTAAAACGTGAAAACTACGCTTAAAACAAGATCTAGGGACCTATTTGTAAGAAAACTGGAGGTTCTAAGGGGTTCTGCGCAAAAACCGAGGACTTAAACGTAAATAAACCCTAAACTCGGGGGCTAGCGCGAGAAAACACTGGATATGGACTGCGGGTTCAAAATACAGGAAGCTCAGGGGTCTAAACGAGAAGAAAAGGACCTAACCGTAATTATTTTTGAACTACGGGTGGACTGCGGGTTGATTCCAAGGAAACTCAGGGGCTCTTTAACAAAACTGCCACGGCTGAAGGGGTACGCGGCTTCTATTAAGGGCGGTTGGATCTAAATCGAACGGTTCGGACGCGTTCCGGTTCGGACGATCCGATCTGAACAGCGGAGTTCGGACGGTCCGATCTGGATCGGACGGGTCCGATCTGTCCGAGGGGTCCGGTCCACTGGATCCTGATCGGAGGGCTGGGACTAGACTCACACGGCGAAGGGGTAAGATCTGTTCCGGGCTCTTAGACCCAGATCGGGCGGCTCAGATCGCGGCTCGTTCCACGGCTCGGGAACGGCGGGGGGGGGGGGGGGGGGGGGGGGGGTCGCCGGAGACGCGCTCCCCGCGGCGGCGCTTCGCCGGAGATGACCAATCTCGGTCATCTGGGCCTCATTTGGGACGAGGCCAAGCCCTGGAGGACGGTGACGGCACGGTTAATCCACCTGAGTTATCAGCGTGGCGGATCGGGGCTCGGGTCGACGCTCCCCACGGCGAGAGCGGCTCGGGATCGCCGGCGTGCCGTGGATGGGTGGCTGGGGTGGTTTACAGGCTACCAAATCTAGCGCAAACGACTACCCAAGATGACGTATTGCTCACCGAGGCGGGGATTGGCCGGAGGCGGCGTGCGGAGGCGTCGCTGGGACGGCCGGCGGCGGAGGGGGTCGGTTCCCGTGGAGGAGGACGATGCCAGGGTGGCCGGGCCCTCTGGATGGCGGAAATTGCTCCGGGAGGTTCCTGCGAAGGTGATGGGGGTGTCAGTA
This sequence comes from Panicum hallii, assembly GCF_002211085.1. Classification (NCBI taxonomy): domain Eukaryota; kingdom Viridiplantae; phylum Streptophyta; class Magnoliopsida; order Poales; family Poaceae; genus Panicum; species Panicum hallii. Next base: position 11,893,089 of record NC_038049.1, read on the forward strand.
CGGCACAAGGGGTACAGGTGGCCGGCAATTTCATAGACGAAGCTCACCGGCGGCGACGGCTCGGGTCACGGTAGAGGCAAGGCGGCGGCCGCGGTTAGGGCTTTGGGGCGGCGCTGTTGGGATGAGGGGGGTCCAAGGGGTGGCGTAGGAGGATAAGAAGGGCGGGGCCCGGGGTCTCGGGATAGGGTTGCTGCGAGAAGGACGGAGATCTCGGGGAGGGAGGTTGCGCCGGAGGAGACGGGAGGAAGGAGAAAGGGGGCCGACAGGTGGGGTCGAGCTGGGGGAATGACCGAGAAAGAAGGAATAACTGAGGATATAAGGAATGACTGAGAACAGAAGGAATGACTGAGAAAGGAAAGGAATACTGAGAAAGGAAAGGAATTACTGAGAAAGGAAAGGAATTACTGACCTACTTTCCTGCTTCTTCCCTTTTCTCTATCAACCCAACTCAATTCTATTTGAATTCAACTCAAATTTGAATTCAACTCCTATGCACTCAACCAAATAAAACTTATGCCCAGCATGAATGCACAAACATGTTGAACCTAAAATAAATTTTAATTCTTTACGTTTTAAAATTACTTTAAATGCAAGGTAAATTAGAGAAAACTCGGGAAAATTTATTTGAGCCCAAATAAATTCATTAAAATTAAGGGAAAAAATACCTTAGGGTGTTACAAACCTACCCCCCTTACAGGAATCTCGTCCCGAGATTCGAATAGGCTAGCTAGCAAAGAGGTCGGGATATGTCTTCCTCAGCTCGTCTTCTCGCTCCCAAGTAGCCTCATCCTCCGTGTGATGACTCCACTGAACACGGCACATCTTGATCCTCTTGTTTCTGGTAACTCTCTCAGATGTCTCCAAAATCTTCACCGGATGCTCGATATAGGTCAGATCTCCTGCACATCCAACCCTTCTATCGGTGCTTGCTCTTCTGGCACTCTCAAGCACTTCTTTAGCTGAGACACGTGAAACACATCGTGCACTCCTGAGAGATTGAGTGGCAACTCCAGACGATATGCCACCTCACCTTTCCGTTCCAGCACCTTGAACGGACCAATGTATCGAGGAGCTAGCTTCCCTCGTACATTAAACCTGGGATTCCTCTCATCGGCGAGACCTTCAGATATACATGATCACCCACTGCAAAGGTCAAATCTCGACGACGCACATCCGCATAGCTCTTCTGACGAGTCTGAGCGACCCTCAGATTCTCTCGCACCTGCTGTACCAACTGTTCGCCTCCTCAACAATATCTGGACCAAATACCTGCTCTCACCAATCTGATCCCAATACAGCGGAGTCCTGCATTTCCGACCATACAGGCCTCAAACGGGGACTTTTTCAGACTAGCCTGATAACTGTTGTTATAAGAAAACTCTGCATACGGCAGGCATTTATCCCAGCTGGTACCATACTGAATAGCGCAGGCTCGAAGCATATCCTCCAACACTTGGTTGGTTCCTCTCTGTCTGCCCATCTGTCTGAGGATGATAAGCAGTACTGAAGCGCAGCTTCGTATCCAACGAATCATGCAACTGCTCCCAGAACCGTGAAGTGAACTGAGATCCTCGATCAGATATAATCTTCTTCGGAACACCATGTAGACAGACATCCTGGAGATGTACAACTCTGCAAGTCTAGCCCGGAGTAAGTAGTGTTCACCGGATGAAGTGGGCAACCTTCGTCAACCGGTCCACTACTACCCATATGGAGTTGTACCCTTTCTGAGTACGAGGCAAGCCAACGATGAAGTCCATAGTGATTCCTCCCATTTCCACTTGGAATCTTCAACGGCTGCAATAACCCTGCTGGCCTCTGATGCTCTGCCTTGACACGCTGACAAGTGTCGCAGATAGCCACGTACTCCGCAACGGAACGCTTCATTCCAGACCACCAGAATCGTTCCTTAGGTCGTAATACATCTTCGTACTGCCTGGATGGATAGAATATGCTGTATCATGAGCCTCACTCAGAATCAACTTCCTGAGATCTCTACATCCGGCACACATATACGACCCTTGTACCACAAGGTACCCTGATCATCCTCCCTGAAATGTGGAGCCTTGCCAATCTTGAGCAACTCACGAATCTCCTGCAGCTTCTGATCTTCCTTCTGATACTGCCTGATCTCAGCCTCTAGAGTGGGTTCCGCCTCGAACGACGTACCCGAGGTGTGATGCAAGAAACCCAGACTCAACTGCTCAAACTCCTCGCATAACTCCTGAGGCATCTGAAAAGCCACGGCCATGTTAACATAGCTCTTCCTGCTCAGAGCATCTGCTACAACATTGGCCTTGCCCGGATGATAGTGAATCTCCAAGTCATAATCCTTGACCAACTCTAGCCATCTTCTCTGTCGCATGTTCAGCTCACTCTGGGTGAAAATATACTTGAGGCTCTTGTGATCGGTGTAAATATCACACCTCTGCCCAAACAAGTAATGCCTCCATATCTTCAGAGCATGCACAACTGCGGCTAACTCCAGATCATGAGTGGGATAATTCAGCTCGTGCCGGCGCAACTGCCGCGAAGCATAAGCTATCACTCTGCCTTCCTGCATCAGAACGCAACCAAGACCATCCCTCGAAGCATCACAATACACTGTGAACCTCTTGCTCTGGTCTGGCAGAGTAAGGACTGGCGCCGTAGTCAACCTCTTCTTCAGCTCCTCGAAGGCCTTCTGACGCTCATCAGTCCAAGAAAAACCCACATCCTTCTCCAGCAAGGAAGTCAAAGGCTTCGCAATTTTGGAGAAATTCTCAATGAACCTCCGATAATAGCCTGCTAAGCCCAGAAAAGAGCGGACTTCCTTCACCGTCTGTGGTACAACCCAGTCAAGCACATCCTTCACCTTCCCGGGGTCCACAGCAATACCTCCCTTGGAGATAACATGACCGAGGAACGGAACCTCGTCAATCCAAAACTCGCACTTGCTGAGCTTGGCATACAGCTTGTGCTCTCTGAGCCTCTGCAACACAAGCCTCAGATGCTTCTCATGCTCCGCTTCTGACTTGGAATATATTAGGATATCATCAATAAATATCACCACGAAGGTGTCCAGATAATCCATGAAAACCTTGTTCATCAGATGCATGAAGAAAGCCGGAGCATTAGTCAGGCCAAAGGACATGACCGTATACTCGTATAACCCATACTTGCAGGTGAATGCCGTCTTCTGAATATCCTCAGGACGAATCTTCAGCTGATGATAACCCGAACGCAGATCAATCTTCGAGAATACACAAGCACCCTGAAGCTGATCAAAGAGATCCTCAATACGGGGCAATGGATGCTTGTTCTTGATAGTGACTGCATTCAGATCCCGATAATCGACACACATCCTCTTCGCACCATCCTTCTTCTCTACAAGCAATACAGGAAAAGCCCAAGGAGAGAAACTGCGACGGATATAACCCTTAGCTAGCAACTCGTCGACGGTCTTCTTAACCTCCTCATGCTCGACAGGAGCCATACGATAGGGCCGCTTAGCAATAGGAGCCGTGCCAGGCAAGAGATCAATAGAAAACTCAATATCGCGATCAGGCGGCATACCTGGCAAATCATCCGGAAAGACATCCGAGAATTCAGACACCACGCGAATACCATCCGTGGGTCTAGCCTCCATTTGATGAAGAAATCCAGAAGGCTCTGTGGCACCACAGTGACCTCCTGACCATCTGGTGCTGACAGAAGAACTGTCCTCTGAGCACAATCTATCCGGACTCCCCACTTAGCAAGAGTCTCCATCCCGAGGATCACATCAATACCCTTGGTGTCTAGCACCATCAGATTCGCACTGAAATCTACCCCCCTTATGGCCACACTGACTCTGGGACAGAAAACATGAGACCTCAACTGTCCTCCCGGTGAAGATACTAGCATGCACCTCTTTAATGTGCTAGTAGGAATACCATGATGCTCAACAAAAGACTGAGTGATGAAGGAATGTGTAGCACCAGTATCAAAAAGCACTGTAGCAGGATGGGCATTAACCATGAACGTACCAATAACCACGTTGGGAGCCTCGGCCGCTGACTCGGCCGTCATGTGGTTCACCCTGCCCTGAGCTGGAGCCTTGGGCGGTGCTGCACGCCCCTGCTGTCCTGCCTGCGCCTTCCGAGGGCAGACGTTGGCGTAGTACCCGGGCTCGCCGCAGTGGAAGCACACTTGAGGAAGTGCCGGAGCCTGCTGCCCAGGAGGAGTGGGCGCTCCCTGCCTCTGAGCTGGTGGAGCCGGAGGCGCTGGAAGCCTCTGACCCTGTCCCGCCTGCTGCTGCTGCTGCGGACGAGGTGGAAACTGCTGCCGCTGCTGGTACTGCTGGGGCGGCCTCTGCTGCTGCTGCTGTGGAGGGTACTGGTAGCGGGGACGGGTGTTGCTGCCCGAAGAGGATGGAGCCATCTTCCTCTTCTTGTCCTCAATCTCCCGGCGCTTGCGCTCGGTGTTGAGGGCCGCATCAACCAGCTGGTTGAAGGTGTCGAAGCGGTGGTTCAGCAGCGCATACTGGATGTGATCATCCAACCCCTCCTTGAAGTACTCCTGCTTATCGCTATCACGAGCGACGTCAGCAGGGGCGTAGCGGGCAAGCTGAAGGAAACGGTCACGGTATTCCGTCACCGTCATCGATCCCTGAAACCACGTACATAGATAACAAGGATGGGAACCGCTCAATTGGTCAGGTTACAAAAGAAATCAAGGATGGATCAAGCTCAAAAGGAATGGTAGGGAATTCCGTTAAATTTTACCTGCTTAAGAGCACGGAACTCCTTCTGCTTCATCTTCATGATGCCCTCAGGAATGTGATGGTTCCTGAAACGCTCACGGAACTGGTCCCACGTGAGAGCGTCACGATCCCGAGCTGGGTAGGACTCCCACCAGTCAAGAGCGGAGCCTCGCAGCTGCCCTGCTGCGTAAAGGACTCGCTCACGGTCGTCGCACTGCGCAACAACCAACTGGCGCTCCACCGAGCGAAGCCAGTCGTCCGCCTGGAGTGGGTCCGTGGCGTGAGAGAAGGTCGGAGGATGACCTCTCAGGAAGTCCGCACGCCTGTCGCGGGGCTGAGGCGGCGGAGGAGGCGGTGGCTGAGCATGGATCTGCTGCAGAGCCTGAACGGTGTTGTTCAGGGTAGCCATCATCTGCATCTGGAGCTGGAAGAACTGCTCCGGGGTCAGTGGTGGCGGCATCGGCAGCGGCTGACCGGTACTCTGGTTGTTCTGCTCCTGCTGGTCAGAACCGGAACCGGTGCGCCTGGTGTTCACCATCTTATTGCAACAAACGAAATTTATGAGAATAAGATATCGTGCAGCTGCGGAAATGAACTTCGGAAGGAGATGTCAGAAAGAAAGGAATATAGGTTTTACCCCCAACGTTCTAACTCAATTTTATTATTTAGTTCAAGTTGGGTTAGGTCGATTTGCATGAACAAGTTTAACTACTAGCCTATGCAATCAACCAAAAATCCAAATCAAGCATTTGCACAATAACAAACATTCAACATTCACAACTTAGTCGAGTTTTTCACACTACTCGACTGACACACTCGTTCTAGCGTATTTCCATCGGGACATCTTAAACTTATAACTTATAGGATTAGGCGACTCAGGCCAACGTCTACGGAAAACTCAAGCTACTTCTCAGAAAAGACGGGGGAGATAGCAAATCTAGGGCTTAAGACTCAAGGAATAGGAGCAGAAAAATGATGGTTGAAGATTTGCGGAGGCAAGCAAGAGAACCGAAGTCCTAAACTCGACCAATTCTATCTAGGCTTCGTCCTACAGTCAACACGGCTCTGATACCAATCTGTCACACCCAATTTATAAGAACATAAATCGAGCAATCATATATGCGCCAGGATCAAGTCACGCATATATACAACAGATTATCAAGATATCACAACACATGTCAGGAATAACATTAATATAAATCGTAAATAAATCATAATGAATTATTTTATTACAACCGAATCAAGAATCGGTTCAAAAGTTGCGGAAGCGTATAAAAGAGATACAGGAAGAGCTGGGCGCCACAGGGACGTCGACTGGGAGACAAACGCCTAGAAGTCGTCGAAGCCGCTGACGTAATCCTCCACGTTGCCGGGCACTGAGCAGCAGTCGAAGATATCCGAAATAGAACAGAAGAGTAGAGAGGCAAGTGTGAGTACAAACTCGTACTCAACAAGTATAACACAAACTATGAGGCTCTAGGCTGGCTGACTCAACTGCATTAGCTTTTAGTCTTGGCAAATTTTATTAGAGCTTATTACTACAAGTGGATGAATTACCATAAACCCAATTGCATAATAAATTAATCAGTATTAATTAAGAACTACTGAGAACCATCCAAACCAAAACCACCCGGGGAATCGCCCTCGTCAAAGGTTGATAACCCCACTAATTAGACGGAGGATCTGGGCCGCTCATGACTGTGAGCACAGCTGATATATCAGTTTTACACTCTCGAGAGGTTGCACAACTTTACCCACAAGTCGTGAGCTACGCTAGTTGTTCATCACACTTCCTTAGGTGAGATGGCTAGCAAGCACACTACGAGACCGTTACAAAGGACACGTTGGTAAGGTGTAACCGCTAAGGATTCTGGATCAGCGACGATGGGGCCCACCTCCGGGGGTACAAGACACACAGCACAGACCAAGCCGGAGGAGCAGGGACCATTGAAGCTTACCACCCCTCTTGCCCACGCAGGTAAGTTACTCCCGAACCAAAATGACCTAATTAATAAGTCAAGACCGTCCCATTCCAGTCTTGTGGTAGCGCGGTTGTCCCAGGTTGTCGCTCTATGAACCGGTCCTTATGGAGAGTGGCCAACCAAGCACTAAGCACCGTGCTGGCCCCCTAAACCATGTTTCTAACAAAAACATCTTTTAAGGACGCACAAACCACTCAAGCACACAGCACAGAGGGTCGGCTCCAGAATTAAGTTGCATAAGACCATTAATCAAATTAATTAAAAAGGACCAAGATATGTTGTAGCGCAGCAACCTAGCACAACTAACCAAAATGCAACCCAAAGGATATATATATAGGATATAAAGGTGGCTAGGAAATCCTTATAGGCATACAGAATTAAAATGCAGTATGAAATTGTATTTAAAAGTGATAGGAAGTTCATGTTATACTTGCCTTCCTCGTACTCTCCCGGCTGCTGCTCAAACTGCTCGGAAGACGGCTGCTCCTGGTACTGCTCCAAAGGCTCCGCGTCTACTCACGATCATAACAAGAACAAACTATAAGAAAACAGTACAACATTACATAGAAACAACACACAAAACTATGCTAGAACTATTCTACGCGTCACAACGATCGCGCGGATATAAAGAACACCTAAAACGGAGCTAAAACGCGAAACCTACGCTTAAAACAAGATCCGGGGACCTATTTGTAAGAAAAACCTAACTTCCAGGGGCTTCTGCACAAAAACCGAGGACTTAAACATAAATAAACCCTAAACGCAAGGGCTAACTCGCTAAAAAACCCTAAGCTGGACTGCGGGTTCTAATTCTATAAAGATCAGGGGCTTCGGTGCAAGAAATAGGGCTAAACTGCAATTACTATTAAACTGCAGTGGACCGAGGGTTTATTCTTGGAAAACGCAGGGGCTCTTTAGCAAAATGGCTCGGCTGAAGCGGTACGTTTTATTCTGGGCCCTTAGATCTACTCTCTACGGCTCGGATTAGATTCCTCTCGCGAAGGGGTACGCTTGATTCTCATCCATCTGATCGGGATCCAACGCACCAGAGCCTATCATAACGAGAATTCAATCCCGCACGCCGGATCAAGGATGGACGGCCGGGATTCAAGACAAGGGCGAACCGGTACGAGAGAAACACATCCGCTGGATCACGATCCTACGGTCGGGATCAAGGGGCTAAGGACCTAATCCTACCCACTGGCCGCAGATCGGACGGCTCAGAAGAGAGAGAGGGGTGCGGCTGGCGGCGCTGACCGCCGGAGAAAGGAGGGCCGCGGCGGCGCAGCTCGGAAGCTCGCCGGAGATACGCGGTCACGCGTTTCCGGAGACCAAACTGACCTGGGCTTGGGTCCGGCGTGGCCTGCGCGACACGTGTGGTTCACCTAGAGCCCAAACGAGGCACGGGGAGGGGTCTAGCGGCGAGTACGACGGCGAGGGCAGCTCGGCGCGGCGGCGCAACGGCGGCGCGCGCGTTCTGGGCTCTAAGGGGAGCTAAGGGCCACAACAACCGGTGCAAAAGGACCAGGGAGATGAAGTGCGGCTCACCGAGGGGCTGTGGAGGCCGGAGACGCGGCGGAGGGAGGAAGTCGACGACGACCGGCGGCGGAGGGATCGGGTGCTCGCGGGGAGAGGCGATCCCGAGGTGACCGAGGTCCTTGGCTGGCGTGGATCGGCTCCGGGGACTCCTGCGGAGGTAACCAGGGGGTCAGGGCGGCCTAAGATCGGCCGGCACCGAGGAAATTGGGGCGGCGGCACAGCTCACCGGCGGCGGTATCTTCGCAAAATTCCGGTGATGCAGAGGCTCGGGGCTCGAGTGCCGGGCTCGGGAAGCTTCTAGGGGCGAGGCGGAGCTACTGCGGTTGACGTGGTGGTCCGGAGTGCAGCGGGGCGGCCGATCGACGGTGAGGCCGAGGGGAGGTGGCGCGGAGGAGCGGGGAAATGGCGGCGCTAGGGTTCTGGGTGGCGGCGGGGTTAGGGCACAGGTAGGTGGGGGCTGCAGGGCCACTTAAGGACGGAGGTCGAGGCCTCGGCGTGCGGGCCCAGAGGGGAAGCTCGCCGGGGTTCTCGGGGGGAACCATTGCGCCGGAGAAGAAAAGGGAGAGGAAGAAGAGGGCGCTGGCGTGCGGCCCACGCGGGAAGGGAAAGAGAGGAGGGTGCTGGGCCTCGGTGGCCCACGCGGGAGTGAGGGGGGGAAAAGGGCCCGAGGGGGGAAAGAGAGAGAGAAGTGGGCCGGGCTGAGAGAGAATGGGCTGCTCTTTCTCTTCTTTTCCTTCTTTCCTTTTTCTTCCCTACACTCAAACCTTCAAACAAACATCATTTGAATTCAAATAAATTTTGAATTCGAATCCTATAAACTCAACACAAGAAAAATAATGCTCCAGCATGAGTGCACATACATGTTGACCTTATGATAAATTTTATTTTCTTGCGTTGTAAAATTACTTTAAATGCGATATAAATTAAGTAAAAGGCTGGAAAATTTATTTAAACTCAAATAAATTCATTAAAATTAGGGAAATTTACCTTAGGGTGTTACACTCTCACCCATCCGCTCCTCCCTGATGGTGGGCGCCGGGTTGTGCTGATCCAACTGGATCCAGGCCCTCTGTGCATAAAGGAGCGCTTGACGCACTTCCGGATCATGGCTGCGCTCGAGGATGGCCGTTACCCTGGCGATGTTGGCCACCGGAGTCCGGAAACCCCGCTCGCTTACGGCGGCAAACTCAGGGTCGAGCTCGCGATGCATAGATCGTCTTCGCTCGTTGGCCCTCCTCCGCCGGATCACGCGGGCCCTGTTCCTGGCCCTCCGCGCTTCGCGATCGGCATCGTTCTCATCAGCGGCGTCGGCTGTAATCTCATCCTCAGAGATTGCTTCAAAGTTGACGATGAGGAGGTCCTCATCGCCCTCGCCTTCTTCGGCCATCAGCACCTGATGAATTTGAACGATGCCATCGAGCTCGCCGATGGATCTTCGACGCGCTCCCCTATCTGGCGCGCCAGCTGTCGGTGTTTAACCGGCTGCCCACCGAGGGGTACACCCAAGGTGGTAAGTTTTGGGTGAGGAGACGCCGAGATCAGGAACTCGAAGGTGCAAGGAACACAAGACTTTTAGATAGGTTCGGGCTGCACGGAGCGTAACACCCTACGTCCTGTATGGTGGTTTGTATTCCCTTTTGTGTAGAATAACCTAATGATCTTCTTTTTTTAGAGGGGTCCCTGACCTCCCTTATATATCCAAGAGGTCAGAGTTACAAAGATGCTAACCAACTCCCATTGAGGGATCACACCAGAACACATCTCGAGTAGATCCTCTCCATGTTGGTTAGCTCTATCTCGTATTTAAACGGGATAAACAAGAGATAAACAAAATGAATAAGAGATAAGATGGGCTTAATCTCTTAAACTTCGTAACGTGCCCAGCCCGGTGGCCCCGGGTCTGACATTATCATCAAAAGACTTCACATCACTTTCTCCTCTGAGCAGCAATTATAACAAGCGTGAGTACACTTATGGTTGGTACTCAGCAAGTGTTGGGAATTATATGACATGAAGGCCAAAAGTAAGGAAAGGCTGACTGACTTACAGAGATAAGCAATTTTAGTTGGTCAAGTTTTATTAGCACCTGATTACTAAGGTATAAGTTCATACCAAAACCCACATTAAAAGAGAGAGAAGAGATACAGCATAAGCATAACCACAACCATAAACATGGTCCACAATAACCATAACCATAACCATGGTCCACGATTTAATTCATCTTCAAGTTCAATTAATCATGTGAGGGTCCAAGCCGCTCTTAACCGTGAGCACGGCTGATATATCAGTTTTCACTTTACCCACAATTCGTGTCTCCCGATTTGCCCGAGGTAGCTACCCTCTTAAACACTTCCGAGGTGAGTGGCAAGGGATTCACTACGAGGCCTTTACAAAGATTCCCTAACTTATGACAGTCCGCTGAGGTTTCAAGTCAAAGCGGTCATAACTCTCCCTAATGAGGCAGACGCCTTACCCAAGACCATATCATACCCTCAAGAGGACCGAGCTATACCCCGACGATGCAACCCCTCTTGCCCTTTCGGTAAGATCATCATAAGCTAGTGTTTCTAATTAATCAGCCAAGACTAGAGCTATATAGTATTGTGGTTGCACTGTTTTCCTGCGTGGTTCTCCATGTTCCAATTAAAACATATAATCTTGTTTTAACAACGCATAGCGCATGAATATGGATAAAACAGGTGTAACATCATCATTGTTGTCATCATGATTATATATTATTCCCAAACCATAACCAGTTGAAGCAACTAAGCAATAACTACCCAACAATAAAGATAAAACCCAGGTTGAGAAGGAATGACCATAAAGACTAGGCATATCCTTAATTAGGATCCATCAAAATTAGGACACATGCAAGCATAAAGAAAAAGAAAAGTTATATTTATTATGATTATTAGGACAAAAGCATGATCAAGGAAACACTTGCCTTTCTTTTAGAGAATAGCTGCTCAGAGTCTTCAACTCTTGTTCTTGAAACTCTAGATCTTCAAAGCTCTTAGATCGCGCTTCTTCAAACGTCACACAAGCATCCGACCGAAGCATACAAGCAAGCAAACAAACAAGAACAACTAAGGACAAATACAACAAACAAAAGGAAAGCTTTAAAAGAGCGAACTAAAGGATAAGGCTCGTTGCTACGATCACGAAAGCGCAAGAAACGCGGAAAACGGAGCTAGGGTTGAAAAGAAACAGCTATCAGAAGATTTATATTATAAAAGAAATAAAAGAACTATAGGCTTTCATTTATTTTAATTTAGAAAACTAATGTAAAAGATATTCAAAAGAGAATATCCATAATTATAATTAACTCATTTTATATTTGCATTTATAAAGATGAAAATATAACTTAGTCAAATTTTATATACAATTCTCTATGTATAAATTACACTAATTAAATAATTAATTAGAAAAGAAAACTTGTGAGAGCATCTAAACGTCAAACTTTATTATTCGTGTTGAACTAAACAAATTAAATTACAAACACATTTAAGTTGATATTAATCAAATTAACATTAACTATGAAAAACAGGAGAAAAGACTTAATTGGATTTTATTTCGGAGAACTAGATGAGAGGATATTATTCAAATTAAATTGATATTTAATTTGAAAAATAGGAATTATGGCACAACGACGCTACTAAACGATAGCTTAGGGTTGTAGAAGACTAACGCAAAAAGAACGGATCAAAACGGATCTAAAACGCGGAAACTACGCATAAAACAAGGCTGCAAGGACCTATATGCAATTAACTATAGACTTCAAGGGCTAGCAGCAAAGAATTGCAAGAAACAGAAAATAGTGCTTGCAAAATAGGAAAGATTAGGGTTAGATCTGAAAATTACCACGGGTGGGGCTGGAATGAAAAGATGCAATAGATCCAGGGGGTTTTCTGCGAAATCTGCAAGACATAGGAAAGAACAGGGAAATTACATCTTTCTCCAGGGACTGGACTGCAAAAAGCTTGGACCAGCACACCATGGCAGCGGCGGCCACTGTTCCTCAAATTCCCATTGATTTTAGGCACGGGAGATCGCGGGAAGCGGGGCAAATGAAAGAGGGCGACGAGGGGATTCCATTCCATACCTAACTTACCGCGGAGATGCATCGTGGCGATCGAATTTCGCGGAGGAAGATGCGACGGCTGTCTGTTCCATTCTGTTCCTGGGCTGATTCTGTGCATGCGGCCTGCAGGGGATGGGAGCGGGGCTGTAGGGCAGGGCTGTGCAGGGGGAAAGTGCAGGGCGCGTAGGGGCTTGGGCACCTGGGGGCGACGCAGAGGCGGGAGCACGGCGCCCTGGTGGCCGGTGGCCCTTCTGGCGATGCGCACGGGTGCAGGAGGAGGAGCGCACGAGGCACAGGCAGGGGCGGCTGGGGTGCACGGGCGGCTGCAGGGGGAGGCACCAGGCCACGCACGGCAGCAAGAGGGGGAGGGTGGCGCAGGGGGCGCACGGCTTCCTGGTCTGGTGCGGCGGCGCTCCTGGGGCAGATGCGTCGCGTGGGAAGAGGTAACAGGAGCGTGCAGGAGACCACAGGGGCGGTGATAGGGGAGGCACAAGCAGAGAAAATGCAACCTAGGGTTAGGGTTATGCGAGCAGGATTTATAGGGCACGCAGGGGGCTGAGATTCGGCAACCAGGAGGGTGCGAGGGCTCGCAGGGAGGGTGCGCGGCATCCAGGTGGACACGAGGCCGAGGGATTCGGTCATGGGCCGAAATAGTTTCGGCCTTGGGGCGAGAGCTGAACCTGGGCTGGCTGAGCAGGTTCATTTGGTGCGGGCCTGGAACGCTGAACTAGGCCGCGGAAGGAACAAAGATGGGAAGGTGGAACCGCATTGGTGCAAACCGACGGTCGTTTGAGAGCGAGGATCGATCGCGGATAGAACGAGATAGAGAGATGGAGATAGGGAAAAATCGAGCAGGTTCGGTTATGGACCGAAACAGGACCGGGTGAGGGCTGAACACGAAAACGAGCTGACAGGGCTGGTTGAACGTGAACCCTTTATTCGGGAGCGTGAAAAGAGAAGGAAAGGATCAGGCCGAGTCATTGGATCTGATGGTGATCGAACATCGTCGGGAAAACACTGAAGATGAGCCACGCGGTGTCATTTTCAAGCATGACCTGATCGAGGAGAAAGGTTAGAGGATCAGGAGCGCGATGGAACCTCTTAAAGATTCGGAGAGGACAAGGTTAAAAGGACGTACAACAACAAGGATACGGCTCGGTCCGACTGTGATGAAAATCAAAATATAAATATTTTCCAGAACATATTTTCAAGTTTAAAATAAATCTAGAAAAGTCCAGATAAATATTTCAAACCAAGAAAAATATATCCGGAAGAATCCCAAAGTTTTCCGAGGAAAACTCGGGAGGTAATTTTAGGACACGAGGAATCCAAATAAAATATTTGGACTTCATGAAAAAGAATTTTAGAGCTTTCCAAATAAAAATGGATCTAGCTCTCGGATAAATAAAATAATTGCCAGAAAAATCTTTAAAATTCTCGGAAAATCCTATTGATAGATGAACATATTGTAAGAGATACTCACATCCTAAAATTAAATATTTTAGGGTGTGACAAGAACAGATGCTACTCAACACGGATTTCGGAGAAAGAGGCAGTCGAATTGGCATCATTGGGGCTGTTGAAACCGATCAGAGATCTAGCTTTTCAATTGGAGTTCACCTCTTTGGCGCATCTGGTCCAGAAGCTGATGACGCATGAGCAGCGTCATCCTGAGCTGTATCAAGAAAAATTTAAGTGTCAAGTGGCGGTGGTTGATGCAAAGGAGGCCGAAGACTCCGGGGAAGAGCAAGAAGTGTCAGTCGCAGAGTGGACTCGGGGCGCAAACCATGTACCCTGTAAATGGGTGAAGCAAACTGGGCCTGCGAAAGGGTTTGACTTCGACGTGGGTAAAGTCGAACAGATTTTCGGCCTGTTGTTAAAAGAAAAACAGTTGAAGTTTCCGGAAGGATACAAACCTCCCACGGCGCAGGAGTGGAAGGGGAGATCATATTGTAAGTGGCACGACTCCTTTACCCACAGCACAAGCGACTGCAAGGAGCTTCGTCGGCAAATTCAATTGGCTATTGAGCATGGCCGATTGATCTGGGGCCAAACCGCCATGAAGGTCGATACTCAGCCTTTCCCAGGTGTGAACATGGTGGAAAGTTACGACCGGTCTGCAAGGCAACAGCTGGATTTTGCGCTCGACATCAACATGGCGGGGGTAGCGTCATGCCACCAAGTCAAGAATAAAGAGGCTGATCCCGGCGATCGGCCCCAAAAAAGAAGGGAAAGGGTATGTCACAGAAGAACAAGTAAGGTATGTAAGGAATCAACGGCCAACTTCTTCTAATCTTCTCAGGAAGTATGAGTACCAGTACCAGCAGCATTTCCAGTGGGAATCCGAGGAGGAAGAATATGAGCGTCGCACTGGGAAGCGCTTGAAGAAGCATGAAGACGCCGTGATCATTGGCACTGCCCATTTTTCAGGTACTGTTGGGATTCTGGTATGAATCGGCTGCCTACTACTAGGGAATGCCCAGAGTGAGGACCTGTGAAGCCAGACGCAAAGGGGGTCTCGGTTTTTCGGCGGTTAATGCCTGTTCCAACTCGACAAGAATGGGTTCGATCGCCGCGAAGGAGAGAGAACCTTGATGAAGAGGAGGATAGGTATCATCGTCCATGACGGTGCCCTGATGGACTCAATCGTTCTCAGAAGCACAGGGTCCAGCAGCTGCGAAGCTTGGAGGAAGCCGAGGCTAAGTACATCGAGTCATTAAGAAAAGCGTGATCAGATTTGGCAGAATAGGTCCATCATGTGCAGAAAAAAGAGTCACGCCTTTCCAGAAAGGAGTGGTGACCCAAGTCAGCAAGAGCTGATAAGAAGGTATCGGCTGATACGCACATGGTGTTTGTGCTCCCTGCAGAATTTCATGCTCGGGCCCATGAGGAGTCATCAGTGGCCCAGCTTGATTTGGGACCCCGGCCGGTGATATTTGAAAAGCCACAAGCCAAGAATTACAAGCACCTGAAGGCTTTATATCTTAAAGGGTATATAAACGGTCAGCCCATTAACAAGATGTTGGTGGATACAGGAGCAGCAGTTAACATCATGCCATACTCGGTTCTGCGTCGTTTGGGGCGATCCACCGGAGACCTAATCAGGACTAATGTCACGCTAAGTGACTTTAATGGGCAGACTTCAGAAGCTCAAGGCGCCCTCAGTGTGGATCTCACTATCGGAAATAAGACTGTCCTGACCTCCTTCTTCGTCGTTAATAGCAAAAGTACCTACAATGTCCTACTTGGCAGGGATTGGATTCACACTAACTGTTGCGTTCCTTCCACAATGCATCAGTGTTTAATCCAGTGGGACGGAGACAAGGTGGAGGTGGTCCAGGCAGATGATTCAATTGAAATTTCTCATGCTGCCATGAGCATCTGGGATGCGGAAGATCAGGAGCCAATTTTAGGGATGAGTCTAGAAGGGTGTGATCACATTGAGGCTACAAAAAATGGGTTGAGGCTGGTCTTATCCACTGGCCTTACAGAGTAGAAGAGTCGCATGAAGCAGGTCATCGCAGCGTACCTATGGAGGCCGATTCCTGCAATCGGCCCCAAAACATGAAGTATAGATTTTTGATGTCAAGTGTTTCACATAGTCATAGTTATTACGGGATGGCTTGCACTAACAGCCGACCTTATTCTTTTTATAAAAACTTGAGAGATAATGAGATACATGGAGCGGCCGATCTCGACGATGGGCCAAAACTCTTTTTACTATCTTCTTTTTCCATCTACAGCGTCGATCTAACGGAGGATGGAAAATTAGGATATGGTTTCATGTCGGCTGACGAGCTCGAAGAAATAGATTGGTCCTGGGGATAAGCCACGACCAACGTTCGTCAGTAAGAAGTTGCACTCATCCCTGCGAGAGCCGATGATAGCTTTATTAAAAGAATATGCTGATTGCTTCGATTGGATTATACAGAGATGCCTGGGCTGGATAGGCGTATAGTTGAGCATCGGCTCCCTCTCAAAAGTGGATTTCGACCGTTCCAACAGCGAGCACGCCAGATGAAAGCCGATGTCCTGGTCGAAGTGAAAAAAGAAGTGGAGAAGATGTTGGAAGCTGGATTTATAAGGACTTGCAGGTATGCCGAATGGATCTCAAGTGTTGTCCCCGTATAGAAGAAGGATGGCCGATGGCGGGTTTGTGTGGATTTCAGAGACCTCAATAGTTCTACTTCGAAGGATGAATACCCAATGCCTGTTGCAGAGACATTGATCAACGTGGCTGCTGGTCATAAAATTTTGAGTTTCATGGATGGTAACGCTGGTTATAATCAGATTTTTATGGGCCCTAAAGATATACACAAAACTACATTCAGAGTGCCTGGAGCGGTGGGCCTGTTCGAGTACGTGGTTATGACCTTCGGTTTGAAAAATGCCGGCGCTACATATCAGCGTGCCATGAATCACATTTTCCATGATCTGATCGGCAATTTGGTGGAAATTTACATTGACGATGTCGTAGTGAAGTCAGCGTCGGTTGAAGGACATCTGGGTGATTAACGACAGGTTCTGGAGCGAATTAGAAGGTTCGGGCTCAGGATGAACCCAAAGAAGTGTGCTTTTGGCGTGTCGGCTGGGCAGTTTTTGGGTTTTTTGGTTCATGAAAGAGGAATCAAGATTGGCCTAAAAAGTCAGAAAGCCGTGCGCACCATGGTGCCGCCTACTACCAAGAATGAGCTCCAGCAACTTATTGGCAAGATTAACATTGTCAGGAGGTTTATTTCTAATCTTTCTGGGCGGATCGAGCCTTTTATGGAGTTAGTAAAAATCAAAACCAATGAAGAATTCCGCTGGGGGGCAGAACAGCAACGGGCATTTGAAGAAATTAAAGAGTATTTATCGAAACCGCCTGTGCTTGTTCCACCACAACAAGATAGGCCATTTTATGTATATTTATCAGTTGGTGACACCTCCATCGCATCAGTGATAGTACAATTGTATGACAACAAAGAGAGGGTGGTATTCTACCTCAGCAGAAGGATGCTGGACGCAGAAACAAGGTATCCCGATATGGAGAAGCTATGCCTTTGTTTATTTTTTACATGCACCAAGCTTCGTCACATCCTGTTATCGGCTGAGGTAATCATCATCTGCAAATCGGATGTTATAAAGCACATGCTATCGGCTCCTGTGTTGAAAGGCCGATTGGGAAAATGGATGTTTGCATTATCAGAGTTCGATATCCGATATCAACCTGCGAAGGCAGTCAAAGGGCAAGCGTTAGCGGATCTTATTGCTGAGAGGGTCAACATAGCAACACTTTCTGTACGAGCTTGGGCTATGTACTTTGATGGATCAGTTTGTGGAGATGGATGTGGCATAGGGATCCTGCTGGTATCACCTCGGGGGGCAACATATTCTTTCTCAATCAGATTGCCTACCACTTGCACCAATAATCTTGCAAAGTATGAGGCGGTGCATAAAGGTATGGAATTGCTTCTTGAGGCTAGAGTCGAAGCGGTAGAAGTCTTCGGGGATTCAAAATTGGTAATCTCTCAACTCATAGAGGAATACAGGTGTGAAAGCGAGCTGCTATTTCTATTGTGGGTGCAATGCCAAGAACTAATAGCCCAGTTCAGGTACATAAATTTTTATTAGATAGCTAGGACTCGGAATACAGAGGCCAATGATTTGGCACAGCTGGCTTCAGGGTACAAAACCGATGGATCTAATCATCAGGTACACCTACTGGACCATGGAGATTGGAGAGCTGATATCTTCAATTACTTGAAGGATTCGGCTCGGGGGGGCACCCAAGAGGATACGATATAAAGCCATGAGGTATGTCTTGATAGGGGACGACATGTTCTACAGGACCTTGGACGGGTTGTTGCTTAAATGCCTGGGGCCGGTTGAGTCCAATCTGCTCTTACATGAAGTCCACGAAGGAACATGTGGGACTCATCAATCGGCTCACAAAATGAAGTGGCTGATTAGGCGATCAGGGTACTATTGGCCCACCATGCTTGAAGATTGTTTTAAGTATTATAAAGGGTGTCAAGCATGTCAGAGGTTCAGGAAGATCCAGATGGTACCAGCATCTATTATGAACCCCATTATTAAACCATGGCCGTTCAGAGGCTGGGGCATGGACATGATCGGCAAAATTAATCCTCCATCTAGAAAAGGTCATCAGTTCATTTTGGCTATCACGAATTACTTCACCAAGTGGGTAGAAGCGGTTCCTATGAAATCGGTGGCATCTAGAGACGTTATTCAGTTTGTCAAGGAACACGTCATTCATAGATTCGGGATCCCTCAGACCATTACAATAGATGGAGGTTCGGTTTTTATTTCACAGGAATTCAAGAAGTTTGCCGCCGATATGGGTATCAAGCTGATCAGATCGTCTCCATATTATGCTCAGGCAAATGGACAAGCTGAAGCGTCCAATCAGAGCCTTATCAAGGTTATTAAGGGTGCGTTTGGTTGGGCGTCGGAGGGCTGCGTTGGCGGTGAAAACGCAGAAGCCCAACCAAAGGGCTCCGCGCGCCGGCCTGCTTCTCCCAACGCAGCAGCGTTCGCGCTGTGTAAACTTGAACGCAGGCCCGAGCTGCTTTTGCAGCGTTGGAGGCGCCCGCGCCCGCGCCCCGACCCCCAGCGCCCGACCGCCCCCGGCGCCCCCGCCGCCCGACAGTCCCCGGCGGCCGCCCACCCCGGCGCCCGCGCCCCTGACCCCCCGCGCCCCGACCCCCGGCGCCAGCGCCCGCGCCCCCGGCGCCCGCGCCCCCGGCGCCCGACCGCCCCCGGCGCCCGACCCCCCGGCGGCCGCGCCCCCGACCCCCGCGCCCCGACCCCCCGGCGCCCGCGCCCCCGCCGCCCGACCGCCCCCGGCGGCCGCCCCCCCGACGCCCGCGCCCGCGCCTCCGGCGGCCGCACCCCCGACGGCCGAGCCCCTGCGCCCCCGGCGGCCGCGCCCCTGCACCCCCGGCGGCCCCTTCTTCCTGCCCGACGGCGGACCAAGGGAAGAAGACGATGGCGAGTTAGCGGCTGTGGCTGTGGTTTCGGCTCAGGAAGGGCTCAAATGGATCGCTGAGGTAGCTATGATGCTGGTGGTTCAAGGAATTGGACGGGAAGGACTCAGCAACGATGAATTTTGCCGGCGAAGGGAGCTCAGCCTTGGTCTTTGAACCTGTCCCCATTCTTCTTTACCTTCTTTTGCACCCGAGTTTTGCAGCCCTTGGTTCTCCAGAATTCTCTACTAAACATCAAAATATATGAACATAAAAGTTGTAAAGGATACTTCCCTCTACAATTTTTTATTCATGCACTTTGTTTGAATCTGGCTCTAACTTGCTCAAAAAGGGCTCTGAACATTGCTGTATACCTCGGTTTCAGTCTGAATATTTCTGAACCCGAGCTTTGCAGTCCATTTATCTCCAAAATTCACTACTAAACTTGATTTGTTTACTGTGCATACCATCAATTCACAGTTTCACAGCAGGTTGAACCAAACGGCGTTCAGCTTTTTCACAGCAGCTTTCTCACAGCAGCTTTTCCACAGCAGCTTTTTCACAGCAGCTTTTTCACAGCTCACAGCTGAACCAAACGCACCCTAAGAGGAAGATTGACGAGTACCTTAGACGTTGGCACGAGGTCTTATCAGAGGCATTGTGGGCATACCGTATATCTTGTCATGGAGTGAAAAAAACTTCCCCTTATCACTTGGTCTACGGGCAGGAAGCTGTGTTACCATGGGAAATTACGGCCGGGTCAAGGCGCGTAGAGTTCCTGAATGATTTAATAGCTGAAGAATATGCTACTCTGATGAATGATAATGTTGAAGACCTCACGGAACTCAGGCTTTGGTCACTAGAGAAGATCAAGGAAAGAAGTACTAGAAGAGCAACAGTCAAAAT
Organism: Panicum hallii; assembly: GCF_002211085.1. NCBI lineage: Eukaryota > Viridiplantae > Streptophyta > Magnoliopsida > Poales > Poaceae > Panicum > Panicum hallii. The sequence continues at coordinate 11,913,288 of NC_038049.1, forward strand.
GTTTAAGATCCAGTGGAATCATCATACAGAAGAAGAGGCTACCTGGGAAACCGAAGACTATCTTCAAAAGAACTTCCCGGACTTCCTCAAGAATTTTTAGGTATCTAACCTCTCATCACATCATTCCTGTAATCTCAGGATGAGATTCCTTTTAGGGGGAAAGCTTGTGACACCCTAGGTGTCAAATAGAGCAAGCCAATAGGAAGAATGTTTTGGTGTGAATTAAATTGTGTTAAAACTAAGTTAGGATATGTAAATAAGGGTACTTGTGTAAATATATGAAAGTACAAGCCCTTTTATGTAACTTAGTTGAAATATAAAAGTAACATCCAAAAGTTACCAAGGGTCAAAGTGTAAAAGTGGAAAAGTAATCATGACCAGCCATAAATGCTTGCAACTAAGCCCAAGAGTCCCTAAAATTTACACTACTAGGACAAAACTTATGTAAAGATTGATTTAAGTGCAAAATGGTAAAATAAAACATTGTGCTTTAGGTTTCTGAACTGGAGCCTTAAAGCAAAGTTATAGGATTTGAAAAGTTCTACAACTTCTATTTTGACCATTTTCTCATTAGAGCTCTGGATCAGTGGGAAATTTCTATTTACAGTGAAGTCCTTGAGGTTTTTTCCTTTTCCAATGAGGCCCCTCGGACCTCCTTCCCTCTTCTTCCTCCTCTGGCACCTCCTCTGCTTCGCCCGCAGCTTCTCTGCCGCCGGTGTCAGCACCGCTTCCCCGGCCATGTGCCGAGCCTCAGCCGCTCCCCGGCGCCACCTCCAGCTCCTAGCCGCTCCACGCGTCGCCCCCAACCTGAGCGCCGCTCTAGCTCCTTCTCCCTGGCCCTCTCGCGCGTGTGCCACGCCGTCCCACGGCTCTGCCGCCGCTATCTCGCCGCCACCGTGGCACTGCCCGTGCATGCCCCCTCGCCCCCTCTTTTCTAGTTCAAGAGCAGCACTAGCTCCCTCTCTCCCCATTCTATTCTCGTTTCTGCCCTCTACTTGCCCGGAACCCCGAGCACCACCACCGCTGTCTCCTCCAACTCCCGCGCCCTCCTGTTCACCGTGGGCAGCCCACTCCAATCCTCCCCGCACCACCACAACCCCCTAGGAAGTTTCCCCTCGCTCCACTGACGCTCCCAAACCACTCCCTGTGGTTGGACCTCCACCGGAGCTACCTCGCCGCCGTTACCACTTCACCGGTGAGTTCCTGTCCGCCGTCGAGCTCTTACCTCCAACCCTCCTCCGTCCAATTCGACTACTCCAATAGCTTCCCCTCATCCTCCTGCATCTATCAAGCTCAAGCTTGGCCCTTCTCCTCGCCGGGAACCCCCTCGCCGATGAGCGCCCCTCCACCGCCGCCTCGCCGCCGTGGGAACGCCCCCTCCGACCATCCCCTTCCCTTTTCCAGGCCCCCAGCAGGTGCGTCTTGAGCTCCTGATGGTCGTTGACCACTCCTCCTCCAACCCCCGCTGTTCCCCTCGCCGGAATTTGGCCGGCGACCTACCTGCCCTTCTTCCCCAACGAGCCAAGGGCATATGTGCGAATTTCAAAAGTTCTAAGGGTCTCCGTGTAAATTTCCAGAGCCCACCCAATTCAAAAGCTGTGAACTTCAAAAATGTGTAGAAAATTGTAGAAAATTCAGAAAAATGCCAAACCAGTTTTGTTGGAATCCTTAAGTTAAATTCGACTACTTTTATATAGCAAGTTTAAGCTGTATGTGTATAGTTTTTGATGTAAAATAAATACTCGGAAATGAGTGTTTTATTTGTATCTCATGTTATATGCATGTGTTATAGCTGAAGTTCGGAACTTAGGTTGCGTGCCTCATGTGTAGTTCTTTGTAAAAATCTCGAGTTCTTTACTGCTCTTTTGCTTAGAAATTTGAGTACCTTTATTATATGTTGATGAAACACTTAAATTTTAATTAAGGGTGTTTTTGATGGTGTTTGTATTTGAAATTTTTACCATAACTTCCTTCTTAAATGTGTAATCCATACTAAAAATGTTAGGATTAATAGTAGGTCATATCCCAAGTTATGAATTTTTAGTTTGTTTCCAAAGATAATTCATTTATGCTAGTTTTTATTCATGGAAAATTATGAAAATATTTTGAGGTGTTACTCTTGAGTAGTGTAGCATACCCACAAATTTACAACCCATGATCAGGTGTAAAACAACTAAAATAAATAGAACTTGATTAGTAGATCCATATTAAATAGTAACTTAAGGTTATTCAAGATGATTAGCTAGTTAAATAAATAAAGGTGTTAAATGTACTTTATTTAATAATCAACCATGCTACTTCATGTAGTTAATTAACTGTTTCGGGTTATCACCCATGTTGCTTAATCAAGCTAGGTAAACAGGTTAATACTCGATAAATGACTGCCCAGTAAAGGGCAATTGTGCTGTTTGCTTATATACAATGTTAAGTTCATTGAATTGCAACTTTATTGTGAAGTGGAGTAACAATCTATGCATTTTCTAAACTGCATCATTTTCATCACATGTAGACTCGACGTTTCTCGCCGACGGTGATTATCCGATTCTCCCGGAACCCGAAGTGGATGTCTCTGTAGACGCCGGGAACATCGTCGGAGACATAACTGAGGCCCTGAACCCGAGTTCGGGAGAATTTGTTAACATCTCTGACCCCAGCCCCGTCAGTGAAGGCAAGCCCCGGACATAAACCTACTACTTTATTTACACTGCAATCTACCTTTATATATATATACTTGTGCATTACATTCTTAGGAGTTGTTCGAAAACCCTAGAACCTGAGTCCGTTTAGTGCTATGCTAATAGGACTGGTAGAAGTTGAGTGATTTCCTATCACTCGCGCGATATAAGAAATGGTTGGTTACCATTCTGCAATCACTATAAGGATGACGGGCGGGGTTATGTGCAGCATTATGGGAAGGAATGATACCCCGTATGTGTTAATGAAATTGGTTAAGGTCGCAGTGTGTGGTAGTGGCAGTTAAGCGTTTGAAAGTACTAGCCACATGCCGCGAAATATGGTAAGCGGTAAGCCTAGTAACCAATCGGCCCGGCAAGTGGACTCGTCCCCCACCACTCAACTTTTATTTTATGTTTACACGCACCGACTGTGGGAGTACGTTCTGCAAAGCAGATGGGAATACGATCTTGTAGTCGCACTACAGATGTATGTCCCGCACATTGGATGTGCGTACGGTCCAGCAGTCGCTTGTGGTGGCTTTGTTCCACGACCCGGAATGAAAGGCAAACGGTTGCTTCGGACCGACCTGTTGGTGTTCCAAGCGTGTGAGTTAGGTTTACCTTGCAAGGGTTGAAATTCGATTCAGAATCGTCCATTTCTCACGAAGATTGAGACTGCTTAACTCTTTTGCCACATAGAGTAACAAGAGTAATGTTGTTGATGAGTAATACTGGTGTATGTTTAAAAAGACTCTACCTTGCTTGAGTAGTTACAGGTGCTCACTTAGAATGGTTAAAGGAACTAGAATCCGAAAGCTAAATTATGAAAGTAAGGACCTACTCTTTGTTGCTTTTCAGCTGAAATAAAACCCAAAACCCCATTAAAGCTTTCATGGTCTCGTTATGGGCTAAGTATATCCAATACCGGGTAAGCCTTGCTAAGTATTAGAGTACTCAGTCTTGCCTTATGATTTTGTTTCAGGTAATGTCTCTAAAGACCCTACTCTTCCCATGCCTTGGCCCTATGCTTTGCCTGATGGTTGGTCCGTGGAGTGGGACCCGTCCCCGGCCAACACCGACCATAACGAGTGAGGTCATGCCATGGCTTAGCATGATGTCCATACTGGCGACGTATATAGTTATCGTACTTTGAATTCTGCTGCTGTGAACTTGAAGTTTAAACTGGTTTGTAATAACTTTTATCAGTCTAGAACTTATGCTATTCTATAAACTCTTGTAATATAAGTGCTTGTGATGTAAAATATGATGGCAATTGTATCTCTAGACTTGCCTTCGTGCGAGGTACCTTGTTGGATCCTGCTTTCGGTGGTTTATCGGGATGTTACCCGACAGGCCAAGGGGTTACACCGTTTGAAGCATGTTGGAGCCCTTGAGAGAGAGGACTTGCGTACTTGAGCCTGTGTAATTCAGGTTGGTTCTGCCACAGCTGGTATCAGAGCTAACAAGTGTACCCTGGAGATATGGTTGACCTTAAAAATATTTTTAGTATAAAATTTAAACCAACAAAGTATTTTGCAAAACTACGTTGGTTTCGTTAAGAATTGTGCTTAGTACGTAAAGCCCTTGGGTAATGTTAATATAGGAATTATAGGTGGCAATAGTATATGTACATAACTCTGACTTCCAGCACTACTTTCCGTTAAACCTTAAATTTTTGAACAATTAACTTTACATTTTGAGATGACGCCTTCGACGATGAGGTAAGAAGGTAAGGATCCTCAGCTAACTAGGGAGTTAGCCTTCCCGTCGGTGATGCGAACCGAACGTTGTTTCTCAAGCAGTGGCCTATTTGAGATGCTGCCAATATATCAACTTCGGTTGATTATATTGGGAGTATATGGTTCGGCGCAGGGTATGACGATTGCTGTTCATATCCCCGCATTTTGCGGTATCTCCGTGAATACGTTGTTTCGATAACGTATGCTAACGTCGTCTGTACGACGGTAATTGTGCAGATGCTGTTTCTATAGTGAACAGTAATGTTTGTGGACGCTTTCATGAGTGCTGGCATGGAAGGTTCAGATATACTGTGTTTTCTGCAGGTACACTAACCACGGTTAAATAGGTTAAGACGAATAAGGATAATCGACTAGCTATTATAGGGAGAGGCGAATATATTATGCCACCAAAACTAATCACGTAAGTCCAAACAGATTTGGAAATTATTCTAAGTTGTAAGGACGCGTAGTGCGTGCATACATATTCCTTGAGTTGATTGAATGAGTGGCATGGTTTGTTGTGTTATGGATGACTAAGAGTGTTGTTAATCAGTAGAGCCGCCTTGTTATAGTCATACCAACAGTCTTACCAATAGTCTTGGGTTAAAGAGATCCGTCCTTTATCGTTTCATTCTCAATATCTAGAATAATCTTCTGATTTTCAGATTCTGCTGTTATCAGAATAGGTTATCTTGTGAGTTTTTAGCTGGATAGTTGTAATCCGGTCAATTCATAAAGTCTAACTCACAATTTTCCACAATCTTCTTGAGGTGTTTGGATGAAAACTTGTAATCTCACCATTTGAATCCTTGTTTCAGATGGCAGAGCTTCCAAGGTTCTTTTGGGATTCCGCAGGACACGCTCATACCAATGCTTTGCATTGGGAGGGTTTTCCTCATCTTTTGTGGGAATCTCTCCAGGTGTTTGGCTACACCGAGCCTCCACCTTATGACGGAGTAGAGTATGAAGAAGAAGGTGTTCCCTGTTGTTGGGTGAAGATGACTGTTCCTCCACATCCTACCTTATCTCTATGGTAGCCTATTGAAGTTAATGTGATTGGTCATCGCCTCGCCGATACTTTTGAAGCGGCAGCTATGGAAGCTATTCACATCTTCTATGATCAACATCCTGAGGAAGTTGCAGGATATCCTATTGGGTTATTTCCTGCAATGGATTCTCGTGACCCAGAGTGGACTTTCAGGGTGACATACTGTGACCACTTATTGGGAAATCTGGCCGGAGAGACCCTACGCACTGCGGTTAGATTCATGAATGCCCAGTATCATTACCAGACACTTCAGCAGCACGGTATCTATCGCTTGACCAATATAGCCCAAGGGTATCGTAATCAGGTTGGCCGGCAGAGTACGCAGATTGAGGGACTCTAAGCTACTGTCACTGCTAAGGAAGAAGTTATTACTCAGCGGGAAGAAACCATTCAGCATCGAGAGGAACAGATTGTTGAGAGTGATGCTCTCATTACCCAGCGTGACATTGTTATTGACTTTCTCCAGGAGCAAGTTCATGAGCTCAACCTTAATCTTGGCCAAGCTATTGATCACATCAACATGCTTCATGAGCAACTAGGGCAGCCCGTTGTCGATGAGCCTGATGGTGAAGAGGAAGAAGAAGACCCCGAAGAAGTCGAAGGAGTCTCCGAGATTGACTCTGAGCATGGAGATCCTGTTCTTAGTCCCTATCATTCCTCTTCTGGTAGTCAGTCATCCGTGGGCAACCTCGATGACTTCTAGTCTCGTTTGAGTTGACGGCATCCTAGGTGTAGATAGTGTGACATAATGTGACAGGGAAGTGAGTAGTTAAGTGACTTGCAAGCCACTTGTTGTAGTATATGTGGCAAACCTATGTATGGTTTGGTTAGTATTGAGGAACAACGTGATGTAATATGGAATAAGTTTCAGTTGGTAATGTAAATCTGAATGCGGTTTGGATGGTTAAGTTAATACTTTGTGATTTGGATTTATTGCCTGGCACTGTTTTAGTATATGCTATGCTGGTATGATATGATTTCTGAAAATAGAAGCGAGTATTGGTAATGCTAATGGACAACTTCTATATTTCAGATGGTTGGCGCTACACGCGGAACCCTAGAGGGATTCAGATCGGATCAGGCTAGTGGGTCACAACAACCACCTCCGCCACCACCAAATATAGCGGAAGTGATGGCCCGTCAGACTGAACTCCTGAACATGCTAGTGCAGGCCCAGCAACATCAGTTCCGTTCTCCTCAATGTGGACGTGAAGAACATCCCTCGGCTGGTTATCAGGATTTCTTCAGTACACAGCCCCCACTCTTTCATAAGACTGAAGAACCTCTTGACGGAGATGCATGGCTCCGTACCATCGAATCCAAATTTGCACTACTTTCTGTTCCATGCTCCGAAGCAAACAAAACTCTCTTCGCAGCCCAACAGCTCCGTGGTAACGCTCGCATTTGGTGGGACAACTACTATGCAATGCAACCGGATGGACATGTTGTTACTTGGGAAGAATTCAAGGCCGCCTTTAGAACACCATATCCCGAAAGGACTCATTGAGCGGAAGCTCAATGAATTTTTGGCACTAACTCAAGGGACCCGCTTTGTACTTCAATACGCACAAGCTTTCAATCACTTGTGCCAGTATGCGGGCAATCATGCTGATATGGACGCCAAGAAAAGAGATCGATTCCATCGCGGCCTAAACACCAAACTGAAAGAGCGCTTGAATCTAGTCAGGGCTGACAACTTCAACGACTTGGTCAACATGGCCATTACCCAAGAGGACTGTATCTCAGCCCATCATGCTGAGAAAAGGCAGAAAGTGTCGACTGGACCCTCGAATACACAACCTTCAAGGTATCGGGTAATTCAGAACCCAGCTCCCCGAGCTCTGCCCAGAAATGTCTCAACAGGCAGATGGGTGGCTAGGCCTCCTCAGCAGCCCCGATTCAACAGACCACCAGTGCCTCAATCTCAGTAGCAGCAACGACCCGTTGGTCCAAGGCCAAACCCTCCGCAATTTAATCAAGGGAATAACATCAATAGGTGTTTCAACTACGGTAGTCCGGCACATTTTGTTAAAGACTGCCCACAACCAAGGAAAACATTCCCTGGACAGGCTTCCAACTCCAACCCCGAGAACAAGGGCAAGAGGCAGGTTATGCAAGTCCATCAAGGAAGAGTAAATTTCACTACTCTATCGGAACTTCCGGAAGGTGCACCAGTGATGACGGGTACATTCACTCTACACCATCACCCTGCTATTATACTTTTTGATTCTGGTGCAACTCATAGTTTTATCAGTACAAGGTTTGGGACCAAAATAGGTTTGGATTTCTACCCCACTAATAGAACATATATGATAAGAACCCCTGGGGTAGAATTGCATCACATCAAATTTGTAGGGATGTACCAATCCAGATGGGTAGCATTTTAATAAGAACGGCCTTAATTTTATTAAACCTAGAAGGAATGGATATTCTCCTAGGTATGGATTGGATGACCAGACATCGGATATCTTTAGATATCTTTTCTCGTATAGTTGAGATAAATTCCCCGGAATATGGACATACCATCCTTCATCTACCACAGTCGGAGTATATCAGCTCTTGTGTATATGCTTTAAAAGGAATCAAGTTAGAAGATATCCTGTTGTGTGTGAGTACCCCGATGTTTTTCCGGATGAGTTACCTGGAATGCCCCCAGATAGAGATGTTGAATTTGTTATAGAGTTACAACCTGGCACAGCCCCCATTTCTAAGAGACCCTATCGTATGCCGCCCAATGAACTGGCCGAGTTAAAACTTCAACTTCAAGAACTACTGGATAAGGGTTATATTCGCCCAAGTGCTTCACCTTGGGGATGCCCTGCTCTGTTTGTTAAGAAAAAGGATAATAGTCTTAGACTATGTGTTGACTATCGCCCCCTCAATGCGGTTACAATTAAGAATAAGTATCCTCTTCCACGCATTTATATCCTGTTTGATCAGTTAGCCGGAGCCAAGGTATTCTCCAAAATTGACCTTCGCTCCGGGTATCATCAAATAAAGATTAGACCAAGCGATATTTCAAAATCAGCTTTCTCCACCAGATATGGACTTTATGAATATCTGGTTATGTCCTTTGGTCTCACCAATGCACCGGCATATTTCATGTATCTCATGAATTCTGTCTTCATGCCGGAACTCGATAAATTTGTCATGGTTTTTATCGATGATATTCTGATCTATTCCAAAACTCTCGAAGATCATGCTAAACATCTTCATGTTGTTCTTCAACATTTGCGAGATCACCATCTGTATGCTAAATTCTCTAAATGTGAATTCTGGCTTGATACCGTCAAATTTTTGGGTCATACCATTTCCAAGGACGGTATATCCGTTGACCCGAGCAAAGTTCAGGAAGTAATGGATTGGAAACCCCCTACTTCGGTCCATTAGATCCGCAGTTTTCTCGGTCTTGCTGGTTACTACCGTCGTTTCATCTTAGATTTTTCCCGGATAGCCAAGCCCATGACAGAACTATTAAAGAAAGGAGTTAAATTCTCTTGGAATGAGAGTTGTGACGAAGCTTTCCACACCTTAAGAGCACATCTTACCACTGCACCAGTTTTGGCTCAGCCAGACACATTCAAACCTTTTGATATCTACTGTGATGCATCAGGCACCGGACTTGGGTGTGTACTTATGCAAAATAACCGCGTGATTGCCTATGCCTCTAGAGTACTTCGGATACATGAGCAAAATTATCCTACACATGACCTTGAGCTTGCAGCCGTTATACATGCACTTAAACTTTGGAGACACCACCTTATGGGTACCAAGTGCAACATTTATACAGATCATAAGAGTCTAAAGTACATCTTTACACAAGCGGACTTGAATATGAGGCAAAGACGTTGGTTAGAGCTTATAAAGGATTATGATCTTGAAGTACACTACCATCCCGGTGAAGCCAATGTGGTTGCGGATGCACTTAGCCGCAAGTCACATTGTCATTGTTTATCAGTAGAAGTCTTCAGCGACACTCTTTGCTGGGAAATGATGAAGCTTAGACTAGAGATCGTCCCTCAAGGCAGTCTGAGTCATATAGTAGTTGAGCCTATACTTCAAGATAGTATCGTTATAGCGCAACAACATGATAAAGGAGTCAAAATTATCAAGCAACAATTAGCCCAAGGAGAAGAAAAATATAAATGTTTTCAAGAGGATCCTAAGGGAATTCTACGATTTAATGGACGCATGGTTGTACCCAAGAACCATCAGCTTCGCAAACAAATAATGGATGAAGCACATTTATCCAAATTTGCTATGCACCCTGGCAGTACGAAGATGTACCAAGATTTGAAATAGAATTTCTGGTGGACTCGTATGAGAAGAGAAATAGCAAAGTACGTTTCTGAGTGCGATGTTTGCGAGAGAGTTAAAACCAGTCACTTAAGGACTTCTGGTACACTACAGCCTCTACCTATTCCTTATTGGAAATGGGAAGATATTAGCATGGATTTTATCGTAGGTTTACCCAATACTTCCCAGAGGCATGATTCTATTTGGGTGATTGTGGATAGATTAACTAAAACTGCTCATTTTCTTCCAGTACATACCACTTACACTGCTAGGAAGTATGCGGAAATATATCTAGATCAGATCGTGCGTCTCCATGGGATACCTAAAATGATCATCTCTGATCGTGGAGCATAGTTTGTTGCTCGTTTCTGGGAGCAATTTCAACAAACTCTTGGAACCAAGTTAATCCGAAGCTCCGCATATCATCCGCAAACAGATGGGCAAACAGAAAGGATAAACCAAATCTTAGAAGATATGCTTCGAGCTCGCGTGATCCAGTATGACAAGCATTGGGACAAATGCTTAGCTTTAGCGGAATTCTCCTACAATAACAATTATCAGTCAAGTATCAAAATGGCTCCTTTTGAAGCCTTATATGGTCACCAATGCAGAACTCCTTTGAATTGGTCTCAGACTGGTGAATGCGAAATCTTTGGACCTGATCTCGTCAACAAAGCAGAGGAAAAGGTAAAGATTATTCGTGATAATCTTAAAGCAGCTCAATCAAGACAAAAGAGCTACGTAGACAAAAGAAGGAAACCAATACAGTTTGAAGTAGGTGATTTTGTAAACCTACGAGTGTCCCCTACTCGAGGTGTTCAACGATTTGGTATCAAGGGCAAACTCGCTCCTTGCTACGTTGGTCCTTTTGAAATCCTTGAAATTTATGGACCTATAGCTTATCGACTTCAACTTCTTCCTCAGCTAGCAGCTATTCATAATGTTTTCCATGTATCTCAGCTAAAGAAATGTATCAGCATTCCTACTGAAATCATTGATACTCAAGGTATCGATATCGAACCCGATCTTTCTTATAAGGAACTTCCAATCAGAATCTTAGATACCAAGGAAAGAAGTACTAGAAGAGCAACAGTCAAAATGTTTAAGATCCAGTGGAATCATCATACAGAAGAAGAGGCTACCTGGGAAACCGAAGACTACCTTCAAAAGAACTTCCCGGACTTCCTCGAGAATTTTTAGTTATCTAACCTCTCATCACATCATTCCTGTAATCTCGGGACGAGATTCCTTTTAGGGGGAAAGGTTGTGACACCCTAGGTGTCAAATAGAGCAAGCCAATAGGAAGAATGTTTTGGTGTGAATTAAGTTGTGTTAAAACTAAGTTAGGATATGTAAATAAGGGTACTTGTGTAAATATATGAAAGTACAAGCCCTTTTATGTAACTTAGTTGAAATATAAAAGTAACATCCCAAAGTTACCAAGGGTCAAAGTGTAAAAGTGGAAAAGTAATCATGACCAGCCATAAATGCTTGCAACTAAGCCCAAGAGTCCCTAAAATTTACACTACTAGGACAAAACTTATGTAAAGATTGATTTAAGTGCAAAATGGTAAAATAAAACATTGTTCTTTAGGTTTCTAAACTGGAGCCTTAAAGCAAAGTTATAGGATTTGAAAAGTTCTACAACTTCTATTTTGACCATTTCCTCATTAGAGCTCTAGATCAGTGGGAAATTTCTATTTACACTGAAGTCCCTGAGGTTTTTGCTTTTTCCAATGAGGCCCCTCGGACCTCCTTCCCTCTTCTTCCTCCTCTGGCACCTCCTCTGCTTCGCCCGCTGTTTCTCTGCCGCCGGTGTCAGCATCACTTCCCCGACCATGTGACGAGCCTCAGCCGCTCCCCGGCGCCACCTCCAGCTCCTAGCCGCTCCACGCGTCGCCCCCAACCTGAGCGCCGCTCTAGCTCCTCCTCCCTGGCCCTCTCGTGCGCGTGCCACGTCGTCCCACGGCTCTGCCGCCGCTATCTTGCCGCCCCCGTGGCACTGCCGTGCATGCCCCCTCGCCCCCTCTTTTCTGGTTCAAGAGCAGCACTAGCTCCCTCTCTCCCCATTATATTCTCGTTTCTGCCCTCTACTTGCCCGGAACCCCGAGCACCACCGCCGCCGTCTCCTCCAACTCCGGCGCCCTCCTGTTCGCCGTGGGCAGCCCACTCCAATCCTCCCCGCACCACCACAACCCCCTAGGAAGTTTCCCCTCGCTCCACTGACGCTCCCAAACCACTCCACGTGGTTGGACCTCCACCGGAGCTACCTCGCCGCCGTTACCACTTCACCGATGAGTTCCTGTCCGCCGTCGAGCTCTTACCTCCAACCCTCCTCCGTCCAATTCAACTACTCCAATAGCTTCCCCTCATCCTCCTGCAGCTACCAAGCTCAAGCTTGGCCCTTCTCCTCACCGGGAACCCCCTCGCCGACGAGCGCCCCTCCGCCGCCGCCTCGCCGCCATGGGAACGCCCCCTCCGACCATCCCCTTCCCTTTTCCAGGCCCCCAGCAGGTGCGCCTTGAGCTCCTGATGGTCGTTGACCACTCCTCCTCCAATCCCCGCCGTTCCCCTCGCTGGAATTTGGCCGGCGACCTCCCTGCCCTTCTTCCCCGACGAGCCAAGGGCATATGTGTGAAGATTTCAAAAGTTCTAAGGGTGTCCGTGTAAATTTCCAGAGCCCCCCCAATTCAAAAGCTGTGAACTTCAAAAATGTGTAGAAAATTGTAGAAAATTCAGAAAAATACCAAACTAGTTTTGTTGGAATCCTTAAGTTAAATTCGAATACTTTTATATAGCAAGTTTAAGCTGTATGTGTATAGTTTTTGATGTAAAATAAATACTAGGAAATGAGTGTTTTATTTGTATCTCATGATATATGCATGTGTTATAGCTGAAGTTCGGAACTTAGGTTGCGTGCCTCATGTGTAGTTCTGTGTAAAAATCTCGAGTTCTTTACTGCTCTTTTGCTTAGAAATTTGAGTACCTTTATTATATGTTGATGAAACACTTAAATTTTAATTAAGGGTGTTTTTGTTGGTGTTTGTATTTGAAATTTTTACCATAACTTCCTTCTTAAATGTGTAATCCATAGTGAAAATGTTAGGATTAATAGTAGGCCATATCCCAAGTTATGAATTTTTAGTTTGTTTCCAAAGATAATTCATTTATGCTAGTTTTTATTCATGGAAAATTATGAAAATATTTTGAGGTGTTACTCTTGAGTAGTGTAGCATACCCACAAATTTACAACCCATGATCAGGTGTAAAACAACTAAAATAAATAGAACTTGATTAGTAGATCCATATTAAATAGTAACTTAAGGTTATTCAAGATGATTAGCTAGTTAAATAAATAAAGGTGTTAAATGTACTTAATTTAATAATCAACCATGCTACTTCATGTAGTTAATTAACTGTTTCGGGTTATCACCCATGTTGCTTAATCAAGCTAGGTAAACAGGTTAATACCCGATAAATGACTGCCCAGTAAAGGGCAATTGTGCTGTTTGCTTATATACAATGTTAAGTTCATTGAATTGCAACTTTATTGTGAAGTGGAGTAACAATCTATGCATTTTCTAAACTGCATCATTTTCATCACATGTAGACTCGACGTTTCTCGCCGACGGTGATTATCCGATTTTCTAGGAACCCGAAGTGGAAGTCTCTGTAGACGCCGGGAACATCGTCGGAGACATAACTGAGGCCCCGAACCCGAGTTCGGGAGAATTTCTTAACATCTCTGACCCCAGCCCTGTCAGTGAAGGCAAGCCCCGGACATAAACCTACTACTTTATTTACACTGCAATCTACCTTTATATATATATACTTGTGCATTACGTTCTTAGGAGTTGTTCGAAAACCCTAGATGCACATTCCTAGGAACCGATGTACGGAATATTAGAACCTGAGTCCATTTAGTGCTATGCTAATAGGACCGGTAGAAGTTGAGTGATTTCCTGTCACTCGCGCGATATAGGAAATGGTTTGTTACCATTCTGCAATCACTATAAGGATGACGGGCGGGGTTATGTGCAGCATTATGGGAAGGAATGATACCCCGTATGTGTTAATGAAATTGGTTAAGGTCGCAGTGTGTGGTAGTGGCAGTTAAGCGTTTGAAAGTACTAGCCACATGCTGCGAAATATGGTAAGCGGTAAGCTTAGTAACCAATCGGCCCGGCAAGTGGACTCGTCCCCCACCACTCGACTTTTATTTTATGTTTACACGCACCGACTGTGGGAGTACGTTCTGCAAAGCAGATGGGAATACGATCTTGTAGTCGCACTACAGACGTATGTCCTGCACATTGGATGTGCGTACGGTCCAGCAGTCGCTTGTGGTGGCTTTGTTCCACGACCCGGAATGAAAGGCAAACGGTTGCTTCGGACCGACCTGTTGGTGTTCCAAGCGTGTGAGTTAGGTTTACCTTGCAAGGGTTGAAATTCGATTCAGAATCGTCTGTTTCTCACGAAGATTGAGACTGCTTAACTCTTTTGCCACATAGCGTAACAAGAGTAATGTTGTTGATGAGTAATACTGGTGTATGTTTAAAAAGACTCTACCTTGCTTGAGTAGTTACAGGTGCTCACTTAGAATGGTTAAAGGAACTAGAATCCGAAAGCTAAATTATGAAAGTAAGGACCTACTCTTTGTTGCTTTTCAGCTGAAATAAAACCCAAAACCCCATTAAAGCTTTCGTGGTCTCGTTATGGGCTAAGTATACCCAATACCGGGTAAGCCTTGCTAAGTATTAGAGTACTCAGTCTTGCCTTATGATTTTGTTTCAGGTAATGTCTCTGAAGACCCTACTCTTCCCATGCCTTGGCCCTATGCTTTGCCTGATGGTTGGTCCGTGGAGTGGGACCCGTCCCCGGCCAACACCGACCATAACGAGTGAGGTCATGCCATGGCTTAGCATGATGTCCATACTGGCGACGTATACAGTTATCGTACTTTCAATTCTGCTGCTATGTACTTGAAGTTTAAACTGGTTTGTAATAACTTTTATCAGTCTAGAACTTATGCTATTCTATAAACTCTTGTAATATAAGTGCTTGTGATGTAAAATATGATGGCAATTGTATCTCTAGACTCGCCTTCATGCGAGGTACCTTGTTGGATCCTGCTTTCGGTGGTTTATCGGGACGTTACCCGATAGGCCAAGGGGTGACACCGTTTGAAGCACGTTGGAGCCCTTGAGAGAAAGGACTTGCATACTTGAGCCGGTGTAATTCAGGTTGGTTCTGCCACACAAACCCAGTGAAGTGACCGGGACATCAACCAGCGTAGAAGGGCCCTCCAGAACTGTTGTGTCGGGTTCGCGAAGAGTAATTAGAGCGCTGATGGGCACTTCCACGTCCGTCGGAACCTCTGAAACTGGATCCTTCTGGCGTGGGGGTTCTTCCCCACTTGAGACATCCACGACGACGGGCTGCAGGGAAAGAGAATGTAGTTAAGGAGAATGAGTATGAATGGAAGACCGATTATGAAAGAGGGAAGGTGATCCAAACCTGGTTAACGACTAGAGCTTCTGGGCTAGGGGAAGATGGCGCAACTTCCTTCCGGATCTTCCTGACAAGGACTTTCCTCGTCTTAGCACGAGCTCGGGGGGCAACAGCCTCGGAAGATCGCTTCTGCTTGGGGGTCAGCTTTGCGGTACTGGGCTGGATCTGCATGATGCTTTTCGAAGGAGGAGGTGTGTTTTTACCGAAAAGAACCACGGGGGCAATTGGCAAGAACTGGAAGAGAGACCCATCATCATTCTTTGGCTCTGGACCATCCTTCTGCTGCAAGAACAGAAAGTGAAATCAGAAAGATTCAGTAAAGTCAAAGGAGAAAGAAAGGGCAAATGGCAATACCTCTCCGGCAGGAATCTCATATTCAGAATGAATCTGTTGCAGCATTGGCCCCAAAGCTCTTTGGAAAATATGAGTTTTCCACATCAACCACCTGCCCTCGAAGTCAACAGTCAAAGAAGTAAAGACAAGATCAACAGGGACCAAGATGGAAAGGTCTGAAAATAGACTGTAGCATCTCTGGGTGGTGACAGCATCAGGGAGATCCCCTCTATTGGTAATGAAGAAGGAAATGTGGAGGCACCTGACCAAGACCAAACTCCCGGGCTGCTACGACCGGCTGGTAAAACTCATATCCTGGCTTAATGATCCAATTAGAAGTACTCATGCCAACTGGAAGAAGGCAGGGCCGAACCATGATGGAATACAGATGCCTGGTATCGGCGTCATGGGCAAAATCGGCTAGCCGGAGCGTGGCTGGGTTCTCAAAGAGTTCAGAATCGACATATGGGAGAAAGTTTGGGTTGTCTAGGCCTTTGTAAAAAAATCCTAAACCAATGAGAGGCGTCTGGAGGATTTAGCTTCCCGCCAGGGAGACTGTATAAGGCCTGCCCGAAGCTAGTGCATCTGATCTGTCTCCCACTCAGATCTGGAAAAGAGTTACTAACTAGAGAAGGGAAATTTGGGATGGAACTTTGGAAGTAAAGGTGAGCCCATAACTGGATGAACCACCAGGGACCACCAGTTCTGAGTTTTTTCTGTGAAAGAAGGCTCAAGGACATCAGATGAAGATATCTGTAAATTTCCCCAAGGAATAATTTACCAAGGCCAATAGTGTGACCTTTGGCCAGCTCATACGCCAGAGGAAGGTAATTTTTGGTTGGAGCAAGCGAAGGGCCACAGAAGAGAAAGTGCTCTAGCCATAAGTTCAGGAAGGCTGTGTGTTCTTTTTCTGTCACAGGACCCTTTGTTTTCTGATGCTGGCTTAGGTATGTGCTCCAGTTAGTGCACTCTGCTTTGGAAGACAGTTTGAAGGGGACTATAGAAAGCCTATGAGCAGAAGGACAGGTTGATGAGATGTCTAAGCCAGTAATCATCACAACATCCAGAAGAGTCGGGGTCATCGGACCGTGCCCAAAGAGGAAACAGTTCAAGGCATCAGACCAGAAGTAGCCGATGGTCTTCAGAAGGTTCTCATCCTTTTCAAGAGGAGAAAGGGATAAAGACAGAGCATGGCTATCCCGATGGATTCCCATAAAGGTTGATAGGTGTCCGCCATTCTGTTATACCAAATTATCCAACCCTCTGGAGGATTTGGCCAAGTGCGAAGGCTATCTGACCAAGATTCTAGATCTATGTCCTGGCTCACGAAGGGGATTCAATTGGCCTCGGAATAAATTAGAACTATGGGCTTCTCGTAAGAACGAGGCCCGAGGCAGAAAGAATTGGGGGAAGAGGGATGCGGTAGAAGGATATCGGAAGCCTGAAAAAACCCCAAGAAAGACAAAATAGTCGAAGAAGGAGTCATTTAACAGCAAAATAAATTTTGCGACTACTGCATTAAAGTAACAGGGGTCGAAGTTTTACCTTCAGACCGAAGACAGTAGCCGCGGTATTCGAAGATTCCACCATCGGGAACATTGAATCGAGAACTTGGGGAATAGATCTAGGGTTGGCGGCGCAAGATCGAATGTGTGTTTTGAGGCTCGGAGGAGAATTCCGTGGCTAGGGTTTATGAGCAAAGGGGTTTTTAGAAGTTAACCTGGATTTTCGAAATCTCCAGAGATCTATCTTGGAGAAGGATTTGAGTTCCGACGGAGAATGAAATGAATTGGAAAACCATTTCGGGTCCGGATCAGTATATTCTAAGGCCGATGCGTTGCCATCGGCTCATGAGCAGATTGTTGTGTTAAAAAACTCACTGATGCAAAAGAGGATTTTATTCACAACGAGGAAGCGAGTACAAAAGAGGAGCCGATCTAACGGTGGTGCTACAGCCTACCACCAGTATACACCAGAAGTCTTGCGGCGCTTGGTCGGCGGGGCAATGCTAGCACCACTATTGTCGCTGCTGCTGTTGCTGCTATCGTCGCTCCCGCTGCTGTTGCTAGTGAAGCCACCGTCGTCTTCGGCTTCTTCGATATCGTCGAAAGCTTTGTCTGATGACCTGCCGAAGAGGAAGTCGCCTGCTACTGAATCTTCTTCGGTGGACAAGGAATCGGTTTTTTCCTCTGAGGAGGAGAGCTCCTCTTCCCAGGATGCGTCGTCTTCGTCGTCCTCCTCCAGCTCGACTCCAAGAAGGAGTGTGAGATCTTCATCATCAGTTAGGGATTCATCATCCTCTGACTGAGATCGGAAGTCCCACTCCTCTGCATCCCAATGCAGGGGGGCAAGGTTCTCATAAGCAGCTATCGGATCATATTCTGGAGTGGGCTCTCGGGAAGATTCGGATTCAAAGGAGATAACAGAAGAGGCAGAGGAGGAAGAAGCCATCGCAGGAGGAAAAGAGGATGGTTCAGATGCGGTTGCCAATGGCTGTAAAGAAGGCGATTAAGGAAGATGCTGGGGGTAAGTTTATAAAGGCAAAGGGAGAGATGAAGTGAATCGGCACCATAACGGTTCCCAAGGAGACTGATGCAGAGCGGTCACATCCTCTGGAAGTTGAAGAGGCATGACTGTACGGGTTGGAAGTCGAAGGGTCGAGCCGATTAAAAAAAAGAGTTGAATTCGGAATTATTATCGCCGAAACCAGGGGGCATGTGTTATCGCCATAATCTGGACGGGCTGGAAGTGGACCATGGAGCAAGATGGGCTTGGAGGATAACTATAATGGGCTTGCGAATCGGACCTTGTGCGGATGTTTTGGGGCCAGAGAGGCCGTTTAAATAATTTAGGTATAGGTAGTTAAGATTTGTGTCGTGTTTGGTTAGGGTTGGTTAAGAAAGACAAGTCTACAGACTATAAATATGTACCATGAGTAAACAATAAAGACAGAATCATTCATCAACAACTCTCGGCGCATCGCCTCCCCTGTTCTAGGGTTTTCTCGGGTAAGTGCCGTGCGGCCCCGATCACGCTCTGTGTGATCGAGGTAGCATTACCCTTGCTCATTTACTTTATGTGTTCCTCGTTCTGAAGCTTTGTAGATGGCGAGTAGCACTAGTTATCTTAACACGCATAGAGTAACGTTGTTTTCTTTATATTCCTATCTTGCCTTGTCTGTTGCTCATGAGTGTTTGTTGGTCATCGTGTCCGATCTTGGGTGCGATGGTCGCATCTTGCTTTATTTTTATTAGTAGATCCAATCTGTTATGATTAGTTTCTGATTATCAGAGATTTAGCTTGATATATGCATGATTAGGCCTTGCAAATGAGTTGAAAGTTCTGGAAGTATGATTAGTATCGGGTAGCAGCTTGAAAAGAGATTGTTCCGAGAATCGGCTCTTTGGTTGCTTTTTAGGCCTCTGTTTAGGTTGTTGTTCCGTTCCCCTTTGGTATTTGTTAGGCCCAATCACGTGTAAGATGTTCCGATCATGCGGTGAGGGCTTAGTCGTTGTAGATTGGATTAGACTAATGTTTATGAAGCAGGATTTATGTTGTTATCAAGTACGTATATTTCCTATTTACAGATCCGATCCGGTATTGATGAAATTGGCTCTTTACAGCCGATGCCGGGGAGGAAGCGATGAGCCGATCACGGCTCAGACTGACCTTTACACGTGTCTGTGCATACAGGAATTTAATACATCACACCTTCCTGATCAGGTGCAGGGTCAGGTGGCACGCCTAGCGACTCCAAGCCAGGGTGTGCGCCGGATTACTGGGCTGTTGATCGAGGGACCGGGGCCCACCAGCAATCCTGGAAGCCTCCTGGCTCCTCGTGTTGCCTGTCACTGCTCGCCGGCGGGTTTTGACCGACAACAGTATGTCAGCGTAGCTCTTCTGTCGAGATTGGGCGGCCTTGAGATTATTTTGAATAGTCTTCACCTTTTCCTCGGCTTCAATGACGAGGTCCGGTCCAAAGATTTTATGTTCGCCGGTTTGTGACCAACTCAAAGGAGTTCGGCATCGGCGACCGTACAATGCTTCGAACGGGGCCATCGTGAGACTTGTCTGATAGCTGTTGTTGTACGAAAATTCTGCCAATGATAAGCATTTGTCCCAATTCTTGTCCTGCTGAAGTACACAGGCTCTAAGCATATCTTCCAGAATCTGATTTACCCTTTCAGTTTGTCCGTCTGTCTGAGGGTGATACGTGGAGCTCCGGATTAACTTAGTTCCAAGAGCATATTGAAGTTGCTCCCAGAACCGAGCGATGAATTGTGCTCCACAATCAGAAATGATCATCTTGGGCACTCCATGAAGCCGAACGATTTGATCTAAATAAATCTCCACATACTTTTTGGCATTATATGTAGTATGCACGGGAAGGAAATGGGCAGTTTTGTTTAATCGATCAACGATTACCCAAATAGAGTCATGTCTTTGAGAGGTATTGGGTAAGCCAACAATAAAGTCCATATTGATATCCTCCCACTTCCAAGAAGGAATAGGTAGAGGTTGAAGAATACCAGCAGTTTTGAGATGACTGGCTTTAACTCTTTGGCAGATGTCACACTCCGAGACATACTTTGCAATTTCTCGCTTTATACGAGTCCACCAAAAGTTCTGTTTTAGATCCTGGTACATCTTAGTACTGCTAGGATGCATACAGAATTTGGACAAGTGGGCCTCGTCCAATATCTGCTTATGGAGCTTATGGTCCTTAGGTACAACGATACGTTCATTGAACCATAGAACCCCTTCGTGATCTATTCAAAAGCATATGTACTTTCCTTCTCCTTGTGCTAACTTCTGCTTGATGATCCTGACCCCTTTGTTACGCTGTTGTGCCAGAACAATGTTATCCCAAAGTGTAGCTTCAATTGAGAGATGATTCAGGTTGCCTTGAGAAATAATCTCAAGATTAAGCTTTCTCATCTCCCAACAAAGCCTCTCATTGAAAGCTTCTACTGATAAGCAAGAGCAATGTGCCTTGCGACTAAGTGCATCCGCAACGACGTTGGCTTTTCCTGGATGATAGTGTACTTCCAGATCATAGTCTTTGATAAGCTCAAGCCAACGTCTTTGCCTCATATTTAGATCCGCTTGCGTGAAGATGTACTTGAGGCTTTTGTGGTCAGTATAGATATGGCACTTTGTAACCATCAGATGATGTCTCCAGATTTTAAGTGCATGGATGACAGCCGTGAGTTCAAGATCATGGGTAGGATAGTTCTATTCATGAGTCCTGAGTGCTCACGATGCATAAGCAATCACTCAATTGTCCTGCATAAGCACACAACCAAGTCCGATTCCCGAAGCATCACAATAGATGTTGAAAGGTTTTGAGACATCGGGTTGAGCTAAAACTGGAGCAGTGGTAAGATGTGCTCTGAGGGTATGGAATGCATCTTCGCATTTCTAATCCTAGGAGAATTTAACTCCCTTCTTTAATCATTCAGTCATAGGCTTGGCTATTCTTGAGAAATCAAGAATGAAACGACGATAATAGCCAGTTAGACCAAGAAAACTACGGATCTGATGGACTGATGTTGGAGGTTTCGAATCCATCACTTCTTGTACTTTACTGGGCTCAACGGATATACCGTCAATGGAGATGGCATGTCCCAGAAATTTCATGGTATCCAACCAAAATTCACATTTAGAGTATTTAGCGTACAAGTGGTGGTCTCTTAATTTTGGAAGAACAACATGGAGATGTTTCGCATGATCTTCCGGATTCTTGGAATAGATCAGAATGTCATCAATGAAGACCACAACAAATTTGTCGAGTTCTTGCATGAAGATAGAGTTCATGAGATACATAAAATGGGCTGGAGCATTGGTAAGACCAAATGACATGACCAGATATTCGTAAAGTCCATATCTGGTGGAAAAGGCTGTTTTTGGAATGTCACTCGACCTGATTTTGATTTGATGATAACCGGAATGAAGATCAATCTTAGAGAATACCTTGGTTCTGGCTAACTGATCGAACAGAATGTCAATGCGGGGCAGAGGATACTTGTTTTTGATGGTTACCGCATTGAGAGGACGATAATCTACACATAGCCTTAAGCTTTTGTCCTTCTTCTTCACGAATAGGGCTGGACAACCCTAGGGTGAAGCACTTGGACGAATGTAACCCTTATCAAGGAGGTCCTGGAGTTGGATTTTTAACTCGGCCAGTTCATTGGGTGGCATACGATAGGGCCTCTTAGATATGGGGCTGTGCTGGGTTGGAGTTCTATGACAAATTCAATATCCCGGTCCGGGGGCATTCCAGACAAATCTTCGGGAAAGATGTCTGGATATTCGCAGACAATAGTATTGTCCTTTAACTTGATCCCTTCTACAGCATAGGCATAAGGATTATTGCATTCCCATTATGGAAGATAGAGAATGGTAGCTTCATGATCAGGTGAATCTATCTCCACAGTTCGGGCAAAGATATCTAATGATACTCGATGCCTAGTCATCCAATCCATGCCTAGGAGGACATCCATTCCTTTTAGGTCCAATAACAGTAAATCTGTTCTCACCAGATTTCTACCCATCTGAATTGGCACACTTCTACAAACTTGGGTTGAGAAAATTTTACCGCAAGGAGTCGCTATCATATAGGCCCCATTAGTAGGATAAAGATCCAAGCCTATTTTTGTTCCACATTTTGAACTGATAAAACTATGGGTGGCACTAGAATCAAAAAGAATAATCACGAGTTGATGGTTGATAGAGAAAGTACCCGTCATTATTGGCGCACCCTCGGGGAGTTCAGAGAAAGTACCCTTGCCCTTGTTGTTCGAGTTGGATGTCTGCCCTTGGAAAGATCTTCGGGGTTGGGGGCAATCCTTAATGAAATGGGACGGGCTGCTACAATTGAAACAACGATATTTGTTGTTTCCCTGGTTGGATGGTGGAAAGCTCGGTCACGGGCCTTGTTGCTGTTGCTACTGGGGTTGTGGTATCGGCGGTCGATTGAATTGATGGGTGGCCTGGCTACCCATCTGCCTGGTTGATTGTTACGGGGCGGGGCTCGGGTAGCAGTGTTCTGGACCAACCGATACCTTGGTGGTTGCACCATTGAGGGTCCCGTGGGTGTCTTCCGTTTCTTTTCTGCCCGGTGGGCTGAGATGCAGTCCTCTTGAGTGATGGCCATATTGACCAACTCATTGAAAGTATCGGCCTTTACCAGGTTCAGTCGTTCCTTAAGTTTGGTGTTCAGGCCTCAATGGAAGCGATCTCGTTTGCGGGCGTCTGTATCCGCATGATAACCCGCATATTGGCACAAGTGATTAAAGACCTGTGCATATTGCATGACGGTGCGGGTTCCCTGAGTCAGATTCAGAAATTCATTGAGCTTTCGCTCAATGAGTCCTTCTGGAATGTGGTGTGCTTTGAAAGCGGTCCAGAATTCATCCCAGGTGACAACATGACCAGCCGGCTGCATGGCATGATAATGGTCCCACCATATGCGGGCAGTGCCGCGAAGTTGTTGAGCTGCAAAGAGGGCCTTGTTCTCGTTTGAACATGGTGCAGACAACAATGTGAACTTAGACTATATAGTACGGAGCCAGGTGTCAGCATCGAGGGGCTCATCTACTTTATGGAACAGTGGGGGCTGGGTGCTGAGAAAGTCCTGATAATTAGCTGAGCGGTGTTCATCACGACCTCGGGACTAGTGATGAAATTGGCCCATCTGAGCCTGCACTAGCTAGTTGAGGAGTTCTGTTTGTCGGGCCATGACCTCTACTAGATTTGGCAGGGCTAGTGGCGGTTGTTGGGAACCGCTAGCTTGGTCTGGCTGGAAACCTTTCGGGGTTCCACGTGTAGCTCCAACCATCTGAAACAAAGGAGATATCCATTATCCACCATATTCTTACTCCTATTTTCAGATGATATACTGCTGCCAAACAGATATGTAATTCACATGTTCCATTCAATCAACTCATTCCAAATGCAAGATATTGAACAAGATAACAGATCTCGAGGCTTAGATTACATCGCAGATACTGGTGGTCCTTAACATCTTACATCAGGGTGGTTCAGCTGCCACAAGTTAAGCTATATGTACACATGCCACATATACTACAACAAGTGGCTCTAGGTCTAGGTAGGCTACTCACTACCTATGTCACACCATTCTACAGCTGAGATATCGACGATTTGGATGAACTAGAAATCATCGAGGTTGCCTACGGAGGACTGGCTGCTGGAAGAGGAATGATCTGGCTGAGGATTAGGTTCCGGATCTCTATGTTCGGAGTCGAGATTGGAGACTCCCTCGATTTCCTCTGGGTCTTCTTCTCCACCTTCAAGGGCTACAGGTACAGGAGGAGGTACTAGCTGCTGCTGGAGTTCGTCGATGTGAGCATGGGCACCATCGACCTCAAGGATAAGGTCATGAATTTGCTCCTGGAGGAACTCAATGATCATGTTGTGTTGAGTGATTATGGCATCACTCTCATTGATCTGATCCTCCCGGTGAAGAATAGCCTCCTCACGTGCTGTGATAATCTCCTCCTTCTCCGTGACCAAGGCTTGAAGCTCCACTATCTAGGTGACCTGTCAATCAGCATTGCGATAATGACCTTGAGCTATGCCAATCAACTGACCCATACGGCGGCGTAGCAGGATCTTATAGTGGTGTTGAATGTTCATAAACCTGATGGTACCACGGAGTGTTTCTTCGGCTGAATCTCCCAGCATATGACCATAATGAGCTATCCTGAAATTCCACTCAGGATCACTGGAATCTATTGCAGGGAATAAGCCAATAGGATGCCCTGCAACTTCCATGGGATGCTGGTTGCAGAAAATGTGGATGGCCTCTAGAGCTACAGTCTCGATGGTGCCGATGAGATGATAACCAACCACATCGACCTCGATGGGCTGCCACTGAGAACGAAAAGGGTGCTGAGGAATAGTCATCTTGACTCTGCACCGGGGAACACCTTCCTCTCTATACTCCACTCCATCGTACTACGGAGGCTCGGTGTAGAAGAATAGACTAAGTGATTCCCATAAAAGTCGGGGAAAACCCTCCCAGTGCAAGGCATCGGTATGGAGGTGCCCTGCATGATCCCAAAAGAGGTTTAATGGAGCCGCCATCTGAAACAAGAATTCAGATGGTGAGATTTGGAAGAATACTGAAAATCCAACTAAGGCTGTCACAAGAATTCTATTAAACCATACTAGAGATAAACAACACTTTACCTGTCCTTAAAAGAACAACATATTCAAGCATTCATTTTGTTTATTATTTGATTATGCATGCACGTACTATTCGACCTCACAGCCAAAACAACTGCCAAATATCTTCGGACTTACATGGTTAATTTCGGTGGTATAACACATACGTCTCTCACTAATATCTAGTCGATAAGTCCTATCCGTCTTAACCTTCTAATCATGGTTAGTGTACCTGCAGAAGACCACAATTATATAATCTGCACGACATGAAAGCGTCCCCAAACAGTACTGTTTACTATAGAAACAGCATCTGTACCATTACCGCCGTACAGACGACGTTAACATACGTTATCGAAACAACGTATTCATGGGGGTACCGCAAAATGCGGGGGTATGAACAGCGATCACCATACCCTGCGCCGAACCATATACTCCCAATATACTCAACCTAAGTTGATATATTGACAGCATCTCAAGTAGGCCACTGCTTGAGAAACAGCGTTCGGTTCACATCACCGACGAGAAGGCCAAGCTCCCTCAGTTGGCTGAGGATCCTTACCTCCTTACCTTACCATCGATGGTGTCGTTACAAGAAATAAAGTTGGCTGGTGCATGAATTTAAATTTTGACAGAAAGTAGTGCTGCAAGTCAGAGCTATACTTTTTACACATATATATTGGTAGCCACCTGATTACTCCCATATAATTCCCTAGGGCTTTGCGTTCTAAGCACCAACCTTAACGAATCCAACGCGAGTTGTAAACTCTTTTGTTAAGCAAATTTTATCCAAAGCAAACATTTTTAAGAGCTATTGCAGTTGTAAAAGTAAACCTACAGCTCTGATACCAGCTGTGGCAGAACCGCCTGAATTATTCCGGCTCAAGTGAGCTATTCGTCGCTATACAGCCGATACTAACTCAACGCACTTCAAACGGAACAACCCATTGGTCTGTCGGGTCTCCACCCGATGCAACCACAGTTCAACAGGATCGAAGCAGGTTTACCTCGCATGAAGGCGAGTTTACAATCACACAACGGCTCACCAACTTTTAATCCACAACATATTAAACATTATTACAAACCGTTTCAAAGCTTAAAGTAATTTATACAGATAGTGTTTCAAACGACAAGCTAAACATGCTTGTCAAGCTCACAGCGGAAGAAAAATAAACACGTGACTACACTCGTCGTGGAGGTTGACACCACACTCAGCCCGAAGTTTGGCGTCATTCCGGAGGGTCACTGCCAGCCGGGGACAGAGGTTGGCCATGCAGAACTATCCGTGGGGTTCTCAAAGGTCATACCTAAAAAATTCACTAGCAAGAATGAGTATACTAATACTCAGAAAGACTTAACCGGGTCATGGTATACTTAGCCATGTAGCTAGACTTATGCTGGCTTGTAATGGTTCTGAGTTTCATTTCAGCTGAAAAGCAACAAAGAGTATGATCTACTTTCATGTTTTAGCTTTCAGATTCTAGTCTCATTAACCATTCTAGGTAAGCACCTATTCTAGATAAACAAGGTAGAGATTAACATCCATCTAGATTATTCCATAATGGTTACTGTTCTTACTCTATGTGGCAGAAGGAATAAGCAGTCTCAATCTCTGCGAGAAACGGACGATTCTGAATCGAATTTCCAGACCTTGCAAGGGTAAACCTAACTCACACGCTTGGAACATCCAAAGATCGTTCTGAAGCAACCGTTTCCCTCATATTCTGGGTTATGGATCAGGGCCACCACAAGCGACTGCAGGACCATACGCACACCAATTGTGCAGGACATACGTCTGTAGCGCGACTTCATGATCGTACTCCTGTCTGCTACGCAGAACGTACTCCCAC
Source organism: Panicum hallii (assembly GCF_002211085.1). Classification (NCBI taxonomy): domain Eukaryota; kingdom Viridiplantae; phylum Streptophyta; class Magnoliopsida; order Poales; family Poaceae; genus Panicum; species Panicum hallii. The sequence continues at coordinate 11,939,929 of NC_038049.1, forward strand.
ACGTCGATGCTTGTGTACAACAGAAACCAAATAATCGAGTGGTGGAGACATGTCCATTTGCCGAGCCAATTAGGTACTAGGCTTACCGCTTAACCATATTTCGTGGCATGTGGCTAGTACTTTCAAACGCTTAGCCACCACTACCACACACCGCGACCTTATCAACTTTTATCCACACAGATGGGGTAACCTTCCGAGTCATGATATTGCACATGATCCCGTCCATGATCCTTACAGTGACTGCAGAATAGTAAACATTCAACTCCTATATCGCGCGAGTGACAGGAAATCACCCGACTTCTACCGGTTCTATTAGCATAGCATCTATGCGATAAGGACTTGGGCACAATACATAGGTTCCTAGGATTCATGCATTTAAGGTTTCATTTCAACTCCTAGACTTAATGCAAGATATAATATATAAGTATAAGATTTCATAATGTAGTAATTTGAAATACTGGGTTATGCACCGGGGCTTGCCTTCTTGAGCGGGACTGGGGACAGGAGTGTCAAAGATTTCCGAACTTTGGTTCGGAGCTTTAGTTAGAGTCTCGACGATGCTTATTGGGTCTTCAGAAAACTCTTGCTCTTGTTCCGGGACTAGCTCATAGTCTCCGTCGTCGAGTGTCGTTGATTCTACATGATATGCAATGATTTGATTAGATAGTTTTTGAGTTAAGAGTTTTATTTCACAATAAAGTTGCAATCCAATAGATTAATACACTCAAACTTGTAAAGCCAGAGGGTTAAATATAAACTTATTATGGGTATTCTAATTCAATTATCTTAATTAGTTGAATTAATTGAATTAGATTAACAAGTTTGATTTTTAATTTGAAATTCATAAAGACTATGGCCTTACATTTTTGTGGATAAGCTTATTCCTAGTGGATAAGCTTATTATGAATTTTTCATAATTTTCTGAAAATAGAATCTATAGTATTTAAACTAAGTTCAAATTTTAAGTTTAAATACAAACCTTCAGTAAAACAATGTTGTAAATTTCTAAAATATTTACTATGGACTACACTATTTTAGATCATCATATGGTAAAAAGATCTATGTATAAAAACCTTAACAACAGGCTTAAATAAATCTAAACTCTTTCAAGCTTGATTTGCATAAGTTTAAATTAACTTAAGCTAGAGTTTGGTATTGTAGTTGAAAATTGCACACAAGCTCATTCATAACATAACCAGGTTACACACCAAAAATCATAATCAATAGAGCTAGTATGCCAAAGTTATGCTCAAACTACCCTTTTGTTAAACTTTAAAATAACTCAAAAAGCATTTAGTTTCAATCCAAACTTTAGTAACAAAAGTAGTCGAGTTCAACTTCTAGAGTACAATAAAATTTGTTTGACAATTTTTGGATTTTTCTACGAATTCCTATTGATTTTACAAGTGGGCTGCTTTAAATTAGAGAGGGGGTACTGCTTTTTCACAGATAGACCCCTGGTAAGATCTGAACCGTTCCAATTAGACCCTTGGTCGGGTTTTACAGAGGGGACAGATCAACGGTGACCAAATCCAGTGAGGGGGCTCACCAGCGGTGAGGGGCAAGTGAGGGGAAATGCTCAGGGACTCACGGCGGTCACGGGGGTGGCCGGGGTTGAGGCAGAGAGGGGCCGAGGCGGCGTAACGACGACAAACAGGAGCGGGCGGCGGAGGCCCGAAGGACGTCGTCAGCGATCCGGTGGCTGGAGGGCAGGAGGGCGGCATGGAAGTGGTCAGGGAGCTTCCACGCGATGATGTGGTGCTGACAGTGTGCTTGGCCGGAGCTAAGAGGCGGTGGATCGACGGGTCGACGGCGAGGCCGAGCGGCGGCGGAAGCTCGAGTTCGCCGGTGTAGTGGTCCGGTCGTTCCGGTGCACAAGAGCGAGATTGGGCGGGCTGGGGAGCACCAGTGGGTCGCGACGGTGCTCTAGGAGCACTGGATCAGGGATGGGAAGCAGTGTGGGTGGCTGTCGACGGCGGCCAGAAGCTACGGAGGAGGTCGGTGAGGCGCGGTGGTCGGGAAAAGAAATGGCCGTGGAAATGTGGGTATGGGAACGTAAGAAGAAGTGCATTGGGAGCTCCAGGATGTGCTTCGAGTTGTAGAGAGGGCACAGTGAGTGATAGCTGGTGCTGGCGGCTGGCGGCGAGCGTGGCGGTCGCGGGCGGAGCCCGGACAGTGGCAGGGGCAGCGTGGCGCGTGCGGGAGAAGACAGCAGGGAGAACTAGAGCGGCGATTGACCGGGGAGCTACACGTGGTGACTGCCAGAAGCAGGAGGTGGCGCCGGTCGGGCTGCAATGACGGTGAGCAGCGGCGGAGAGCAGTTCGGGCGGATGGTAGCACGGTACGGCAAGGCGAGGAAAGGCCAGTGCGGTCGGGTGAGCGGCGGCGGAGTGCAGGAGTAGCACATGGTGCACAGGGGGGCGGCGCGGGGCAATTAAGGTTCGGCACATGGCCGGTGAGGGCGGCGGGGGCGTCGGGCAGAGCGAAAACAGAGCAGAGCAGAGCAGGGGGGCTGGAGGTAGACGAAGGGACTGACTCGTAATTTTCCAAAAATGCAGGGACTTCACTATAAAGTCTAGCTAACTTTCAAACCATAGCTCAAATGAAAAGGTGCCCAAAAGCAAAAGTGTAGAGTTCAACAAGATCTACAACTTTGATTTAAAGTTCAGTTGCAAAAGAGCTAAGGATTTGAAACTAACATAAAACTTGGCAAAGCTTAAACTTTAAGTAAATCCTATTTAGAATTCTACACTACACTTGCATCCTATGGGTAGATTTATCTCTATTTGGGGTTAAAAGTAAGTCCTTGTCTTTTCACACAACAACCTTTATATGTTTTGATTTTTACTTCCTATTCTTACCCACTTAACACTAAAGGACCTATATTTTACAAAATTACACAAATACCTTTTTCCCTTTGCATTCAAATGTTAGCACACCTATACAAAATCAAACATACATACTTTCTACTAACATTTAATGTGTTTTAATTTTAAGCCCTGAATGTCACACCGACGGGCCTGCGTGGTGGCCTCTCGGTACCGGCAGCTTGACGTGACGGGCGAGCGAGAGCCAGCAGAGGCGGCGTGGGCGGTAGGAGGGCTAGCCAGGAAAAACGTGGCGCGAAGGAGAGCGGCGCGGGCCTGCAGGAAGCTCGGGAAACGGCCGGTGGCGGCGGAGTCACAGGCGCGGCAAAAGCAGAGGAGGGAGGACGAGAGGTTGAAGACAAGGGCATTGTTGCAAAATCCCAAAACTGTAGGGACTCAGCTGTAAAGCCTAGGTAACTTTCAAACCATAGCTCAAATGAAAATGTGCCCAAAAGCAAAAGTGTAGGGTTTAGCAAGATCTACAACTTTGCTTTAAGATTCAGTTGCAAAAGGGCTAAGGATTTAAAACTAACATAAAACTTGGCAAAGTTTTAAACTTTAATTAAATCCTATTTAAAAACTACACAACACTTGCATCCTATGTGTAGTTTCATCTATATTTGTGAGAACAACGACCGCTGCCCCTCAACGGGCCAGAATAGGGGAGGGAGAGAGAAAAGGGCCTGGATTCAAATTTAATTTTCTCAAAATTTTGAATAGAAACTTGAAAAACTTTGAACACAGAGGTTGTAGTGAATTTGAAAATCTATGATTTTTGTTTTGGATCAAAGTTCATTTGAGCTTTAGTTTAGAAGTTATTATAAATTTAAGACTACTAGGATTTGAATTCCTATTCATGTGTTTAAAATTTGAATTTGCAAATGGTGTTTGAAGTACACTTTGCAAGGTATTAAAATATGAGTATGTTTTTATATACTATATATGTCATGAAAAGTGGCGCATGAAAGGTTATAAACGTAAAAGGAAAAAGTCTCACAGATACACATACATACGCATGCATACGCACACACATAATTAAATGCATTATTTCAATTATTCTGGGTTATTATGCATGATGCAATGTTTAGATTTTCTTGCTTAGGATTTTAAACACCTAGGGTGTTACAACGCTGTTCTGCAGTCCGAATCCAACATCCAAAACGTGTTGGATTTGGACTCTTTCTTTCCTTGCACCAAAAGTGACGTGGTGGCCTGGTGGAGAATATTGGGAATATATGGAATTGGTCCCCAATCAACTTCTTTGGTTCTCCATGATTTCCATTTGTGTTTAATACTCTCTTTTATCCATGTATGTATTTTTAAAAATAACAATGAAAACACTTCATGGTGAGTCATCAATTCATCAAATTTATCAAATACATTCATGATAAAGAATGATTTCACCTTTGAATCAAAAGTTTCTAATATGGTTGTATCCAAGCATGTGATGTCCTCATCATTCCTCCCTTCTTGGCTGCAAGTGATCCTCGACTTGCTCCAATTTTATTCAAAGGAGCTTGCTTTGATGTTGGAACATGGAGCGACGGCTATGCTGCAAGGCCACAACCAGCAATGCTCCCCTTCTTTGGGTTGATCCTATTGCATAAGAGAAAAACTAGGAAAGCTTTGCAAGACATTATTAGTGTTAGTGCATCCCCCTATTTCATCATGGTATTGTAGACCAAAAGGATATTTCAGATTACAGCAAATATAAATTTTATGCACTAAATATTCTCCTTTGTTGTCATATTTACCAATTGCATAAAACGAACAATGATTAAAACTTGGCAAACCAGAATCAAATTTAAGCTTCTCTTTAAGACAATTTAGATTACACATAATATCAAATTCAATATAACCCAAAGCATTTAAAGAAGACAACAATATCAGTTCATCTTGTGCATAAGTAATAGGATGAAAAGGCTTATCTGTAGCACATTTGTATGGTTCCAAACCAAAAGTATCACACTTATTCTCTAATTGTGGCATATGAATACAAGCATCAGCACAGAAGTCCTCTTTATCACAAGGAACAACAAGTAATTCATCTTGTGACAAAGGTGAATCAGCAGCGGGTTCCACTATTTGTTGCTCTTGGTTAGCATATAGAGTGGATAATTTTTTGACATTATGGGTCACATCATTCTAGCAATTATTCACAAATGAAAGAATTTCCTTTTAAGGATTGAGGACAAGACAAAACAATTGACCAATATAACTATATGACTTGCCAATTATCAAGGTTTGAATTTCAGAATTGAGCCCTCTCATGAACCTACTCATAACATCTTCCATGCATTCATCTAATCCACCAAACATGATACAAATCTTAAAGACATGATAGTATTCTTTTACTATCCTACTACCTTGCTTCAAGTTGTCTAATTTGGTAAGCAAACGATCAATGTAATATGCTGGAATATAGACATCTCTAAAATGCATTTTGAAATATTTCCATGTTTGCGGAACATTGTTATGCTACAAATATGTTTCCATTCTAGCAAAGCATGTTTAGTTAAAACATTAGAGGCAATATAAATCTTTTGTTTCTCATATAGGTCATGCTTATCAAATTCATTATCTACTTTTAACTCCCAATCAATGTATGCTTTAGGATCAAACTCACCAGCATATGAAGGCAAGTGTTGAATGATATTCTAAATTTGAGGGTGCTCAAAAATCTCTGTATTACCTACCATGATTAGTAGAAAAGGAGAAACACAAAAATAATATGTATCATCCTGTCAACTACAAGCACGTGTCTATTGTAATTCTCTTAATCTCAAGCTATTTAAACAAGCTCTTACAAGTTCTTACCAAGCAAATCAGGAGGTGACGGCAACCAATAAGTCTGCAACCGTGGAATGAAGTGTATCAGTGCCACAACAACAAAAACCTGTCAAGTTGTAGTCGAATATGTGGAGCTGTAGGTGGGCTGAAGCAAGGGAAAATACTAGCACCACGTTAGTCACAAAAGCAAGCTGAATAATCATTCGATGGTAGTACTATGCTAGTCCTAGCCAAGATCGTGCTAGAGGTACGAGCTTGGACACAAAGGAAGTCACAACACACCACAAGAACCAAAATAGAAACACAAAGAACAACCCCTTTCTTTTTCCTTTTCTCTTCTTCTTTTTTTCTTTTATTTTTTTTATTTTTTCTCTTTTTTTTCAAGGGACTAAAATTTTTTGTTTGACAATCCAAACAAAAGGATTACTACATACAACCTATACCAACTTAGATTGACAAATCTTATTTCAGACAGCCAGACACGCAAGTCTCCAAGTTGATTCTAGAGCGCTTTGATGGAGTTTGTGACCAAGGCTAGATCCGTTCAAAAGACCACGAGTTAAGCTTTCCAGATTGTATTCAAACTCCCAAATCGGATACCGAACACAAAAGCTACAGCAGTTTTCGTCTTGTGCTGAATTGAAACTCTGAAACAAAATAAGGTGACAAGAACTCGAAACTCTAAACGACTAAACTAAGACCAGCAGCTCAACGCAACTGATGCAACCAAAGACTCAACAAGCTCTAACTAAGCAGTTCTAGTAAAAAGCTCAAAAGGTCTATAGGATTGCAGGCAAAATAATCTACTAAAATTCTTTTTGGCTTTTCTGGCCAATAGGGATTAAAAACAGTGAAGGATTGGATGTCTCTCACTGAACAACCTTGCTCTGATAACCAACTGATGTGAACCCGCTAGGGTTTGTTCCCGATCTTTTGGCGTGAGGGGATGGATAACTCAATTGGTGGATGGAGACGAAGTTCACAACCCAACTACAGCCTTCCAAGGATGCTGCGCCTTAGCAACCGATACACCACCTCAAACGGCTGCTGCGATCTTGTGGATAGCAACACTCAGCCACTAGGGCACTGTCTTGCAAGCAATCAAAGAACAAGCAATAACAAGTAGAACAAGCAACTAAATTATAAATATGGAGATAATAACCAATCTGAAATCATAAAGGTGGGGTTCTAAATCAAGTAGAATGGATGGTCTAGCCGACACATGCGTCTACAAGCAAGTAGCAATGGCTAAACTTTCAACAAAATAAAACCCAAGTGTTCTTGGCGGCGGCTAAAGGGTATAAGGACATGGGAGGATGACCACAGGGGTGCTGGGTCATACTCCAACCCTAGGATGTGTCCGTAATGGACTCAACTTGATACATGGCCCATTGGGCTAAAATAGGGTGACGTAGCACCATGGGTAGAAAAGAACTCTATATTAATTCAACGATTACGGCCGACTCCGAGCAGATATGGATATGAGGCCGGATCTGTTTGAAAGAAGACATCATAAGCTTTCCATGAAGTACTTGAAAGCCCCAATCCTGATCCATATGCGACCGTGGTGACCATCACAAGTTTGTGTTGTTCTGAAGTGACGTGGTGGCTTGGTGGAGAACATTGGGAATTGTGGCAGAACCGCCTGAATTAATCCAGCTCAAGTGCAGTAACCATCATCCATAAAGATGAAACGGCTACCATGCACTTCAAACGGAGTAATCCGATAGTTTGTCAGGTAATTCCCGATGTGACCACTGAATATTTCGATCGAAACAAAAAGTACACTTAACTCGCACGACGACAAGTCCAGAGATTACAACATTCCATAGCTTTTACCTTAAAAGTCTGATAATTATTTATTACAAGCTGAGTTCATAAAACAATTACTTCAGAATTCAAACATAAAAACTTTATACAGAGTTCAAAAGCAACGGAAAGAAAACACGATCATCTACTATCGATTTGGATACCCCAATGAAGCCCGTACGTGGCATCAGTCGGCAGAGTCATCATTGGCCGGGGACAAATCCCACTCCACGGACCAACCAGGCGACAAGGTATAAGGCCATGTCAAACCAGCTATCATTCTTCAAAAGATGCACCTGAAAACAATACCACAAGCAAGACTGAGTATACTAATACTCAGCAAGGCTTACCCGACTATTGGTATATAAATAACCGACTCCTAAGCATGCATGGCTCTAAGGTTCTAGGTTTTCTTTTTGCTGAAAAGCAACAAAGAGTAAGTCCTAAATTTCACATTTTAGCTTTCAATATTCTAGTTCATTTAACCATTCTAAGTGAGCATCTATCTCTAACCAAACATGGTGGAAAACAATTAATCATCCAACAAGTTTTATCATAGCCATGGTTCCTCTTGTTACTCTATGTGGCAGAAGTATTAAGCAGCCTCAATTACCATGAGAAACGGACGATTCGAATCAAATTTCTTAACCTTGCAAGGTAAACCTAGCACACACGACTGGAGCACCGAAGTGTCACCCCAAGTGACTTTTCCCCTTTCTTTCCAGGTTGTGGATCAGGGTCACCCTCCCCGACTATAGAGCCACACTCTGCACTCGCATGTGTATACGGATCTGAACTTCATTCAAGTAGGGTGAAAGTAAAGTCCACTTGCCGGGCTGAACTTCGACATGTGGTTAGTACATTCAAACGCTTAACCACCACTACCACACACTGTGGCCTTAGCATTTTTCTCTAATCAGATAGGGCCTCAACCATGAGCATAATACTACAGCTTCGCCCGTCAACCTTATTGTTGCAGTATGTAGTAAAGTCATTCAACTCCTATAATTCTCGCGAGTGATAGGAAATCACTCGACTTTTACCGAACCTATTAGCAGAGCATCTACTCGAACTCCAGTTCTACTATTCATTACATAGGTGCCTAGGATCATGCAGCTTGGGTTCCAATCAACTCCTATGAACTTAAATGCACAGGTAAAAAGGAACAGTAGTTGAATCAATTGAAATATTGGGATCATGCACCGAGGCTTGCCTTCTTAGGTAGGGTTAGTAAGCTGATCTTCTGAACTTTGGTTCAGGTCTTCGATGACTTCAGTCACATTTACTTGAGCTTCACGGGATTCGTTCTCGGGCTTGGGCACCAGTGTGTACGTTCTGTCGGCGAGCTCGGTCATTTCTATATGGATGCAAATATGTCGGAGTTATTGAGTGGACAAGTTTTATCATTTCCTTCACTATAAAGTTGTAATCCAACAAAACATAGATTTTGTTGTGAAGTTTCTTTGTTAAGATAACTTGGGCAATAATTTATAGAATATACCTTAACTTAGTTATATTCACGAAGTGAGTTGGGTCATTTATCAATTTTGTTCTTTAGCTTGTATATATATATTTGGTTTTTAATAAACCTTACTCTTAGAACAAGTTTCTAATGCTAGGATTTTGATATAAGGTACATTTCATTGTTCTAAAGCTACTGTGTAAAGATCATAGCTAAACAGTATATGAACTGTACACGCAAAATAATCTAACTATTTACTGCAGAAACAAACTTTCATTTTTAGTATAGAAGTATTGGGTCTCAAACTTTTACTGAATAAACTTACTTGCATGAGTAGGCTACTGTAAATTTTGTAGATTTTTCCTATGCAAAAATCAGAGGCTAAAATTCTAGGTTAATTGGATCTATACCAAACATGAATAAATTTTACAGAGAGTTCTAGTCAGTAGCTGACTCTCAAACTTTTTCCTTAGCATCAAAACTTTAAGTGGGTACTCATGTAGACGAGTTACAATTTTTCTAGTACAGAAGCTATAGGTTTGGATTTTGTTTAGCTAAACAAGGAATAAAAGATTTAGCAAGTTCTACTGAAGAATTCTAGTTCAAATTTTTACTATAGCTTCTATCTAGTAGTACCAGTAAGAATAAAAAAATGCAACTCTTGTATCTAGCATATAACAAAAGGTGCTCAAAACATCTAATTGTGACTGGATTCAGTGCATGAAAATTTTATGAAAGACTATACTCCTAGTACAGAAGCTACCATCCAAATCTCATGAGCAGTTCTTTCCTGAAACTCTTGGAACAATTAAAAGACATTTAAATTTGATTTAAATTTACAGATAAAATCAGGTTGAAATATCCAAGATCCTTTTACAAAGTTGTAGATCTTAACTTAAAGAGTCCATAACATTTTAGTTTGTATTTTTAGGATTTATTTGTGAATTTGTTTGCATTTTTAAAGTTCACAGTTGCACTTTCAAAGTTCTAGCTTCTGGTTTACAAATGGGTCCCTAAAAGTAAGAGCCTTTCCGAATCCGAACTAGGGATCAGATAAACTTGGGTAATGAAGACAATGCACGCAAGGATCTTTTTAGACAAATGATAGACCTCTATAAGGATCAAGTGGCTTTAGGAGCTCTAGTGAATTCCCGACTCGCCAGACTCGAACCGACACAGGCGGATCCAACTAAATTAGCCTGAGTCAAATGACCAAAGCATCGGTTGCTTCTACGAGACTAAACAATCAATGGCCATTTTATGGAAATCTCTCTGGAAATATTAAAATTGAAGCAATTAGGTCCTTTGTGCAGGGGAATGGCGGCGCCCGGCCAAATTCCAGCAACCAGGGTCGCCGGCAGCGAGGGGCGAGGGTGGGAGAGGCAAGAGGGGACCAAACCGCACCTGATTGTGGCCTTGGGTGGGGAAGTGGTGGACCAAGGCGGCTCACCAGATTGGCATAGAGCTGGCGGTGGTTGCGGGTGGTGGTGGCGGTGCTCCAGTGAGGGAGAGGGTGTGGGGACCAGCTGTGCAGCTTCGCTATGAGGTGGAGAAGGTGATGGGGTGTTGGTTTGGGCAATGTGGGGGCAGAGCAGTACATCCACGTGCAGGTGGCGGCTCGTCGGAGTTGGGTTGGGGGCGGCAAGCTCTGGGGCCTCGGGTGGGGCTTTTATACGCGTGAGAGGGAGGATGGCGACCTGGGCACGAGCTGCTGGGGGAAGGCACGACCAGGGGGTCCAATTCTGGGGCCGTGACTGCCTTGCTGTCGCCGGCGAGGCTCGCTGTGGCACTAGCAGCGCCAACGGCAAAAAAATGCCGTCGCGTGGAGGGTTCCTAAGGGGGAGAGCGGGATTTTGTGGGCCAGCGGGGGATCTCCAGGGTGTTGGCAGACCCACATGACTGGGCGGGCTCAGTTGCATCGGGGTGCGCCAGCTAGCTGGCCTGCCTGCAATGGGACAGGGCATAGGGAGGAGAGAGGAGAGAGAAGGTGAGGGACTTAAGTGCAAAAAGCAAAAACAGCAGGGGCCTAGGTGAAAAGGAAGCTAAAACTCATTCTTCCCAAGGTCAAATCAACATTTGAATACCAATTTTGTTCAAAGTTTCAAGATATACATTTTCTCTTTCATGACTATGTTCATTTGAGCAATGTATAAAAAGTTATTTTGAATTTCCAAAAATTAGTATTTAAATGACATGTCATTTCATGTGAATTTTTGCACTTTTAGCCCTTGAATTCAACTAGACTTTTGTTGCTCTTGTTATGATAGATGTGCCATTAAATATTTAGGTTCATTTGTGATCAACATTGAAAGTTACAAGGGTTTGTTTGCAAGGGTTCACATGTATATGCGTATATATACACACATATACATTTGCTTGAAAGGTAGATTTTGGTAGATTGTTTTATACTTCTCTTGCTCTTTTATGCCTGATTGCATGTTATGGATCTTTGTTTAGCCTTTTAGACACCTAGGGTGTCATAGCCAACCCCCCTAAAAAGAATCTCATCCCGAGAATCGGATAAATGTGGAAAGTGTGGAAAGTGTGTACCTTGGGTGGAATCAAGAAAATCAGGAAAATTTTTATTGAGATAACTTTCAGTTTCCCATGTGTCTTCTTCTTCAGAGTGATGGTTCCACTGAATTTTATACATTTTAATCACCACCCTTCAGGCACTTCTTTCCTTCGGGTCAAGGATTTTGATGGGTTGCTCAACATAAGAGAGGTTTGGTTGCACCATGATTTCTTTTTGCTCAACAATTTTGGTAGGAACTCTGACACATTTCTTTAGTTGAGAGATATGGAAAACATCATAAATGGCTGCAAGTTGTGAAGGAAGTCGCACTCTTATAGGCCATAGGTCCACTTTATTCAATGATTTCATACAGACCAATATAACGAGGGGCTAACTTTCCTTTCACTCCAAATCGTTGCACACCCTTGGTTGGTGAACCCCGAAGGTAGACATGATCACCAACGTCGAATTTCAAGGGTTTTCTCCTCTTGTCAAAATAGCTCTTTTATCTAGATTGGGCTGCTTTAAGATTTTCTTGGATAACTTTCACTTTTTCTTGTGCCTCGACTACCAAGTCTAGTCCAAAGATTTGGCACTCTCCAGTTTGTGACTAGCTCAATGGAGTTCAGCACCTTTGACCATACAATGCCTCAAATGGTGCCATTTTTAGGCTTGCTTGATAGCTGTTGTCATATGAGAACTCTGCTAAAGATAAGCATTTGTCCCAATTCTTGTCATAATGAATGACACAACCTCTAAGCATGTCTTCGAGAACTTGATTTACTCTTTCGGTTTGGCTGTCGGTCTGAGGATGATAAGCTGAGCATCGGATTAGTTTGGTACCAAGAGATTCTTGCAATTGTTCCCAAAAGTGTGCTACCAACTGAGTGCCGTGATCAGAAATAATTGTCTTTGGTACACCGTGTAGACAAACAATACAATCAAGATATATCTTAGTGTATCTCTTGGCATTATAAGTGGTGTGTACGAGAATAAAATGAGTGGTCTTTGTAAGCCTATCAACAATAACCCATATAGAATCGTGTTTCTGAGATGTATTGGGCAAACCAACAATGAAGTCCATACTGATGTCTTCCCATTTTCAGGATGGTATAGGTAGAGGTTGAAGTGTACCAGCTACTTTCAAGTGGCTAGCCTTCACTCGCTGACAAGTATCACACTCTGCAACATATTGGGCAATTTCCCTCTACATCCTAGTCCACTGGAAATTTTGTTTGAGGTCCTGATACATTTTGCTACTGCCTGGATGAATAGAGAATTTGGAAAGATGTGCTTCATCAAGAATTTGCTTTCGGAGTTCATAATTTTTTGGAACGACAATGCGACTTTCAAACCATAAAACTCTTTTGTGATCCTATCAAAAACATTTTTACTTCTCCTCTCCTTGAGATAGTTTCTGCTTTATGATCTTAACACCCTCATCATGTAATTGTGCCATGATGATACGGTCATGAAGAGTTGGTTCAATAGAGATGTGATTCAAAGCTCCCTAAGGAATCATTTCCAACCTAACTTTCCGCATTTTAGAGCATAACATCTCATTGTATGATGCAGTCGATAGGCAATTGCAATGAGCTTTGTGGCTAAGTGCATCCACTGCTACATTAGCTTTGCCTGGACTATAGTGCACCTCAAGATCATAATCTTTGATTAATTCCAGCCATCGTGTTTGTCTCATATTCAGGTCGGCTTGTGTGAATATATATTTGAGACTTATGATCGGTATAGATATTGCAATGGATGCCCATAAGGTAGTGCCTCCAAATCTTGAGAGCGTGAATGACAGCTGCTAACTCAAGATCATGTGTTGGGTAATTCTTTTCATGGGACCGAAGTGCTCGTGAAGCATAGGCAATAACTTGATTGTCTTGCATAAGTACACAGCCTAAACTGGTATTGTCAGGTAAATGTCAAATGGCTTGGTATTGTCAAGTTGAGCTAAAACTGGGGTTGTAGTTAGATGTGCTCTGAGGGTGTGGAAAGCTTTTTCACAATCTTCATCCCATACAAATTTTACTCCTTTCTTCAATAGTTCAGTCATAGGTTTAGCAATTCTTGAGAAATCCAGAATGAAGCAACAATAATAACCAGCTAAACCAAGAAAACTATGAATTTGATGAATGGAAGTGGGAGGTTTCCAATCCATTACCTCTTGAACTTTACTGGGGTCAAGTGAGATACCATTACTAGAGATAGTATGGCCCAAGAATTTCACACTATCCAATCAGAATTCACATTTGGAGAACTTAGCTTATAACTAATGGTCTCTGAGGTGTTGGAGAACAATGTGCAAATGTTTAGCATGGTCCTCCTTGTTCTTGGAATAAATAAGAATGTCGTCAACAAAAACCATGATGAAAAACCGAATTCATGATATTCATCAAGTAGGCAGGGGCATTTGTGAGACCAAAAGACATAACTAAGTATTCATATAGTCCATATCGAGTGGAGAAAGCGGTCTTTGGAATATCACATGGTTGATTCTTGATTTGATGATAGCCAGGACAAAGATCAATCTTGGAACATATTTTTGCTCTAGACAACTGATCGAAAGAACATAAATGTGAGGAAGTGGATATTTTTTTTTATTGTCACCGCATTGAGAGGCCGGTAGTCTACACATAACCTCAAACTATGATCTTTCTTCTTCACAAATAGGGCTGGTCAACCCCAAGGTGAAGCGCTCGGACAAGTATAGCCTTTGTCTAGAAGTCCTTGCAGCTGTATTTTTAATTCTGCTAATTCCTTAGGTGGCATTCGATAGGGTCATTTAGAGATAGCTGTAGTGCCTGGCTGTAGTTCGATGACAAACTCTATATCTTGATCTGGTGGCATGCCTGGTAAGTTATCTGGAAAAACATCGGCATACTCGCTTACCATTGGAATTTCTTCTATTTCGGAGCAAACCTCAACGAGAGGACATGAATTTGTGCATTCTCGGAAGTGTAAATATAGAGTAGTAGCTCCTTGGGTTGGGGAATTGATTTCAATGGCTCGGGAGGAAAGATCTAAGGTTGCTCCATGCTGAGTCATCCAATCCACTCCCAAAATAATATCGATGCCTTCAAGTGCCAAGAGAATCAAGTCGGTTTTGATGATTTTGCTACCCAATTTAACTGGTACGTTTCTTATGAGTTGATTTGAAGCAACTCTTCCACCTGGTGTACTATCATATATGACCCTTTTGTGCGATAGAAATCCAAACCCACTTTTGCACTAAATTTTGCACTAATGAAACTATGTGATGCACCAGAGTCAAATAATATAATAGCGGGCTTGCGGTGGATAGAAAATGTACCCGTCATGACTGGTGCGCCATTAGGAAGCTCTGCAAGGGTGGTGAAATTGATCTGCCCTCGCTTGACCTAAATAGTCTATTTCTTGCTCTGGTTTCTATTATTGGTATTGGAGTCTTGGCCCTATGCTTGCTGTCTAGACTGAGGGCATTCTCGAGCAAAGTGAGTAGAACTCCTACAACTGAAACATCGGTTTGTGTTGCTCGGGCGGGGTGGCTGCTGAATATTCAGCCTTGGGCCATTTGGCTATGGAGTAGGGGGTCTTGCCACACCCTGTTGCTGAGGAGGCCTGAAAATCCAACGCCCTGGCTGAGGGGCATTCTGAAGAGCTTTAGGTGCTGCATTCTACACTAAGCGATACCTTGATGACTGAGCACTCGAGGGTCTAGCTGGAGCCTTCCTCTTCTTTTCCGCACGATGAGACATAATGCAATCTTCTTGGGTGATTGCCAAATTAACCAGCTCATTGTAAGTGTCCATTTTGATGGGATTTAGAGGTTCCTTGAGCTTGGTATTAAGACCTCTGCGGAAACGATCACGTTTCTTGACATCCGTGTCAGCATGATAACCTGCGTACGGAGAAAGGTTGTTGAACACCTGAGCATACTAAAGTACAGTGTGGGTACCCTGAGTAAGAGTTAGAAACTCATTGAGCTTTCTTTCCATCAATCCTTTTGGAATATGGTGTGCCCTAAATGCATTTTTAAACTCATCTCAGGTGACGACGTGGTCAGCCGGAAGCATTGCAAAATAGTTGTCCCACCATATACGTGCAGTACCGCAAAGCTACTGCGCGGCAAATCAAGCTTTGTTGGCTTCAGGACATGGCAGTGTCAATAAGGCAAACTTGGATTCAATGGTACAAGTCCAAATGTCCGCATCTAATGGCTCCTCCATCTTGTTAAACAGAGGGGGCTGCGTTCTAAAGAATTCCGTGTAACCAGCAACTTGAGGTTGGGTGCATTGTGCCCACCCTGCTGCTGATGATGGGGTTGCTGCCCCTGAACAATCTGTTGGAGCAACTCGGTTTGAGCGGCCATTACTTCCGCCAGACTAGGTGGCGGTGGCGGCGTCTATTGCGGCCTGCTGCCGCTAGCTCCGAACACATCAGGATTGCCATGTGTTTCCCCAACCATCTGAAACATGGAGGTTTATCATCAGCAAAGGATTCATAATTCTCCCATGATTCCAACAATATAGTACGGGATGATGTAGAACTTGAAAGGCTTGATACAATCGGGTGTGCGATCTATGACATTCAGGTAATTAGAAATATAGACCCTAGGTTTTAGTGTGAAAAGTGTATGCTTGCTATAGTGTATGTGTATAGCACAAAGGAATAGGGGTATAATTGTAATTCTATAAAATATAGGTCCTTTAGTGTTAATTGGGTAAAATGGGAGGTAGCATCAAAATCTAGGGAAAATATGATACTAGGTGTCAAATCTATATCACCATAGGAAAGAAAGCGCAAAAGATATGTTGAATTCTATGAAAGATGGGTCTTTATGTGAAAACAGGGACTTAGATGTGAATAAAGTAAAAATATGGGTCCTTTTATGCAAATTATTGAAGTATAAAAGTAACTTTCAAATTTACTTAGAGCCAAAATGTAAGAATGCAAGACATCATGACATCACATGAAAACTTGTAAACATATCCAAAATTGTATCAAATCCATCTTGGTAAGGACAAAAGTAATTCAAATTCCACCTTTGCTCAAAATTTAACATGTAAAGCTGTAAACTTTGGGTTTCTGAATTTTAACCTTAAAGCAATATTGTAGGGTTTGAAAAAATCTCCAACTTTCATTTTGGGCATTTCCTCTTTAGACCTCTACATCAGTGGGAAATTTTAGTTTACCAAGAGGTCCCTGAGATTTCTAAGATTTCCAAATAGGCCCCCCGGACCCCTCCCCTCTCTTCTTCTTCCTCGGGCATGTGCTGCTCTGCTCAGCCTCCTGCCGCCGGTGCAGAGCCTCGCCCCTGGCTGCCGCTCTGCCGCCGTCGCCGCTCCACCTCCTGCTAGATCGACTTCCACGCGTCGCCCCTCCCCAATCCCAGCTCTGTTCCCCTCCTTGCTGCCCTCCTCTGCGCGCGCCACGACGTCCCGAGCCGTCCGCCGGCCGCCTCATCATCGCTGCCGTGTTCTGTGCTCGTGCCTACTTCCTCTCCTCTTCTCTTCTGCCCAACAGAACCAGGAGATCACAGTGACACCGTTTGCACCTCTTTTCCCCTTGCCGTGCACACCCCGAGCTCCAATCGCATCCGCCGCCCGCTCCTTCTCTGCGGTGAGCCACGGGTCGCTGTGGACAGCCACCACCGAGCGCCCATTGCTCTCACCGACCCCCTAACAAGCTTCCCCGACCCTTGCTCATGCTCCCCAGCCCCTGTCGCCCTTCAATTTTGGCCGGAGCACAGTGGCAAACGATCACCGTCCGCCGCCGCCTCCTGCTCACCGTGGGCAGACCGGCTCAGTCATTCCCGCACCATGACAACACCTCAGGTAGACTCCTCTCGACCCCGTGAAGCTTTACGACCTCCCAATTGAATCCCTAGTGCACCTCACCGGCTCCCCGATGAGTGCCGGCGATCTCCACCCGCCGCCACTTTCTGTTCGCCGTGGAGCACCCTTCTCCGGCCCTCCACGAGCCCAATTGGTCCCACACCGAGCTTCCCTACACTGTCTAGACGCTCCCCGACCTCTTCCTCACCACCCTCGACCACCGGAGCACCATTCCCGCCGTTCACCTCCGTAGCCGGCCTCACTGTCCTCGCCGCGCCGCCGTTACCAGCTACCCCGACCCGATCCCGACCGCCCCCAGATGCGTGAGAACTCAGTGATGCTTCCCCACCCCTCCACCCTCGCCGCCGGCGATCGCCGTCGCCGAAACAGGCCGGTCAAACCCCAGTCTCCCCCTCTGACCACGGCTAAGGACCACAGGTTGAAAGACTCAAAAACTCAGGGGGCTGTCTGCAAAGCCAAGACACATATGAATAGTGCCAGAAGGACCCCTTTGTGTTATTTCTATTGCAGACTTTGAAATTCCATAAGAATTCAAGGAAAAACTACAAAAATGCAAACTAAAGTTTGTTGGATTCCTTATTTTAAGCTCTACAACTTTCCTTATGGGTTGACTTCAAGTTTCTCAGTGGTTTGTGCTCTAATGTAAATACTAAGTTTAATAAGTTGTAGGCTAAGGAAATGCATAGTAATTGGCAGAAAAAAATGGTAAAAATGTAAAACCAATTGTGTTAATCTTGTTTTGACATGTAGTACCTAGGAAAAATATTTAACCTACTATTTATATAATACTTTTGTAATGTTTAAGTTTAAACTTGATTAAAGCTTAAATGATTTAATGCATTTAATATGTGTAGTTCTAAATGCTTAAAAATCATGAAATTATTTTGAAATGTTAGGCTTGAGTGGTGTAACCCATACACAAAAAGCTAGGATAAAGTCTTGCATGTGTATATGGATCTAAATAATATCTAATGAGTAGCTTTATTATTAATTATCCTTATAGCACAATCCCTATAGAAATAAAATCTTAATAAATTAACAATAACTTGAATATAACTTAATCTATAATTGATAGAAATTTCAACCCAATGCTACAGTAATTTATTTGGACATGTTGCCTAATGACGCTAACTAAGTTAATGTACACCCGATAAATGACTGCCCAGTAGAGAAGTAAATGATATGTGTAAAAAGTAAATTAAATTTTCGTTGGATTGCAACTTTATCATGAAATAAAATAAAAGAATATGCATCTCTTAACTTATGTGAAGTATCATGGTTGAGATGATACCCTGTCTGTGTTTATGAATTTGATAAGGTCGCAGTGTGTGGTAGCGGTGGTTAAGTGTTTGAAAGTACTAGCCACATGCCGCGAAATATGGTAAGCGGTAAGCCTAGTAACCAATGGGCCCGAGGAGTGGACATACCTCCCACCACTCGTATTTGGTTTTTCCTGTTACTTGACTCGACGTGTGGGAATACGTGTTGCAGGGCAACCAGGAGTATGGCCGTCTAGTCGCTCTACAGGCATACATCCTGCACATTGGATGTGCGTATGGTCCTGCAGTCGCTTGTGGTGGCTCTGATCCACGAGTCGGAAGGAAAGGCAAACGGTTGCTTCGGAACCATCATTGGATGTTCCAAGCGTGTGAGTTAGGTTTACCCTTGCAAGGCTGAAATTCGATTCAGGAATCATCCATTTCTCGTGGAAATTGACACTGCTTGATCCCTTTACCACATAGAGTAACAAGAGCAACTTTGTGATTATCAAAGATGATGTTTGGCTAAAGATTCTACCATGCTTGAATAGTTATAGGTGCTTATCTAGAATGAATAATCACATAGAACTTGAAAGCTAAAAGTTGAAATTAAGAATCTACTCTTTGTTACTTTTTAGCTGAAAACTTTACCCAAAACCCGAAAAGCCGTCATAAGTCTAGTTACATGGCTATGTATACCATGAACGGGTAAGCCTTGCTAAGTATTAGAATACTCAGTCTTGCATTGTGACTCTTTGTTCAGGTAATCCCCCTGACGACCCTGCTCTGCCTATGCCATGGCCTTACCCGCTGCCTGAAGGTTGGTCCATGGAGTGGGACCCGTCCCCGGCCAACGCAGACCCCACCGAGTGATATCATGCCAGGGCTAGCATGATATCCGTACTGACGACACAGTGCCCGTGTTTTAAACTCCGCTGCCATGACTTGAAACTTAAACTGTTTTGTAATAATTTCCATCAGTTGGGAACTGATGTTACTTTTAAACACTCATGTAATATACCTGCATGTGATGTAAAATGTGATGGCAATTGTATCTCTGAACTTGCCTTCGTGCGAGGTACCTTGTTTGATCCTGCATTCGGTGGTTTATCGGGACATTACCCGACAGGCCAAGGGGTTATACCGTTTGAAGTACGTTCGAGCCCTCAAGAGTGGACTCGCGTACTTGAGCCGGTGTAATTCAGGACTGGTTCTTCCACAGCTGGTATCAGAGCTAACAAGTGTACACTGGAAATATGAAATGCCTTGAAAATACTTTTTAGTATAAAATTTGACCAATAAAGTATTCTGCAAAACTACATTGGGTTCGTTAAGGATTGTGCTTAGTACGTAAAGCCCTAGGGTGATGTTATTAAGGGAATTAGAGGTGGCTATAACTATAATTCAGGACTGGTTCTGCCAAAACTATAATGCTGCAAAACTCCCAGCATTACTTCATGTTAAAACTTAAATTCATGCATAACCCAACTTTACATTCTGTAACGACATCTTCGATGATGAGGTAAGAAGGTAAGGATCCTCAGCTAACTGGGGAGTTAGACTTCCCGTCGGTGATGCGAACCGAACACTGTTTCTCAAGCAGTGGCCTACTTGAGATACTGCCAACATATCAACTTTGGTTGATTATATTAGGAGTATATGGTTCGGCGCAGCGTATGGCGATCGCTGTTCATACCCCCGCATTTTGCGGTACCCCCATGAATATGTTATTTCGATAACGTATGTTAACGTTGTTTGTACGGTGGTAATGGTACAGATGCTGTTTCTATAGTGAACAGTAATGATTGGGGACGCTTTCATGATATGCTGGCATGAAAGGTTCATTGGATATATTGTGGTTTTCTACAGGTACACTAACCACGATTACGAAGTTAAGACGGATAGGACTTATTGACTAGTTATTAGTGAGAGATGTATGTATTATGCCACTGAAACTAACCACGTAAGTCCGGAGATATTCGGCAATTGTTTTTGTTGCGAGGTCGAATAGTACGTGCATGCATAATACATTAACCAACACAATAAGTGCTTAAATTTGTTGTTTTTCTAAGGATAGGTAACATGTTGTTTATTCTTAGTATGGGTCCAATAAAATCTTTAGTTGAGTACCTTAAGAATCCATCTGATTTCCGGCCTTTGCTGTTATCAGAATTGATTGTCTTGTTCCATTTACCTTGTGAGTTCTCAGCAGGGTAAATATATCTTACCATTTGCATTCTTGTCGTAGATGGCCGCTCCTTTGAACGTCTCTTGGGATCATGCGGGGCATCTTCACACTAATGCCTTGCATTGGGAAGGTTTTCCACGTCTTCTATGGGAATCATTAAGTTTGTTCCATTACACTGAGCCTCCACAATATGATGGAGTGGAGTATCGAGAGGAAGGCGTTCCTCGATGCCGAGTTAGGATGACGATTCCTCAACATTCTTTCCGCTCCTAGTGGCATCCTATAGAAGTTGATGTGGTGGGATATCGTCTTGTTGATACCATCAAGACTGCTGCTCTGGAGGCTATCAATATCTTCTGCAACCAGCATCCAATGGAGGTTGCTGCGTATCCCATTGGTCTGTTCCCTGCAATAGACTCCAGTGATCCGGAATGGAACTTTCGGATAGACCATCTTGGTCACCTGTAGGGAGATCTGGCTGAAGAAATGGTCCGTAATATCACCAGGTTCATGAATGTTCAGCACCATTATCAGATTTTGCTGCTTCGTAGCATGGGTCAGTTGACTAGTGTGGCTCAAAGTCACTATCGGAATGCTGACCGTCAAGTCACTCAGATAGTGGAACTTCAAGCCTTGGTGACTCAGAAGGATGAGATCATCACAGCACGAGATGAGACCATCCTTCATCGAGAAGATCAGATCAACGAGAGTGATGCTATCATCACTCAGCGCAATACAATCATTGAGTTCCTTCAGGAACAAATCCATGATCTGATCCTTGAGGCCAACGATGCCCAGGCTCACATTGAAGAACTACAGCAGCCACTGGTACCTCCCGCCGCACCCCCAGTACATGAAGATGGAGAAGAAGATCCGAAAGAAATTGAGGGAGTCTCAGAGCTTGACTACGAGCATGGAGATCCGGAGCCCAATCCTCAGCCAGATTATTCTTCATCTGGCAGTCAGTCTTTTGTAGGCAATTTTGAATATTTCTAGTTGTCCAATCGTCGACTCTCTAGATGTCACCCGTGTAAAGTGTAGTGACTTAGGTGGTAATTAGCTTACCTAGACCTTGTGCCATTTGTTGTAATATAGATGGCCTGTGTATGGATCCTTCTGATGTGTGATGTTGAGGACAATCAGAATCTGTGATGTAATATAAGCCTTATGTTTTATCATCTTGTCCAATATCTTTATTTTCTGAAATGAGTTGAATGAATGGAGTATATGTATTGGTTATCTGAGTGGGTACCTTCTGAAATTGGGAGTAAGGCTATGTGGTTAATAATGGATATCTCCTTTGTTTCAGATGGTTGGAGCCACGCGCGGAACCCCGGAAGGCTTCCGGGCAGATCAGGCCAGTGGTTCTCAACAACTGCCACCGCCACCTCCAAATCTAGCCGAGGTTATGGCTCGGCAGACCGAACTTCTCCATTTGCTGGTGCAAGCACAGCAAAACCAACAGCGTGAGCAATCACGATGAGGTCGTGATGAACCTCAGGTGGCAAATTGTCAAGATTTCTTCAGTACCCAGCCCCCGCTATTCAGTAAAGTGGAGGAGCCCCTTGATGCTGATGCTTGGCTTCGCACCATTGAATCTAAGTTTGCTCTTCTTACAATTCCATGTGCGGATTCTAGCAAGGCTCACTTTGCTGCCCAACAATTACGCGGAGCTACCCGTATCTGGTGGGATAACTATTGTGCCATGCAAGCTGATGGCCATGTTATCTCCTGGGAAAAATTTCGGAATGCCTTCAGGGCACACCATATACCTGAAGGACTGATGCAGTGAAAACTGAATGAGTTCTTGGCACTTACCCAAGGCACCCGCACCGTACTACAATATGCACAGGCTTTTAACCACCTGTGTCAGTATGCGGGTTATCATGCTGACAATGACGCCAAGAAGCAAGATCGTTTCCGTCGGGGCTTGAGCACTAAGCTCAAAGAACGTCTGAACCTTATAAAGGAAAATACCTTCAGCGAGCTGGTTAACATGGCCCTGACTCAGGAGGATTGCATCACGGCACACCGTGCTGAAAAGAAGCGAAGGATTACCACTAGACCCGCAGGCGTTCAACCCTCGCGGTATCAATTCATTCAGAATACACCGCCTAGCGCGCCACAGCGGAATGCTCCGTTTGGCTGACTGGTTTTCAGGACGCCTCAACAACAAGGAGGGTATAGACCTCACATACCTCCACAACAACCACAACAATCTGGCCCACGGCCAAATGTTCAACAAGTCCAACAGCGAAGCAGCACTTATCGCTGTTTCAATTGCGGGAGTGCGGATCACTTCATCAAAGATTGTCCACGGCCCAGGAAATCTAATCAAGGGTAGGGTTCCAATCAGGGTAATTAGAATAAGGGCAAGAGGCCGGTGATACAAGTCCGGCAAGGGTGAGTTAACTTCACCACCCTTGCAGAACTTCTGGATGGAGCTCCCGTCATGTCGGGTACACTCTCTATTCACCACAAACCTATTGTTACATTATTTGATTCTAGAGCAACTCATAGTTTTATTAGTAACAACTATGGTACCCGAATAGGACTTGATCTTTGTCCTACCCAAGGGTCATATATGATTTCTACCCCCGGAGGAAAGATCACTTCCAACCAAATGGTTAGAAGTGCACCAATTCAGTTAGGTAGCCAAGTAATCAAAACTGATTTGGTTTTGCTAAACTTAGAGGGTATTGATGTTATACTTGGGACAAATTGGATGGCAGAAGATAGAGTACTGCTAGACATCTCTTCCCGAGTTATTGAGATTAACTCACCACATCAAGGAGCCACTACCCTATATCTGCCTCAGCAGGAGTATCTGCACTCTTGCACCTATGCCATCACAGACATCAAAGTAAAAGATATTCCTGTAGTCTGTGAGTACCCCGATGTCTTTCCGGATGACTTGCCTGGAATGCCACCAGATAGAGACATCGAGTTTATTATCAAACTTCAACCTAGCACCGCTCCTATTTCAAAGAGGCCGTATCGCATGCCTCCAAATGAATTGGCCGAGCTAAAAATCCAACTCCAAGATCTTCTTGACAAAGGTTTCATACGCCCAAGTGCTTCACCTTGGGGTTTTCCTGCCCTCTTTGTAAAAAAGAAGGACAATAGCCTAAGGTTATCTGTCGATTATCGTCCACTCAATGCGATCACTATCAAAAATAAGTACCCTCTTCCCCGCATTGACATTTTATTCGATCAACTAGCTGGAGCTAAGATCTTTTCTAAGATTGACTTGCGCTCTGGTTATCATTAGATCAAAATCAAGCCTTGTGACATTCCAAAAATGGCTTTCTCGACCAGATATGGATTATATGAATATCTGGTTATGTCTTTTGGGCTTACTAACGCACCAGGATATTTCATGTATCTCATGAATTCAGTCTTTATGCCGGAACTTGACAAATTCATCGTGGTCTTCATCGACGACATTCTGATATATTCCAAGACTAAAGAAGACCATGTTAATCATATACGTGTCGTTCTTCAACGACTACGTGATCATCGCCTTTACGCCAAATTCTCGAAATGTGAATTCTGGCTGGATAGTGTGAAATTTTTGGGACATACTATCTCCAGTGAAGGCATATCGGTTGATCCAACCAAAGTCCAGGAGGTTATGGATTGGAAGCCTCCGACTTCAGTCCATCAAATCCGAAGTTTCCTTGGATTGGGGGGATACTATCGCCGATTCATTCCAGACTTCTCCAAGATAGCTAAACCCATGACTGAGCTACTTAAGAAAGAAGTTAAATTCCGTTGGGACGGCAAATGTGATAAAGCATTCCACACCTTGAGAAAACTTCTAACAACCGCTCCAGTGCTAGCTCAGCCAGATAATACTCAGCCCTTTGATGTCTATTGCGATGCTTCTGGAACTGGCCTTGGTTGTGTTCTTATGCAAAACAACCGGGTCATTGCTTATGCATCCTGAGCACTCCGAAATCACGAGCAAAAACTACCCAACCCATGATCTTGAATTGGCAGCAGTTATTCATGCTCTCAAAATCTGGAGACATCATCTTATGGGTGCTAAGTGTAACATCTACACTGACCATAAGAGCCTCAAATATATCTTTACCTAAGCTGACCTAAATATGAGGCAAAGGTGTTGGTTAGAATTGATCAAAGACTATGATCTTGAGGTACACTACCATCCTGGCAAGGCTAATATGGTTGCGGATGCACTTAGCCGCAAGGCACATTGTCATTGCTCATCTATAGAAACTTTCAATGACACTCTCTGCAATCAGATGAGGAAACTTAATTTAGAGATCATTCCTCAAGGTAGTCTAAATCTATTATCTATCGAATCTACTCTTTAAGATAGAATCATCATGTCGCAATTACATGATGAATGTACCAAAATTATCAAGCTAAAACTATCTCAGGGAGAAGCCAAATACAAGTGTTTTCACAATCGTATTGTTGTACCTAGAGATCATCAACTTCGTAAACACATCCTTGATGAGGCACATCTATCTAAATTCTCTATGTGGCAGAACTGCCTGAATTATTCCAGCTCAAGTGCGCTAATGATCGCTATGCAGCTGGCATTAACTCAACGCACCTCAAACGGAACAATCCATTGGTCTGTCGGGTCTCCGCCCGATACAACCACGGTTCAACAGGATCGAAGCAGGTTTACCTCACACGAAGGCGAGTTTACAATCACAGAGCAGCTCATTAACCTTTAATTTATAGATAGTTAAACAATATTACAAACCAGGTTCAAACTGAAAATAAAACTTATACAAACAGTGTTCAAAACGACAAGCTTAACAGCCTGCCCAGGTTCACAGCGGAAGTAAACAAATAAACACACGACTACACACGTTGCGAAGGTTGACACCGTACTCAGCCCCAAGCTCGGTGTCACTCAGAAGGGTCACTGCCAGCCGGGGACGGATCCCACTCCACGGAGCAGCCAAAAGGAACAGACGTTGGCCATGCAGGGTGGTCCATGTGACTCTCGAAAGTTAAACCTGCAACAGATACTAGCAAGGCTGAGCATTCTAGTACTCAGCAAGGCTTACCCGGGTTTGGGTATACTTTAGCCCGTAACTAGACTCATGAAGGCATTGACAAGGTTCTGGGTTTATTTTCAGCTGAAAAGCAATAAAGAGTATAATCTACTTTCGAGTTTTAGCTTTTAGATTCTAGCTTGATTAGCCATTCTAGGTAAGTACCTATACTAAACAAGCAAGATAGGGAATTATCATCCATCAAGATTATTCCATCTACAATTACACTTTTTACTCTATGTGGTAGAAGGAATAAGCAGTCTCAATCTTCGTGAGAAGCGGACGATTCTGAATCGAATTCAACCTTACAAGGTAAACCTAACTCACACGCTTGGAACATCCAACGATTGTTCCGAAGCAACCGTTTGCCTTTCATTCTGGGTCGTGGAGCAGGCCACCACAAGTGACTTGCAGGACCGTACGCACACCAATTGTGCAGGACATACGTCTGTAGCGCGACTACATGAACCCGTATTCCTGTCTGCCTTGCAGAACGTACTCCCACACGTCGGTGCGTGAGAAAAACCAAATTATGAGTGGTGGAAGGTATGTCCACTTGCCGGGCCGATTGGTTACTAGGCTTACCGCTTTACCATATTTCGCGGCGTGTGGCTAGTACTTTCAAACGCTTAGCCACCACTACCACACATTTTGACCTTAACACTTTTATCAAAATAGACAGGGTAATCTTCAGGTCATGATACAGCACATGACCCTGTCCATGATCCTTATAGTGGTGGCAGAATTGTAAACAAGCAACTCCTATATCGCGCGAGTGACAGGAAATCACTCGACTTTTACCAGCCCTAACTAGAAGAGCATCTACGCGATAAGGACTCGGATACATACATAGGATTCCTAAGATCTTATGCAACTAGGGTTTCATTTCAATTCCTAGACGTAATGCAAGATATATATAATATATAAGTGAAATGGTAATAAGTTGAAATACTGGGGTATGCATCGGGGCTTGCCTTCTTGAGTGGGGTTGGGGGCAGGAGTGTCAGAGGCTTCCGAACTTTGGTTCGGGGCTTCAGTTAGTTCCTCGACGACTTGTGTTGGGTCTTCAGAAAACCCTTGGTCTTGCCCTAAGACCAACTCGTAATCTCCGTCATCGAGCGTCGTTGATTCTATATGATATGCAACAATTTAAGTAAAATGAGATTTGAATTTAAGATCTTACGTCACAACAAAGTTGCAATCCAACAGAGTCAATACACATGAATTCATGAAATAAAAGGGGTTTAGGCTTGAATTACCATTCATAATTGAGTCATGATTATAGTACCGAATTTATTGCAAACAGGAACTAGAACATTTGAGTTTGAATTTAAATTCCAAGTTTAAATTCAAAACTTAGGTAAATAGGATCATAAAGTTTGAAAATTTAATTATATACTAATCATCAACACATTAGGTTATGGTAAAAGATCTAATTAAATAAGCCTAAGGAACAAGTTTCACTAATTTCATTTCATTTCAAAATTTGAATTGCCCTAAATTCAAAAGAAGTTGAGCTACAAAACAAAGCTAAGTTTGAAACTTTTACACAAGGTTACACATAGCCTATAGAAGTTACATACTAAAAATCATAAAAAAACAAAGCTAAGGTGTAGAAGTTATACACAAAATACCTCTCAACTTTAGATTTAAAATAGACACAAAAGTATTTAGTTTCAAACTAAACTTCATTAACAAAAGTTGTTGGGTTTGAAATCTAGTTTCCAACAAAACTAGATTTGCAATTTTTGGATTTTTCTACAATTTATACTGAGTTTAAACATGTTTCAGCCATTTGAGAGAAACCTAACTATAGCTATTTGCAGAAAACCCCCCTGGACTTCTCTCTCCTTTACACTTCCACCCCTCCCTCTCTGTTCTCTTCTTATAGGTGGGGCCTCCTCTGTTTCTTCTCCCCCCCTTTTGCTCACGGCCATGGCCGAGGCACATGGGCAGCGGCGCCGCTAGCCTTGCCGGCGGCGAGCCCGCCCGGCTCCCAGCCCTGGGCCTACGGCCTGCCTAGCCGCCCAATGCAACTCCTTGCCCTCCTTTTCCCCCACGCGTTGCAGCCCATCGGCGCAGGAATCAGCCGTCCGCAGCTGCAGCTGCTCGGCCATGGCGGCGACCCTGTTCCGGCGACTCCAGAGCCTCCCAGAGGTCGGAACTAGCTCAAGGAGTACCCACACCCCCTCAAGAACACTCTCAGGCAAGAAGCTACGCCCCGCAGCGCCCGGACCCAAGGTCCCCGCGGCGGCGCCACGGTGCTGCGGCGCACGGCGTCGCAAGCAACGCTACAGCGCCCCAACCCAACACACAGGTGCCAAAGCACCACAAGCCCACAAGCAACTTGGAACATCGCACATCCAGTGCTAAACTCGCTCCTAAGGCAGGGCTCACCGGAGGGGATCGATGGCGGCACCCAGAACCGAACCACAGGCTGAAATCCGACAGGGATAAGTGCTGGGTCGGCTTGAGAAGTGGAGGAACGGGTTGGTGGATGGCTTCACATGTCTCTGGGCAAAAGAATTTGAAGAGGGGAGGAAGGACGGCGATGGAAGTTCATCGGAATGGCGTGGCAGCCGCTCGGGAGCGTCTGCCCGACGTGGAAGAGCGAGGGACAGCTAGCGAGGGTAACGCGGGCGGTGGGAGGAGGGACAGGGCGACGCGTGGAGAGGGAGAGCACGAGGTGGACGGCGGCAACCTGCACGGCGGCGGCCGGGGGGGGGGCTGCATCGGCGGCAGTAGGAAGCAGAGCAGGGGAGCAGAGGGCTGAAGGGGCTCAGAGGAAGGAGATGAGAGGGGAAAAAGTCCAAGGACTCATGTGTAAAATTGAAAAGATCCAGGGACTTCTCTATAAAGTAAAATTCCCCGTTGATCTAAAGCTCAAATGAAAAAGTGCCCAATATAAAAGTTGTAGATTTTTTCAAGCTCTACACTTTAGGGCTCAAGTTTAAAAGCTCAAAGTTTGCAGCTTTACATGATAAGTTTTGAATAAAGGTGAAATTTGAATTACCTTGGTCCTTACCAAAGTGAATTTGATCAAATTTTAAGCACATTCGCAAAAGTTCATGGAAGGTCATGATGACTTGTACTCTTACATATTAGCCCTCAAGTAAACATAAGAGTTACTTTTACACATCAATTATTTTACATAAAAGCCCTATGGTTTTTGTTTTAATCACACATAGGTCCCTATCTTCGCACAAAAACCCATTTTTCTTAAGATTTAACCTATCTTTTACACTTTCCTTCCTATACTGATATAAATTTAGCACTTAGTATTATTTTTCTCCTAGGTTTTAGTGCTACCTTCCATTCCACCCAATTAACACTTAAGGGCCTATATTTTATAGAAATTATACCCCTAGCCTTTTGTACTACCCACATATAACATATCAAGTATACATATATCATACTAAAACCTAGTGTCCATGTTTTCTAATTACCTGAATGTCACACTTTATTCATCCTGGTAGCACCAAAATGTATCAAGATCTTCGACAACATTTTTGGTGGACCAGAATGAAAAGAGAAATTGCTAAATATGTATCCGAGTGTGATACATGCTAGAAAGTCAAAGCTAGTCACCTAAAAGCATCTGGTACACTCCAACCACTACCCATTCTGTCATGGAAAAGGGAAGACATTAGCATGGATTTCATTGTCGATCTTCCTAACACGTCTCAAAAATATGACTCCATATGGGTAATCATTGATAGACTTACTAAAACTGCTCATTTTCTTCCATGCATACCACTTATTCTGCTAAGAAGTATGCCGAAGTCTATCTTGATCAAATTGTTCGGTTGCATGGTGTCCCTAAGACCATTGTTTCTGATCGAGGGGTCCACTTCATTGCACGCTTCTAGGAACAATTGTAGTCTGCTCTTGGAACCAAACTAATTCGAAGCTCTGCATATCATCCCCAGACTGATAGGCAGACTGAGCGAGTTAACCAAATTCTTGAAGACATGCTCCGAGCTTGTATTATTCACTATGGTGCAAGCTAGGACAAGTGTCTTGCCTTGGCTGAATTCTCTTACAACAACAGCTATCAATCTAGTCTTTAGATGGCTCCTTTTGAAGCGTTATACGGTCGAAGATGTTGAACTCCTTTGAGTTGGTCCGAGACCGGCGAACGCAAAATCTTTGGACCAGATCTAGTTGTCGAAGCCGAAGATAAGGTCAAGGTTATTCAAGCCAACCTTAAAACAGCTCAGTCCAGATAGAAAAGCTATGCAGATAGAAGAAGGAAACCTCTGCAGTTCCAATTAGGAGATTTTGTCTATCTCCGAGTATCTCCTACCAAGGGTGTTCAGCGTTTCGGCACAAAAGGGAAGTTAGCACCCCGATATGTCAGACCCTTCGAGATCCTTAAAGTCTTTGGCCCAGTGGCTTACAAAATTCACCTTCCATCTCAATTGGCTGCCATTCACGATGTTTTCCATATCTCTCAACTCAAGAAATGTATCAAAGTACCTACAAAGATTGTTGAAACCCGTGCCATTGAGATTGAACCTGATCTAACTTACACCTAACAACCTATCCAAATCCTGGATACCAAAGAAAGAGTCACTAGAAGGAAAAAGACTAAGATGTAAAAGATCTTATGGGATCATCACACCGAAGAAGAAGCAACTTGGGAAACAGAATCCTATCTTCAACGGAACTTCCCAAACATCCTTCAAACCAATTCCCAAATCTAATCGTCCGATTCTATTCTGCTTCAGAATCTCGGGATGAGATTCTTTTTAGGGGGAAGGCTGTGACATTCAAGTAATTAGAAATATAGACACTAGGTTTTAGTGTGAAAAGTGTATGCTTGCTATGGTGTATGTGTATAGCACAAAGGAATAGGGGTATAATTGTAATTCTATAAAATATAGGTCCTTTAGTGTTAATTGGGTAAAATAGGAGGTAGCATCAAAATCTAGGGAAAATATGACACTAGGTGTCAAATCTATATCACCATAGGAAAGAAAGCGCAAAAGATATGTTGAATTCTATGAAAGATGGGTCTTTATGTGAAAACAGGGACTTAGATGTGAATAAAGTAAAAATATGGGTCCTTTTATGCAAATTATTGAAGTATAAAAGTAACTTTCAAATTTACTTAGGGCCAAAATGTAAGAATGCAAGTCATCATGACATCACATGAAAACTTGGAAACACATCCAAAATTGTATCAAATCCATCTTGGTAAGGACAAAAGTAATTCAAATTCCACCTTTGCTCAAAATTTAACATGTAAAGCTGTAAAATTTGGGTTTTTGAACTTGAACCTTAAAGCAATATTGTAGGGTTTAAAAAACTCTCCAACTTTCATTTTGGGCATTTCCTCTTTAGACCTCTACATCAGTGGGAAATTTTAGTTTACCGAGAGGTCCCTGAGATTTCTAAGATTTCCAAATAGGCCCCCCGGACCCCTCCCCTCTCTTCTTCTTCCTCGAGCACGTGCTACTCTGCTCTGCCTCCTACCGCCGGTGCAAAGCCTCACCCCTAGCCGCCGCTCTGCCGCCGCCGCCGCTCCACCTCCTGCTAGATCGACTTCCACGCGTCGCCCCTCCCCAATCCCGGCTCTGTTCCCCTCCTTGCTGCCCTCCTCCGCGCGCGCCACAACGTCCCGAGCCGTCCGCCGGCCACCACATCATCGCCGTCGCGTTCTGTGCTCGTGCCTACTTCCTCTCCTCTTCTCTTCTGCCTAACAGAACCAGGAGATCACAGTGACACCGTTTGCACCTCTTTTCCCCTTGCCGTGCACACCCCAAGCTCCAATCGCATCCGCCGCCCGCTCCTTCTCTCCGGTGAGCCACGAGTCGCCGTGGACAGCCACCACCGAGCGCCCATTGCTCTCACCGACCCCCTAACAAGCTTCCCCGACTCTTGCTCGTGCTCCCCAGCCCCCAGTCGCCCTTCAATTTCGGCCGGAGCACAGTGGCTGACGATCACCGTCCGCCGCCGCCTCCTGCTCACCGTGGGCCGACCGCCTCAGTCATCCCCGCACCACGACAACACCTCAGGTAGACTCCTCTCGACCCCGTGAAGCTATACGACCTCCCAATTGAATCCCTAGTGCACCTCACCAGCTCCCCGACGAGTGCCGGCGATCTCCACCCGCCGCCATTTTCTGTTCGCCGTGGAGCACCCTTCTCCGGCCCCCACGACCCCAATTGGTCCCACACCGAGCTTCCCTACACTCTCTAGAAGCTCCCCGACCTCTTCCTCGCCACCCCCGACCACCGGAGCGCCATTCCCGCCGTTCACCTCCGCCGCCAACTGCACTGTCCTCGCCGCGCCGCCGTTACCAGCTACCCTGACCCGATCCCGACCGCCCCTAGATGCGCGAGAACTCAGTGATGCTTCCCCACCCCTCCACCCTCGCCGCCGGTGATCGCCGTCGCCGGAACAGGCTGGTCAAACCCCTATCTCCCCCTCTGACCACGGCTAAGGACCACGGGTTGAAAGACTCAAAAACTCAGCGGGCTATCTGCAAAGCCAAGACACATATGAATAGTGCCAGAAGGACCCTTTTGTGTTATTTCTATTGCAGACTTTGAAATTCCATAACAATTCAAGGAAAAACTGTAAAAATGCAAACTAAAGTTTGTTGGATTCCTTATTTTAAGATCTACAACTTTCCTTATGGGTTGACTTTCAGTTTCTCAGTGTTTTGTGCTATAATTTAAATACTAAGTTTAATTAGTTGTAGGCTAAGGAAATGCATAGTAATTGGCAGAAAAATGGTAAACATGTAAAACCAATTGTGTTAATCTTGTTTTGACATGTAGTACTTAGGAAAAATATTTAACCTACTGTTTATATAATACTTTTGTAATGTTTAAGTTTAAACTTGATTAAAGCTTAAATGATTTAATGCATTTAATATGTGTAGTTCTAAATGCTTAAAAATCATGAAATTATTTTGAAATGTTAGGCTTGAGTGGTGTAACCCATACACAAAAAGCTAGGATAAAGTCTTGCATGTGTATATGGTTCTAAATAATATCTAATGAGTAGCTTTATTATTAATTATCCTTATAGCCCAATCGCTATAGAAATAAAATCTTAATAAATTAACAATAACTTGAATATAACTTAATCTATAATTGATAGAAATTTCAACCCAATGGTATAGTAATTTATTTGGACATGTTGCCTAATGACGCTAACTAAGTTAATGTACACCCGATAAATGGCTGCCCAGTAGAGAAGTAAATGATATGTGTAAAAAGTAAATTATATTTTCGTCGGATTGCAACTTTATCGTGAAATAAAATAAAAGAATATGCATCTCTTAACTTATAACTTTGCATATCATGTAGACTCGACTACTGTCGCCAACGGTGACTACGAACTAATCCCGGAACAAGGAGTGGAATCAGCTGAAGACCCCGGGAACGCCGTCGGAGATCTAACTGAAGCTCCGAACCAAAGTTTGAAAAACTTTGACACTACTGCCCCCAACCCCACGCAAGAAGGCAAGCCCCGGGCATAACCCCTACCTTATTACACTGCAATCTATATTATTTATACCTATCTATGCATTACGTTCTTAGGAATTGTATGAGAAACCTTAGTTACATTTTCCTAGGAACCAATGTATTGAATACTAGCACTTGAGTTCGAATAGCCGCGCTGCTAATAGGACCAGTAGAAGTTGGGTGATTTCCTATCACTCGCGCGATATAGGAGTTGCAATGTTTACATTCCTGTAAT
Source organism: Panicum hallii (assembly GCF_002211085.1). Classification (NCBI taxonomy): domain Eukaryota; kingdom Viridiplantae; phylum Streptophyta; class Magnoliopsida; order Poales; family Poaceae; genus Panicum; species Panicum hallii. The sequence goes on from NC_038049.1 coordinate 11,973,417, forward strand.
CACTATAAGGATAACAGACGGGATTTATGTGAAGTATCATGGTTGAGATGATACCCTGTCTGTGTTGATGAATTTGATAAGGTCGCAGTGTGTGGTAGCGGTGGTTAAGTGTTTGAAAGTACTAGCCACATGCCGCGAAATATGGTAAGCGGTAAGCCTAGTAACCAATCGGCCCGAGGAGTGGACATACCTCCCACCACTCGTATTTGGTTTTTCCTGTTACTTGACTCGACGTGTGGGAATACGTGTTGCAGGGCAACCAGGAGTATGGCCGTCTAGTCGCTCTACAGGCATACATCCTGCACATTGGATGTGCGTATGGTCCTGCAGTCGCTTGTGGTGGCTCTGATCCACGAGTCGGAAGGAAAGGCAAACGGTTGCTTCGGAACCATCATTGGATGTTCCAAGCGTGTGAGTTAGGTTTACCCTTGCAAGGCTGAAATTTGATTCAGGAATCATCCGTTTCTCACGGAAATTGAGACTGCTTGATCCCTTTACCACATAGAGTAACAAGAGCAACTTTGTGATTATCAAAGATGATGTTTGGCTAAAGATTCTACCATGCTTGAATAGTTATAGGTGCTTATCTAGAATGAATAATCACATAGAACTTGAAAGCTAAAAGTTGAAATTAAGGATCTACTCTTTGTTGCTTTTTAGCTGAAAACTTTACCCAAAACCCGAAAAGCCGTCATAAGTCTAGTTACATGGCTATGTATACCATGAACGGGTAAGCCTTGCTGAGTATTAGAATACTCAGTATTGCATTGTGACTCTTTGTTCAGGTAATCCCCCTGACGACCCTGCTCTGCCTATGCCATGGCCTTACCCGCTGCCTGAAGGTTGGTCCGTGGAGTGGGGCCCGTGCCCGGCCAACGCAGACCCCACCGAGTGATATCATGCCAGGGCTAGCATGATATCCGTACTGACGACGTATACAGTGCCCGTGTTTTAAACTCCGCTGCCATGACTTGAAACTTAAACTGTTTTGTAATAATTTCCATCAGTTGGGAACTGATGTTACTTTTAAACACTCATGTAATATACCTGCCTGTGATGTAAAATGTGATGGCAATTGTATCACTGAACTCGCCTTCGCGCGAGGTACCATGTTTGATCCTGCATTCGGTGGTTTATCGGGAAGTTACCCGACAGGCCAAGGGGTTATACCGTTTGAAGTACGTTGGAGCACTCAAGAGTGGACTCGCGTACTTGAGCCGGTGTAATTAAGGATTGGTTCTGCCACATGATCTGCGGCTGGTTACGAGAAAATTCATAACTCACGTTATGTTTATCCAAAGGCTTTCAAATTTTGCCAGCAGCAAGAACATTTCATGTTCTACAACTTTGGTATTCAATCCTGAGGCTAAGTTGGTTAAGATGGTTGAAATATTCATTTACTGCTTCTCTGTTTTTGCTGTTTTTCAGCAGGCCGAGCTATAGTATATTGCCTATAACTCTGGGTACAAAGGTCCAATGAAGCTGAAATTTTATGAGCACCTAGAGTATAAAATTTGTGACAACTTTGTTATTCATCACACAGCCTAGAAATGCGAGAAACATGGATAAAAATTCAGATGAACTACTGCATCATTGATTTCCAACTGTCTGCCAATATTCACATACATCCATCAAGTCCTTCACTAAAGCCTACATATTTCGAGTGTTCAAGCTTCTAGGCTACAGTCCTTATATCAGGTGGTACTCAACTCTAAGGTAGCCTATTACAACCTGCCCAAAAGTTAGGCTACACTAAGAGGAGTATATGCAAAAGTACTCCAAAGTCGTCGCCTAATAGTCATCAAGGTTGTTGATAGATGACTCGCTGCGCGCGGGGGAGTGAGCTCCCATCTGTGCGGGCTGTGGGGCTACAACCTCGTAGTCAAGGTTGGAGACACCCTCCTTCTCCTCGAGCTCCTCATCACTGTCAACGTCCATCACGTCCGGTGGGGCGTGAAGGGCTGCCTGCTATGCATGATGCATGTCGATATGCCCATTGGCATCCTCCAACTCGATGTTGAGGTCATAGATCTGCTCCTACAAAAACTCAATCATCGTCTCGTGCTCACCCACGGTGGTCTCAAGTGTCTGAACTTGGCCTTCAAGCTGGCCAATCCTAGCATCTCGGTCACCAATCTCCTCACCCAAGTCCTGCATCTGCTCGTCCCTCAAACTGACTGTCCACTGGAAGGACTGAGCAAGGTCTATCACCTGTGCCATCCCCTGACTTTGAAGGGTCTGCAGGCGGTAAAGTACATTCATGCACCGAACTGAAAAGACTATGGTCTCGACAAGAACCTGATCTGCCAAGTGGCCTAGGTGTGACAACCTATCAAGCCATAGAGGGTCGCTCTCGCTTCGCTCCGGGCATAAAAACCGAACCCGAAGCCCAAACCCAAGAAAACCCAAACCCGAAACCAAAAAAACTGAATCCCGAAGCCTGAACAACATTTTCGGGTGGCATATGCGAAAACCCGAATTAATTTTGGGTATTTCAGGTTTCAACCCGCGGTACCCGAAATACCCGAACAGGCCTACCACTCGCCCACTTGTTTCCCATGCGGCGGGCCAGCCCAGTATCAGACTATCAGGTCGCGCATTCAGCAGGCAACCCGCAACCCTAGCAAGCAGTCAAGCACCGCACAGCCGCACAGGCACAGGTGCCCCTCAGGCCCTCACGCCGCCACCGCCCACCGCCCACCGGCCAGTCAAGCACCGCACAGCCACACAGGTGCCCCTCACGCTGCAACCCGCGTGAGGTCACCCAGGCAGGAGGAGTGGCCGAGTGGGTGCCTTCGTCTTCGCATGCGCCCAGGACCTCGCGCCGCCACCTGCCACCATGCCGCCCCACCCCGCGTCGGCACCACCCCTCCTAGCTCAAGCACAGCCGGCCGGCGACCAGGACCAGGACCAGGCAAGAATCCCCTTTCCCTATTCTCTTCTCTTTCCCGTGCTAGATATGGAGGAAGCAGAAGCAGAACCTCGAGCCCTCAATCTAGCATTGTTCCTTTTCATTTTTTTTCCTATAGATGGCAGAAGCAGAACCTGATTCACGGATAGATATGGAGGTTGAGTCAGTGGCAGTAGGAACTCAGGCATCGCAGGTTGAGTCGGTAGAAATAGTTGTTGAGTTGGATGGAAGGAAACCGATGGCATCAAGAACAGAGATGTGGAAGCACTTTGTTCAGATTAAAGATGATAAGGGTATTGTTAGAATTGCTAGGTGTAAATATTGCAGCCGTACCATGAAGGCAGACACAAAGGCAAATGGTACATCTTCTTTGAAGAGACATTTCAATGTTTGCAAACGCAATCCACACAAGTTTAACAAAGATCCAACGCAAGGTATTCTGCAAACAACCCAAGGTGATGTTATTGGCACTTGGAGGTTTGATCAAGATGAACTTAGGGCTGCATTTGCTGCTATGGTCATAGAAGATGAGAAACTATTTTGCTTTGGTGAGAAACCAGGATTGAGAAAGTTTATGGCGAAAGCATGCCCACGTTTTCAGCTTTCATCTAGAAGAACATGTACTAGAGATACAGTTCGATGCTACTTCCAAGAGAAAGCCAAGCTGAAGAAATTCTTCAAAGACTCTTGTCAAAGGGTATGCTTAACAACAGATTGCTGGACTTCTCAGTAGCAAGATGGCTACATGACCGTGACTGCTAGTTTTATTGATGGTAATTGGAAAATGCATAAGAAAGTGATTTGTTTCTTCATGGTGAAGGGGCACAAAGGTGATGACATTGGTAAAAATGTGATCAGATGCATGACTGAATGGGGATTACAGAGAGTAATGACTATAACAATTGACAATGCAAGTGCCAATGATACTGGTATTGGTTATTTGAGGAGGCAACTAAGCGGAACAAATATTGCTAATGGCAAGTACTTGCACATGAGGTGTTGTCACACCCGATTTATAAGAACATAAATCGAGCAATCATATATGCACCAGGATCAAGTCACGCATATATACAACAGAATCATCAAGATATCACAACACGTATCTCGAAATAAATGCGTATAAATTATAAATGAATATTCTTATTACAACTGAATCAAGAATCAGTTCAAGGAATGCGGAAGCGTAAAATAAATACATGAAGGGTAGGGCGCCACAAGGACGTCAACTGGGAGACAACGCCTAAAAATCGTCAAGTCCGCTGATGTAGTCCTCCACGTTACCGGGTACTGAGCAGCAGTCGAAGACATCCAGAGAGAACAGAAGAGTGGAAGAGGCAAGTGTGAGTACACAACTTGTACTCCGCAAATATAACACAAACTATGAGGCTCTAGGTTGGCTGACTCAACTGCATTAGCTTTTAATCTTGGCAATATTTAATCAAAGCTATTTACTACAAGTGGATAAATTACCATAACCCAAGTTGCATAAGAATTAATCAAAATTAACCATGAGACTACTGAAAACCAAGCCAAACCACCAAAGATCAACCCCACTAATCAGACGGAGGATCTGGACCGCTCATGACCGTGAGCACGGCTAGTATACCAGTTTTACACTCTCGAGAGGTTGCACAACTTTACCCACAAGTCATGAGCTATACTAGTTGTTCATCACACTTCCTTAGGTGAGATGATTAGCAGCACACTACGAGATCGTTATAAAGGATCACGTTAGTAAGGTGTAACCGCTAAGATTTCTGGATCAGCGACGATGGGGCCCACCTCCGGAGGTACAAGACACACAGCACAGACCAAGCCGGAGGAGCAGGGACCATTGAAGCTTACCACCCCTCTTGCCCATGTAGGTAGGTTACTCCCAAACCAAAATGACCTATTTAGGAAGTCAAGACCGTCCCATTCCAGTCTTGTGGTTGCGCGGTTGTCCCAGGTTGTCACTCTATGAACCGGTCCTTATGGAGAGTGGCCAACCAAGCACTAAGCACCGTGCTGGCCCCCTAAACCATGTTTCTACAAAAATATCTTTTAACGAGACGTGAGCCGCTCAAGCACACAGCACAGAGGGCCACTCTCAGAATCAAGTTGCATATACCATTAATCAAATTTAATTAAAAAGGACCATAATTTTGTGAGAGCGCAGCACCTAGCACAACTAACCAAAATGCAACCCAAGGTATTTATATACAGGATAAAAGTGGCTAGGAAATCCTTATAGGCACACAGTATTAAAATGCAGTATGAAATTGTATTTAAAAGTGATAGGATGTTCATGTTATACTTGCCTTCCTCAAAGATCTCCTGCTGCTGCTCAAAGGGCTCTGAAGAAGCTGGCTCCTGGTACTCTTCTAATGGCTCAACGTCTACTCATGATCGCAACGCCAAACATAGTCCACACATGCACATACATACAAGCAATAGCAAAAGATAAGAAATAGTACAACAATACAGTAAAACAGCACATAAAACTAAGCTAAGACTATTCTACGCATTACAACGATCGCGTGAGCGTGAAAACCAACTAAAACGGAGCTAAGACGCGAAAACTAGGGCTAAAACAAGGTCCAAGGGCTTTTCTGTAAGAAAACAGAAGTTCCCAAGGGGTTCTGCACAAAAACTAAGGACTAAAATTAAATTAACCCATAAACTTCAGGTTAAGACTACAAAACCACGCGTCCAGGGACAGTGGACCCTATTTCTGGAAAGCTCAGGGGCTTCGGCGTAAAAACTAGGGCTTAACTGGAATTATCTTAGAATGGAGGTGGACCGCGGGTTGATTCCAAGGAAGCTCAGGGGCTCTTTAACAAAACTGCCACAGCTGAAGGGGTTACTTCTAATCTGGGCCGTCATATCTAGATCGGACGGTTCGAACCCGATCTAGTTCGGATGGTCCGATCTGCACGGCGGGGGTCCGGACGGTCCGATCTGGATCGGACTGGTCCGATCTGACAAGAACGCGGCCGGCAGTGGGGGGGGGTCGCCGGAGATTGGTTTCCGCGGTGGCGCGTCGCTGGAGCTCCTCAAATCCGATGCCCCGGGGGTCAAAATTACTCGAGCTCGGGTCGGGGATGGCCTACGCGACATGGGTAATCCACCTAGGGCTACTGCGGGGCTTGGGAGGCCTCTGAGCGGCGATATCGACGGCGGCAGAGGGTTTGCACGGCGGCGCTCGCCGGCGTGTGATGCTCCGGGCGTTGCGGTGGCCCTAAAGCAATGGGGTCTAGCGCAACAGGTAGAGGGGCCTCACCGAGGGCTTGGGGTGAGTTGAGGTACGGCGGAGGTTGACCGTCAACAATGGCCGGCGGCGGAGACGGGTCGGGCTTCGTGGGAAGGTCGATGCAGTGGCGCTCCGGGCTTCTGGTCACCGTGGGTCGACTCGTGGAGATCCTGCGAAGGTCCTACGGGGGTTAGGGAGGTCCGGGAATCACCGGCGGTGAGGAATCGCAAGGGCGGAGCAGGATACCGGCGGCGGTCCTCGGGCTCGATTCCAGCGCGGGCAGGGCTCGGGGTCGAGGGTGGAAGCCTCGGGGAGCTTCCTGGTGGGACGGCAAAGCTGCTGCGAGCCTTGGCCAGAGCTGGGATGCACCGGAGCGGCTGGCCCACGACGGAGCAGAGGTGCTGCACGATGGAGCAAGCGGCCGGTGGTACTGGGGATTCGGGGCGGCTGCAGTGCGGCGGTAGGGCACAAGGAGGGTTTAAGGGAAGGGTTACAGGGGCCAATTAAGGAAGAGGCTGGTGGTTTGGCGTGCGTGCCCCGGTGGGGATTGCGGCCGTGATCCGCGCGGGAGAAGCGGATCGTGCAACCGCCCTACGCGATTCGGGCTCGGGGAAGGAAACTTCTGGAAGGAGGGTGCGCCCGGAAGACTGGCCGATGGGCTCGTGCTCGGGTACAGGGTGGAGCGGGGCCACGTGCAGCGACGGCACGGTGGGGCGGAACAGAGAGAGCCGGCTCGGGGAAGAAGAAGGAAAGGAAGGAGATGGTCACCGACAGGTGGGGTCGGGCTGAGGGAATGACTGAGAAAGAAGGAAATGACTGAGAAAAGAAAAGAAGGAGATGACTGAGAATAGAAGGAATGACTGAGAATAGAAGGAATGACTGAGAATAGAAGGAATGACTGACCTACTTTCCTGTTTCCTTCCTTTTCTTTTTCAAACCAACTCAAATCCATTTGAATTCAAATGAGATTTGAATTCAAACTTAACCATTCAACAAACAAAAGAGATGCACCAGCATGAATGCACAAACATGTTGACCCTAAAATAAATTTTAATTACTTGTGGTATAAAATTAATTTAAATGCAAGATAAATCAAAGAAAACCTTAGAAATTTTATTTAAGCCAAAAATAAATTCATTAAAATTAGGATATTCACATTAGGGTGTTACAAACCTACCCCCCTTACAGGAATCTCGTCCTGAGATTCGAATAGGCTAGCTAGCAAAGAGATCGGGATATGTCTTCCTCAGCTCATCTTCTCACTCCCAGGTAGCTTCATCCTCCGTGTTATGACTCCACTGAACACGGCACATCTTGATCTTCTTCTTCCTAGTAACCCTCTCGGACGTCTCCAGAATCTTTACCGGATGCTCGGTGTAGGTCAGATCCTCTTGCACTTCCAACCCTTCCAATGGTGCTTGCTCTTCCAGCACTCTCAAGCACTTCTTCAGCTGAGATACATGGAAGATATCATGCACTCCTGAGAGACTGGGAGGCAACTCCAACCGGTATGCTACCTCACCCTTCCGTTCCAACACCTTGAACGGACCAATGTATCTAGGGGCTAACTTCCCCTTCACATTAAACCTACGGATTCCTCTCATCGGCGAGACCTTCAGATACACATGATCATCCGCTGCAAAGGTCAGATCTCGACGACGAACATCCGCGTAGCTCTTCTGACGAGTCTGAGCGACCCTCAGATTCTCCCGCACCTGCCGTACCAGCTGTTCTGCATCCTCAATAATATCCGGATCGAACACCTGCCTCTAACCAATCTGATCCCAATACAGCGGAGTTCTGCACTTCCGACCGTACAAGGCCTCGAAGGGAGACTTCTTCAGACTGGCCTGATAACTATTGTTATACGAGAACTCCGCAAATGGCAGGCATTTATCCCAGTTGGTACCATACTGAATAGCGCAGGCTCGAAGCATATCTTCCAACACTTGGTTGGTTCTCTCTGTCTGCCCATCTATCTGAGGATGATAAGCAGTGCTGAAACGCAGCCTCGTATCCAGCGAATCATGCAACTGCTCCCAGAACCGTGAAGTGAACTGAGATCCTCGGTCAGATATGATCTTCTTCGGAACACCATGCAGACAAACGATCCTGGAGATGTATAACTCTACGAGTCTAGCACCAGAGTAGGTAGTGTTCACCGGAATGAAGTGGGCAACTTTCGTCAACCGATCCACTACTACCCATATGGAGTTGTACCCTTTCTGAGTACGAGGCAATCCCACAATGAAGTCCATAGTGATTTCCTCCCATTTCCACTCTGGAATCTTCAACTGCTGCAATAGACCTGCGGGCCTCTGATGCTCTGCCTTGACACGTTGACAAGTGTCACAGATAGCCACGTACTCCGCAACGGAACACTTCATTCCATACCACCAGAATCGTTCCTTGAGATCATAATACATCTTCGTGCTGCCCGGATGAATGGAATACGTTGTATCATGAGCCTCACTCAAGATCAGCTTCCTGAGGTCCGCTACATCCGGCACACATATTCGGCCCTTGTACCACAAGGTACCCTGATCATCCTCTCTAAAATGAGGTGCTTTGCCGATCTTTATCAGTTCACGGATCTCCTGCAGCTTCTTATCTTCCTTTTGATGCTGCCTGATCTCCACCTCTAGAGTGGGTTCTGCCTCGAATGATGTACTCGAGGTGTGATATAAGAAACCCAAACTCAACTGATCAAACTCCTCGCATAACTCCTGAGGCATCTGAAAAGCCACGGCCATGTTAACATAGCTCTTCCTGCTCAGAGCATCTGCTACAACGTTGGCCTTGCCCGGATGATAGTGGATCTCCAGGTCATAATCCTTGACCAACTCTAGCCATCTTCTCTGCCGCATGTTCAGCTCACTCTGCGTGAATATGTACTTGAGGCTCTTGTGATCGGTGTAAATATCACACCTCTGCCCAAACAAGTAATGCCTCCATATCTTCAGAGCATGCACAACTGCGGCTAACTCCAGATCATGAGTGGGATAATTCAGCTCATGCCGGCGCAACTGCCGCGAAGCATAAGCTATCACTCTGCCTTCCTACATCAGAACGCAGCCAAGACCATCCCCCGAAGCGTCACAGTACACTGTGAACCTCTTGCTCTGGTCTGGCAGTAAGGACTGGTGCCGTAGTTAACCTCTTCTTCAGCTCCTCGAAGGCCTTCTGACTCTCATCAATCCAAAAGAAATCCACACTCTTCTCTAGCAAGGAAGTCAAAGGCTTCGCAATCTTGGAGAAATTTTCAATGAACCTCCGATAATATCCTGCTAAGCCCAGAAAAGAGCGAACTTCCTTCACTGTCTGTGGTATCACCCAATCAAGCACATCCTTCACCTTGCCAGGGTCCACAGCAATACCTCCCCTGGAGATGACATGACCGAGGAATGGAACCTCGTCAATCTAGAATTCGCACTTGCTGAGCTTGGCATACAGCTTGTGCTCTCTGAGCCTCTGCAACACAAGCCTCAGATGTTTCTCATGCTCTGCCTCTAACTTGGAATATACCAGGATATCATCAATGAATATCACCACAAAGGTGTCCAGATAATCCATGAAAACCTTATTCATCAGATGCATGAAGAAAGCCGGAGCATTGGTCAAGCCGAAGGACATGACCGTATACTCGTATAGCCCATACTTGCAGGTGAATGCCGTCTTCGAGATATCCTCGGGATGAATCTTCAGCTGGTGATAACCCGAACGCAGATCAATCTTCGAGAATACACAAGCACCCTGAAGCTGATCAAAGAGATCCTCAATACGAGGCAATGGATGCTTGTTCTTGATGGTGACTGCATTCAGATCCCGATAATCGACACACATTCTCTTCGCTCCATCCTTCTTCTCTACAAGCAATACAGGAAAAGCCCAAGGAGAGAAACTACGGTGGATATAGCCCTTGGCTAGCAACTCGTCGATGGTCTTCTTAACTTCCTCATGCTCAACGGGTGCCATACGATAGGGCCGCTTAGCAATAGGAGCTGTGCCAGGCAAGAGATCAATAGAAAACTCAATATCGCGATCAGGTGGCATACCTGGCAAATCATCAGGAAAGACATCCGGAAATTCAGACACCACGCGAATACCATCTGTGGGTCTAGCCTCCATCTGACAAAGAAGTCCAGAAGGCTCCGAAGCACTGACTGTGACTTCTTGTCCATCTGGTGCCGACAAGTGGACAGTCCTCTGAGCACAGTCAATCCTGACACCCCATCTAGCAAGGGTCTCCATTCCCAAAATCACATCGACACCCTTGGTGTCTAGCACCATCAGATTTGCACTGAACTCTACCCCTCTTATGACAACACTGACTCTGGGACAGAAGATATGAGACCTCAACTGCCCTCCCGGTGAAGATACTAACATGCCCCTCTTTAAGGTGCTAGTATGAATGCCACGACGCTCAACAAAAGACCGAGTAATGAAGGAATGCGTAGCACCAGTATCAAAAAAGCATTGTAGCAGGATGGGTATTGACCATGAACGTACCAATAACCACGTTGGGAGCCTGGGCCGCTGATTCGGCCGTCACATGGTTCAGCCTGCCCTGGGATGGCGCCTTGGGCTGAGCTGGATGTCCCTGCTGTCCTGACTGCACCTTCCGAGGACAAACGTTGGCGTAGTGTCCCTGCTCGCCGCAGTGATAGCACGCCTGTGGGAATGCTGGAGCCTGCTGTCCAGTAGGAGGAGTAGGCACTCCCTGCCGCGGAGCTGGTGGAGCCGGTGGAGCAGAGCGTGCCGGAGGTGCTGGAAGTTTCTGACCCTGTCCCACCTGTTGCTGCTGCTGAGGATGAGGCGGGTACTGCTGCTGTCGCTGCTGGTACGACTGGATCTGCCTCTGCTGCTGCTGCTGCTGCTGGTACTGGTACTGGTACCGAGGCTGAGTGTTGCTGCCAGACGCAGTAGGAGCCATCTTCCTCTTCTTGTCCTCAATCTCCTAGCGCTTGCGCTCGGTGTTGAGGGCAGCGTCAACCAGATGGTTGAATTTGTCGAAGCGGTGGTTCATGAGCGCGTACTCCAGGTGGTCATCCAGCTCCTCCCTGAAGCGCTCCTGCTTATCGCTATCATTGGCGACCTCAGCGGGGGCGTAGTGAGCGAGCTGGAGAAAACGATCACGGTACTCGGTCACCGTCATAGCTCCCTGAAATGATAATTACCGAAGAAAGAAAATGGAAATCCCTCAGCATTTCCAATTTCACAAGGGTAAACAAGGGTGGGCTTGAGCTCAAAAGGAATTGCGGAAAGAATTTAATCTAATTTACCTGCTTAAGCGCAAGAAACTCCTCGTGCTTCATTTTCATCACTCCAGCAGGGATGTGGTGGTTCCTGAAATGCTCCCGGAACTGGACCCAAGTGAGGTCGTCGCGGTCCCGAGCTGGGTAGGACTCCCACCAATCAAGAGCTGAGCCTCGTAGCTGCCTTGCTGCATACAGAACTCACTCCCTGTCGTCGCACTGAGCGACATCCAACTAGCGTTCCACTGAGCGAAGCCAGTCATCAGCCTGGAGTGGATCAGCCGCATGGGAGAATGTCAGCGGGTGACCCCTCAGAAAGTCCGCGCGCCTGTCGCGGGGCTGCTGTGGTGGAGGAGGTGGCAGCTGAGCGTGGATCTGCTGTAGAGTCTGAACGGTGTTGTTCAGGGTGGCCATCATCTGCATCTGGAAGCTGGAAGAACTGCTCCGGAGTCAGGGGTGGAGGCATTGGCATCGGCGTCGGCTGGCCGGTACTCTGGTTGTTCTGCCCCTGCTGGCTCCTGGTGTTCACTATCTGTTTGCAGCAGAACAAAGTTTATAAGAGACAAATATTGTACGACTCTGGAAAGAAAACCCTGATAGGATAAAGTAGGGAGAACAGAGTGTACGGTTTTACCCCCAATGATCTAACTCGATTCTATTATTTAATTCAAGTTTGTATTAAAGTTGATTTGCATAAGCAAGTTTAACTTCTAAGCTATGCAATCAATCAAAAATCCAAATCAAGCATTTTGCACAATCACAAACATTCAATATCCAAGCATTAGCCGAGTTCATCACACCACTCGACTACACAAACAGGCGTTCTAGCATATTTTCTCTTGGTAAGGCATTCTAAACTTATTAGGACAGACCGAAACTTGCGGCAAACTTCTACGGAAAGTATCAGACTAACTCTCAGAGAGGACAAGAGGGAGAGAGCGAGCAGACCAAGGTTTTAAGACTCAGGGAATAGAGGCAGGAATGATTTTGGGAGTTATACGAAAGCAAGGCAAGGGAAAAGAAGTCCTAACTTCGACCAGTTCTATCTAGGCTTCGTCCTACAGTTGAGACGGCTTTGATACCAATCGTGTCATACCCGATTTATAAGAACATAAATCGAGCAATCATATATGAGCCAGGGTCAAGTCACGCATATATACAACAAAATCATCAAGATATCACAACACGTATCTCGAAATAAATGTGTATAAATTATAAATGAAAATCCTTATTACAACTGAATCAAGAATCAGTTCAAGGAATGCGGAAGCGTAAAATAAATACATGAAGGGGAGGGCGCCACAGGGACGTCAACTGGGAGACAACGACTAGAAATCGTCAAGTCCGCTGATGTAGTCCTCCATGTTGCCGGGTACTGAGCAGCAGTCGGAGACATCCAGAGAGAACAGAAGAGTGGAAGAGGCAAGTGTGAGTACACAACTTATACTCAGCAAATATAACACAAACTATGAGGCTCTAGGTTGGCTGACTCAACTGCATTAGCTTTTAATCTTGGCAATATTTTATCAAAGCTATTTACTACAAGTGGATAAATTACCATAACCCAAGTTGCATAAGAATTAATCAAAATTAATCATGAGACTACTGAAAACCAAGCCAAACCACCAAAGATCAACCCCACTAATCAGACGGAGGATCTGGGCCGCTCATGACCGTGAGCACGGCTAGTATACCAGTTTTACACTCTCGAGAGGTTGCACAACTTTACCCACAAGTCGTGAGCTATACTAGTTGTTCATCACACTTCCTTAGGTGAGATGACTAGCAGCACACTACGAGACCGTTACAAAGGATCACGTTAGTAAGGTGTAACCGCTAAGGTTTCTGGATCAGCGACGATGGGGCCCACCTCCGAGGGTACAAGACACACAGCACAAACCAAGCCGGAGGAGCAGGGACCATTGAAGCTTACCACCCCTCTTGCCCACGCAGGTAGGTTACTCCCAAACCAAAATGACCTAATTAGTAAGTCAAGACCGTCCCATTCTAGTCTTGTGGTTGCGCGGTTGTCCCAGGTTGTCACTCTATGAACCGGTCCTTATGGAGAGTGGCCAACCAAGCACTAAGCACCGTGCTGGCCCCCTAAACCATGTTTCTACAAAAACATCTTTTAACGAGACGTGAGCCGCTCAAGCACACAGCACAGAGTGCCACTCTCAGAATCAAGTTGCATATACCATTAATCAAATTTAATCAAAAAGGACCATAATTTTGTGAGAGCGCAGCACCTAGCACAACTAACCAAAATGCAACCCAAGGTATTTATATACAGGATAAAAGTGGCTAGGAAATCCTTATAGGCACACAGTATTAAAATGCAGTATGAAATTGTATTTAAAAGTGATAGGATGTTCATGTTATACTTGCCTTCCTCAAAGATCTCCTGCTGCTGCTCAAAGGGCTCTGAAGAAGCTAGCTCCTGGTACTCTTCCAATGGCTCAACGTCTACTCATGATCGCAACGCCAAACATGGTCCACACATGCACATACATACAAGCAATAGAAAAAGATAAGAAATAGTACAACAATACAGTAAAATAGCACATAAAACTAAGCTAAGACTATTCTACTCGTTACAACAATCGCGTGAGCGCGAAAACCAACTAAAACGGAGCTAAGACGCGAAAACTAGGGCTAAAACAAGGTCCAGGGGCTTTTCTGTAAGAAAACAGAAGTTCCCAAGGGGTTCCGCACAAAAACTAAGGACTAAAACGAAATTAACCCATAAACTTCGGGTTTAGACTGCAAAACCACGCGTCCAGGCACAGCGGACCCTATTTCTGGAAAGCTCAAGGGCTTCGGCGTAAAAACTAGGGCTTAACTGGAATTATCTTTGAACGGAGGTGGACTGCGGGTTGATTCCAAAGAAGCTCAGGGGCTCTTTAACAAAACTGCCACAGCTGAAGGGGTAACTTCTAATCTGGGCCATCGTATCTAGATCGGACGGTTCGGACCCGATCTAGTTCGGACGGTCCGATCTACACGGCAGGGGTCCGGACGGTTCGATCTGGATCGGACCGGTCTGATCTGACAAGAACGCGGCCGGCGGCGGGGGGGGGGGGGGGGGGTCGCCGGAGATTGGTTTCCGCGATGGCGCGTCGCTGGAGCTCCTCAAATCCGATGCCCCGGGGTCAAAATTACTCGAGCTCGGGTCGGGGATGGCCTACGCGACATGGGTAATCCACCTAGGGCTACTGCAGGGCTTGGGAGGCCTCTGAGCGGTGATATCGACGGCGGCAGAGGGTTTGCACGGCGGCGCTCGCCGTCGTGCGATGCTCTGGGCGTTGCGGTGGCCCTAAAGCTACAGGGTCTAGCGCAACAGGTAGAGGGGGCTCACCGAGGGCTTGGGGTGAGTTGAGGTACGGCGGAGGGTGACCGTCAACAATGGCCGGCGGCGGAGACGGGTCGGGCTTCGCAGGAAGGTCGATGCAGAGTCGCTCCGGGCTTCTAGTCACCGTGGGTCGACTCGTGGAGATCCTGCGAAGGTCCTACGGGGGTTAGGGAGGTCCGGGGATCACCGGCGGCGTGGAATCGCAAGGGCGGAGCAGGATACCGGCGGCGGTCCTCGGGCTCGATTCTGGCGCGGGCAGGGCTCGGGTCGAGGGTGGAAGCCTCGGGGAGCTTCCTAGCGGGACGGCAAAGCTGCTGCGAGCCTTGGCTGGAGCTTGGATGCACCGGAGCGGCCGGCCCACGACGGAGCAGAGGTGCTGCACAGCGGAGCAAGCGGCCGGTGGTACTGGGGATTCGGGGCAGCTGCAGTGCGGCGGTAGGGGACAAGGAGGGTTTAAGGGAAGGGTTACAGGGGCCAATTAAGGAAGAGGCCGGTGGTTTGGGCGTGCGTGCCCCGGTGGGGATTGCGGCCGTGATCTGCGCAGGAGAAGCGGAACGTGCAACCGCCCTACGCGATTCGGGCTCGGGGAAAGAAACTTCTGGAAGGAGGGCGCGCATGGAAGACTGGCCAATGGGCTCGTGCTCGGGTACGGGGTGGAGCGGGGCCACGTGCAGCGACGGCACGGCGGGGCGGAATAGAGGGAGCCGGCTCGGGGAAGAAGAAGGAAAGGAAGGAGATGGTCATCGACAGGTGGGGTCGGGCTGAGGGAATGATTGAGAAAGAAGGAAATGACTGAGAAAAGAAGGAGATGACTGAGAATAGAAGGAATGACTGAGAATAGAAGGAATGACTGAGAATAGAAGAAATGACTGACCTACTTTCCTGTTTCCTTCCTTTTCTTTTTCAAACCAACTCAAATCCATTTGAATTCAAATGAGATTTGAATTCAAACATAACCATTCAACAAACAAAAGAGATGCAACAGCATGAATGCACAAACATGTTGACCTAAAATAAATTTTAATTACTTGTGGTATAAAATTAATTTAAATGCAAGATAAATCAAAGAAAACCTTAGAAATTTTATTTAAGCCAAAAATAAATTCATTAAAATTAGGAAATTCACATTAGGGTGTTACAGGTGTGCAGCACACATTGTTAACCTCATCGTGCAAGATGGCCTAAAAGAAGTGGACCCTCTCTATGAAGCGTGTTTGAGCTGCTGTTAGGTATATTCAAAATGGAGGTTCAAGAATAGTTAATTTAAGGAACTTACAGAGGAAGAGAAGTTGACCAATAAGCCATTTTTGAAGCTTGACGTCCCAACAAGATGGAACTCCACTTGTCTCATGCTTAAAGCTGCAATTGTTTATGAGAAAGTGTTCACTAGGTTAGTTGATGAAGACATGAGTTATGTTATTGATCTATCTGAAGCAAGGGATGGATTTGGTCACCTAGATGAAACTGATTGGGAAAATATGAAGAAGATGGCTGATTTTCTAGAACATTTCCATGATCTTACTGTCCGTGTCTTTTCTATACTCCATATTACTTCACATACATTCTTTCATAAGATTGGAGAAGTGCACTTGTTGATTCAATCCTGGCTGAATAGTACAAATGTTGTGCAATCAGCTATGGGCAAGAGAATGAAAGACAAATTTGACAAATATTGGGGACTTTGGCACACCAGCAATAGCAATACAATTGTGAATGACAAGGGGAGGGGAAAGGGAAAGGGAAAGGAGAAGCATAACATAAATTTATTGATTTTTGTTGCTGGTTGTCTTGATCCAAGATACAAGTTATCTATGTACATAAAGATAACTGTTGAAGAGATATTTGGTGAGGAAAGAGGACAACTAGTTTGGGAAGCAATTGACACTTGTGTTCATGAGTTATTTGAAGAATACAAGAAAATGTATGGTCCAGTTGAAGAGACATCTGATGTAATTGATCCGGTAGCATCAAAGGGAGGTAGAGGGGGCAAACTGAAGGAAGTCATCGCTAAGAGGATAAAACTAGGCAATGCTTCAAGCAACAATACCAAGTCTGAACTTGACAAATATCTTGCTGAAGAAACTGAAGACACTGAAATGAAGATTGACCTTTTAGTGTGGTGGAAGGCATCTGAGTAGAGGTTTCCAATTTTGTCTCACTTGGCCCGCGATGTTCTTGCTATACCTATCTCATCAGTAGCTTCAGAGTCGGCATTTAGCACAAGTGGACGCATTCTAGATGACTTCCGAAGCTCCCTTACTCCATTCATGCTTGAAGCACTAGTATGTACACAAGATTGGCTAAGATGGTTGATACCCGTTGACATTAAAGAGAATATCGAGGAATTAACCATGATGGAACAAGGTAAAACATTCCTTCATTTATTTGTTGCAATTTGGTAAATTGGTCAATCCTTTTTATTCCACTATTGACTAGACATTGGTTCCTTGCACAATTAATTGAGGAATTTGGTGCAAAAGGAAAAGGTAAACAACAAGCTTCCACTTCAAGGACACATGCAACGGCAACGGGAAACAACTCCATTGCTGCTGCTGGGACATGTACATCTTAAATTATGTGTTGCTGCTGCAATGTTTTGCTTCTATAAAGTATAGCTGGAATGTATTGCTACTTTAAAGTATTAGTGCTGGAATGTATTGCTACTTTAAATTAAAGTATTACTGCTGCTTGGCAATGTATTGGTATTGCTACTATAAACAGTATAAACTATAAAGTATGGGTGCTGGAGTGTTGTTTATGCTGTTGCTTTTTGTTGATTTTCTGCTATATAAATTGACTTTGTGCTGATTTCGGGTCGTATGGGTATTCCCGAACCCGAACCCGAAATGTTGGGTACCCAAAATTTTGGGTATTAAAATACTGGGTACAATTTCGGGTAGCAGTTCTCAAAACCCGAATTTATTATAACCTGAATTAACCGACCCGAAATTTTGGGTAATCCCGAACACCCGGAGTGACTCTCGCTGACTGCCAGAAACAGCCTAGCTGGAGCCAAGATCACCTCCAGTGGGTGCTGCTCACAAAAGGTGGTGAGCGCCTTCATCGCTGCTAACTCCCATGAGTCAATGAGGTGGTGTCGGACAACCTCGGTCTCGATGGTGAGCCACGCAGGGTTGAGTGGGTGCTGGGGAATGGTCATGCGTACACGGCACCGACAGACACCTGTCTCCATGAACTCCTGCCCCACATAAAGTGGCGGATTCGGGTACCCAGGGGTGCTCAACACGCCTCACAAGATGGAGGGGAAGCCCTCCCAGTGCAGGTATGCTGAGTGTGCATGTCCTGTCTCATCCACCACCATGAGAACCGGATCAGCCATGTGATTCAAAAGATTAAAGGGTGAGATAACGAAAACTGATGCTCACTAATAACAGATTCTGGACAGTGCACTAAACTGAGCATAACTTCTGCAGGTGATGTGCAAAAATTCTCAAAAGTTACAAGAGCATACCTAAGGTAATTGTGCACAACTTTTCTGGTCAACCCCAAAGCTAGATCATACTCTAAGATAACTATATCCTTACATTTCTAACTTACTGTCCAGTCTGAAATTCCAAAAACCAGAGGGCTAATGTTTTGTAAATATGGAAAAATCTATCTAGCCAAAAGTTACCAAATTTTAACAGTAGCTTATTTATTCAATTTACAACAACTTTCGTGTTGAACTCCTATGCAAAAGACTTCTCTAAGGGGGTCCACAAATTTAAGTGCCAAAATTACTCCAAATAGGCAGAAAAACTGAGGGCAGAACTTCCTAGTATGAGCTACAGTACCCTGAGCCAAAAATTCCCAATTTTTGACAGTGAAGACTAGACAGGTTTTAGAATAATTTTTTTCAACCTGATCCCCTATAGATAGGGTCATTTATTATGGTTAATAAATTGATTCCCTAGATTGGACAGAAACCAATAGGAACCTAGATGAACTTTTGTGAGTGATTTAGCTATTTTGGGGGTGAATTTTATCCAGTTCATCCATAACTCAATTTTTATTCGAATTTAAAGATATGCAGTATGCACGACCTTTCCGTCCTCACAACTTCACAGTTAACATTAACTTGGCCTTATGGAGTTAATTCGGTAAAAAGCAACAAAGAGTAAGTCCTTATTTTCATATTTTAGCTTTCAATATTATAGTTCATTTAACCATTCTAAGTGAGCATCTATCCCTAACCAAACATGGTGAAAAAAAATTAATTATCCAACAAGTTTTATCATAGCAATGGTTCCTCTTGTTACTCTATGTTGCAGAAGTATAAAGCAGTCTCCATTACCGCGAGAAACGGATGATTCGAATCGAATTTCTTAACCTTGCAAGATAAACCTAACACACACGCTTGGAGCACCGAAGGGTCACCCCTAGCGACCTTTCCCCTTTCTTTCCGGGTTGTGAATCAGGGTCACCCTCCCCGACTACAGAGCCACGCTCTGTACTCGCATGTGTATACGCATCTGAACTTTGTTCAAGTAGAGTGAAAGTAAAGTCTACTTGTCAGGCCAATCAGATACTTAAACTTATCGAGTACCATATTTTTGACATGTGGTTAGTACGTTTAAATGCTTAACCACCACTACTCAGACGGAGCCTCAACCATGAGCATCGTACCACAGCCCCGCCCGTCGACCTTATAGTTGCAGTACGTAGTAAAATCATTCAACTGCTATAATTCTCGCGAGTGACAGGAAATCACTCGACTTTTACCGAACCTATTAGCAGAGCATCTACTCGAACTCTAGTTCTAGTATTAATTACATAGGTGCCTAGAATCATGCAGCTAGGGTTCCAATCAACTCCTATGAATTTAAATGCATAGATAAAAAGGTATAGTAGTTGAATCAATTGAAATATTGGGATCATGCAGCGGGGCTTGCCTTCTTGGGCAGGGTTAGTCAGCTGATCTTCCGAACTTTGGTTCGGGTCTTCGATGACTTTAGTCACATTTACTTGAGCTTCACGGGATTCGTTCTCGGGCTCCGGCACTAGTGTGTACGTTCTGTCGGCGAGCTCGGTCGTTTCTATATGGATGCAAACATGTCGGAGTTATTGAGTGGACAAGTTTTATCATTTCCTTCACTATAAAGTTGTAATCCAACAAAACATAGATTTTATTGTGAAGTTTCTTAGTTAAGATAACTTGGGCAATCATTTATAGAATATGCCTTAACTTAGTTATATTCATGAAGTGAGTTGGGTCATTTATCAATTTTGCCCGTTAGCTTGTATATATATATATATTTGGTTTTTAATAAACGTTACTCATAGAACAAGTTTCTAATGCTAGGATTTTGATACAAGGTATATTTCACTATTCTAAAGCTACTGTGTAAAGATCATAACTAAACAGTATATGAACTCTACACACAAAATAATCTAAATATTTACTGCAGAAACAAACTTTCATTTTTACAAGACAAAATATAGAAGTATTGGGTCTCAAACTTTTACTGAACAAACTTACTTGCATAAGTAGGCTACTGTAAATTTTATAGATTTTTCCTATGCAAAAATTAAAGGCTCAAATTCTAGGTTAATTGGATTTATACCCAACATGAATAAATTTTACAGAGAGTTCTAGTCAGTAGCTGACTTCAAACTTTTTCCTTAGCATCAAAACTTTAAGTGGGTACTCATGTAGAAAAATTACAACTTTTCTACTACAGAAGCTATAGGTTTGGATTTTGTTTAGCTAAACAAGGAATAAATGATTTAGCAAGTTCTACTGAAGAATTCTAGTTCAAATTTTTACTATAGCTTCTATCTAGTAGTACCAGTGTATCATAAAAATGCAACACTTGGATCTAGCATATGACAGGTGCTCAAAACATCTAGTTGTGGTTGGATTCAGTGCATGAAATTTTTATAAAAGACTATAATCTTAGTACAGAAGCTAACTTCTAAATCTCATGAGCAGTTCTTTCCTGAAATTCTTGGAACAATTAAAAGATATTTAAATTTGATTTAAATCTACAGCTAAAATTAGGCGGGAACAGTCCAAGATCCTTTTACAAAGTTGTAGATCTTAATTTAAGGAGTCCAGAACATTTTAGTTCATATTTTAGGATTTTTCTATGAATTGTTTTGCATTTTTAAAGTTCACAAATGCACATTCAAAGTTCTAGCTTCTGGTTTACAAATGGGTCCCTGAATTTTTACGGAAATCTCCCAAGAAATATTGAAATCGAAGAAATTGGGTCCTTTGTGCTGGGGAACGGAGGCGGCCGTCCAAATTCCGGCGCCTAGGGCCGCCGGCGGCGAGGGGCGAGGGTGGGAGAGGCAAGAGAGGACCAAACCACACCTGATTGTGGCCTTGGGTGGGGAAGTAGTGGACTGAGGCGGCTTGCCGGCGTGGCACAGAGCTGTTGGCGGTTGCGGGTGGTGGCGGCGGCGCTCCGGTAAGGGAGAGGGTGCTGGGACCGGCCGTGCAGCTTCGGTGTGAGGCAGAGAAGGTGATGGGAGGGTTGGTTTGGGTAATGTGGGGGCGGAGCAATGCATCCACGTGGGGGGTGGCAGCTCGCCGGAGTTGGGTTGGGGGCGGCGAGCTCTAGGAACCTCGGGTGGGGTTTTTATTGGCGCGAAAGGGAGGATGGTAGCTTAAGCATGAGCTGCTGGGGAGAGGCGCGACTAGGGGGTCCAATTCCGGGGGCATGGCTGCCTTGCTATCGCCGGCGAGGTTCGCCGTGTCGCCAGTAGCGCCCGCGGTAGAAAAATACTGCCGCGTGGAGGGTTCGTGAGGCGGAGAGCTGAATTTTGTGGTCCAGCGGGGGATCTCCAGGGTGCTGGCGGGCCCATATGACCGGGTGGGCTTGGTTGGGCTGGGGTGCGCTAGCCAGCTGGCCTGCCGGCGATGGGGCAGGGCAGAGGGAGCAGAGAGGAGGGAGAAGGTGAGGGACATAAGCGCAAAAACCAAAAACAGCAGGGGCCTGGGTGAAAAGGGAGCTAAAACTCATTCTTCCCAAGGTCAAATCAAAAATATTTGAATACCATTTTTGCTCAAAGTTTCAAGATATACATTTTCTCTTTAATGACTATGTTCATTTAAGCAATGTATAAAAAATTATTTTGAATTTCCAAAAACTAGTATTTAAATGACATGTCATTTCATGTGAATTTTCGCACTTTTAGCCCTTGAGTTCAACTCGAATTTTTTGCTCTTGTTATGAAAATTTTTTGCTCTTTGTCATGACAGATGTGCCATTAAATTTTTAGGGTCATTTGTGATCAACTTTGAAAGTTACAAGGATTTGTTTGCAAGGGTTCACATGTATATGCATATATACATATACACATATACATTTGTTTGAAAGGTAGATTTTGATAGGTTGTTTTATAGTTTTCTTGCTCTTTTATGCCTGGTTTCATGTTTTTGATAGGTTGTTTTATAGTTTTCT
The DNA here is from genome assembly GCF_002211085.1 of Panicum hallii. NCBI lineage: Eukaryota > Viridiplantae > Streptophyta > Magnoliopsida > Poales > Poaceae > Panicum > Panicum hallii. The sequence goes on from NC_038049.1 coordinate 11,995,576, forward strand.
TGCTCTTTTATGCCTGGTTTCATGTTATGGATCTTTGTTTAGCTTTTTAGACACCCAGGGTGTCACAGGAATATATGGAATTGGTCCCCAATAAACTACTTTTGTTCTACATGCCTTCCATTTTTGTTTAACACTCTTTTTGATCCATGTATATATTTCTGAAAATAACAATGAAAACACATCATGGCGAAGCATCAACTCATCAAATTTATCAAATACAATCATGATAAAGAATGGTTTCACCTTTAAATCAAAAGTTTCTAATGTGGTTGTATCCAAGCATGTGATGTCCGCATCACTCGTTGACTTCAGTGGGTTCAGCATCATTGTTCTTATTCTTGTTCTGATGTACCAAAATGGTGGATGGACAAATAACAAAACATAGAAGAACTGATAAACACTATACCATAATACTTTGATTTATTAACCAAATGCAAGAATCAAACTTAAAGAATAATGGGACTTGCCACGAGAGATAATGGGACTTGCCACGACAGATAGACTTGAAGTGCAAGTTTGTATGTGTGTAGTAATTTAAGCAAGCAGAAGAATGGAAAGGTTACATTAGATGAGTGTTGACACTTACATTGAATGCAACTGTGCAACGTAGCGATGAGATCCTGTTGCTTGAGGAAACAGGACTCTAGCCCAGTTTCGCTTGTTCTGGTCAGAAACTGCCTGCAAGAGATGTATGTGTTAGTCTCCATCATAAGTAAATATTTGAAATCACACGAAGAGAAATTACCTTGTTGTGTTCAGTTGACCACTTGTCAACAAGGTTAGACCACTATGCATCAATCATTTAGAAGACAGGAGAGGTTGTGGGGATCTCATTAGCAGGGACACCAACAAAGTATTGTTGCTTCAACTTACACTGCCTCTGCCATATGAATGACTTGAACAGACCGACACAAGCATCTGCTGTTGGCTTGTGTCAATTTCTAACCTCCCCTAGTGATTAGAATTGGAATCCGAGTTATACAAGGGCCATGTAAGAGTTGAATGTAAAATAGAGACTAGTAGATAGGCACTCATAGATAGCCTTCCACGAAGCCATAAAAATGTTCAGATTATGCTTTGTACTCTTTCCCATGGGTGAAGATAGAAACTTGAGACCTAACAACAACACCAGCCTCTGATCCAAACGTGGCAACTTGCACCGGATCATGTGGCCTTTGGTTCCCCTTAGCAACAGAAATGGGCATCCTTCTCCCCATAGCTTTGTTCATCTTGTCAAGCATAATTCCCTAGGTTGCTTGCCTTGCCTTTCTCAGGCCACCTCTTAGTGTAGGTGCTGCAGAGATTTGATTCACATTCTCATCATTCATCAAATATAAAACCATCAGCACTAAAAAGCTTTAGGGTTAATGAACCAACCTTCACTTCTGGAATCCAACTGCCCAGAGTCGGTATTCGGTCCGGTCTCATCTTTGTTGAGGCCATTACCATCATCTGAATATGGTGTCTGGTCTCTCAAAGGAGTTGAACAACCATTCAAGTCCTCATGACAGCTAGTGTTTTCTGCAACTGCTGGCGGTTCTTCCTGCACACCATTGTCACCACCGCTACTGTTTTCTGCAATTGACGGCAATTCTTGATGCACAGGCTATTGAGGTGCTCCTGCTATTGTCTTCCTACAGGAGGCATGGCAACACTGCTGTAACATTCAGGTAATTAGAAACATAGACACTAGGTTTTAGTGTGAAATATGTATGCTTGCTATGGTATATGTGAGTAGTACAAAAGACTAGGGGTATAATTATAATTTCTGTAAAATATAGGCCCTTGAGAGTTAATTGGGTGAAATGGGAGATAGCATTAAAACCTAGGAAAAATATAATACCAGGTGTCAAATTTATATTACCATAGGAAAGAAAGTGTAAAAGATAGGTTAAATCCTAAGGAAAATAAGCCTTTAAGAAAAAACAGGGACCTATGTGTGATTAAAACAAAAATCATAGGGCCTTTTATGTAAAATAGTTGAAGTGTAAAAGTAACTTTCATGTTTACTTAAGGGCTAACATGTAAGAATACAAGTCATCATGACATCCCATGAAAACTTGTAAACATATCCAAAATTTCATCAAATCCACTTTGGTAAGGACAAAAGAATTCAAATTCTACCTTTACTCAAAAATTTAATATGTAAAGCTGTAAACTTTGGCTTTTTAAACTTGAACCTTAAAGCAATATTGTAGAGTTTGAAAAACTCTACAACTTTCAATTTGGGCATTTCCTCATTAGATCTTTACATCAGTGGAAAATTTTAGTTTACCGAGAGGTCCTTGAAATTCTTGGAATTCACCAACAGGTCCCCCGGACCCCCTCCCCTCTCTTCTTCTTCCCCGAGCACGTGCTCCTCTGCTCTGCTTCCTACCACCGGCAGTGCTTCGCCCCTGGCCGCCGCTCTGCCGCCGCCGCTGCCCCACCTCTTGCTGGATCAACTTCCACGCGTCGTCCTCTCCTTGCCCAGTCCTCTTTCCCCTCCCCGCTGTCCCCATTTGCGCGCGCCACGGCTACCGGGACCTCTGCTCGGCCGCCACCTCGCCGTCGCCGTGGAAAGCTCACTGCAGCATGCCAAGGCCTTATCTTTCGTGCGCAATAGCACTATCAAAGCTCCTACTTTTCGTTCTCCTGGTTCTTCTGCCAATTCCCGAACCCCAACTTCGATCTCCACTGCCGCCTCTTCTTCTTCCACTCCGGCGGCTCCTGCTCATCGTGGGCAGCCACGGTCGACCGCCCACTGCTCTCACCGACCCCCTAATCAGCTTCTCCGACCACTACTCGAGCTCCTCAGCCCCCAGCCGCCCTCCAATTTTGGCCGGAGCACGGTTGCTGACGATCACCGTCCGCCGCCGCCTCCTGCTCACCTTGGACAGGCCGCCTCAGCCATCCCCGCACCATGACAACCCCTCAGCTAGCACCACATCAACTCCGTGAAGCTTTGCAACCTCCCAATTGAACCTCTAGTGCACTGCATCGACTCCTCGATGCTCGCCGGCGTTTACCCCCGCCGCCATTGTCACTGCCTCCACCGGTAGCCCCTAATCCGAGGCTTATGTTCCCAATTGATTGCACCAATACCTTCCCCACGACTCACAGAAGCTCATGCGCAGGTTCTTCACCGATGTCGGCCGCCGGAGCATCACCGTCGTCATTGACCCCTCCGCCGCCACTTCGGGCTCTCGTCGAATTCCCCTTTCCCGACCACCTCAACCCTTGACACGTGGTGCAATCGAACCGCCGTGAGCCCCTGAGACTATCCCTTCCCTCGGACTTCGCCGCCGGTGACCCCCTCGCCGGAACAGGGCCGCCCAACCCCTGCTCCCCTTCTGCCTCTGGCCGAGGACCTGAAGCGTCCCCTCATCCGAGGTGACTTAAATGTGATATAAAATCAGTCCCAGGAGGCTGATACACATTTATTACACCAGATGGTACATTACCGTACAAACCTCCGAGGAGGCGGGCACTCGATACAAACGATAACTAGTAATAAAATAGCTATGGTAATACACCAAAGCATGACCCACGTGGGATCCAGCTCGGGCTCAGAGTAGCACGCTAGCAGGAGCATCTTGTGGAGGGCCAACACCACAGGCAATGTTGGGCGCGGACACAACTCTTATTCGTCGTTTCCGATCACGTAGTCCGGGTCTTCCTCTGAGAAAACCACAAATATATATAGGGTGAGTACAAAGGAACTCAACAAGTCCAACCACACCCGCGGAGGGGGGGTGATAACAGAGATCATGCATGGTTATATCAAGGGTGGGGTTAGGGTTTATTTGCGATAAAGCAAGATTTTACACATGCAAGGGTTTATTTAACAAAAGCACTTTCTCAAAACATTTTTATAGTAATCGAATCATAAGTAGAGTTGATCCTGCACAAAGGATCCAAGTTTTAGTGTCGTCGGACTCGGCGTCCACAGTAGCTTACTGCACAACTGCCGAGTACTTTCAAAACAACTCACGCCACAAAACCAATCATCCCGAAACATCTATTGAAGTGACCATGCCGTAACGCGTCCAATACCGTGGACACGGCTATTCGAATAGATTTTCACACTCTGCAGAGGTTGTACACATTACCCACAAGTAGGGTACCGCGCTACGAACACCTTAATGTCGCGGCGGATCCTAACAAAGCCATCACCCACCTTAGCTGAGTCTAACTAGCCAACACGAAAGCTACCATGGGGTTAATGACCCATCAACGAAGTCATAACCGGAATATAACTCACACATATCGTATCCCTTCTCCATGGTCTCCCGTTGCTCACCCGCTCTCCTTTTTGGCTAGTAGAACAACTAGTGGGGTTTATGCTAAGCCGTTGCCCACACAACGGTCGAGTGGTTGTACGATTAATGGGTTAGGCAAGATGACACCTCAGTTCATCCTTATATTGACCAGACGGACATCTCCCGTTCATGCTCAACCACAAAGGTACAAGCACACTAGTGGCATTTCACACAGAAAACGCCGTCCATCTCATCAGATTATGTCTTTCTTTTATTTTCTCAAAACCCCATTTTATCTTTTTAAAACCTTGTGCCCTTATTTTTGGCAAAGCGCTTGTGGTCATGGTTTAAAATATAATCAAGGGGATGACAGGTAATAAGCATCTTTAGCGGTGGGTAACGTCTAGCGAAGCAAATCCTAGGTCATCAAGGAGTGGTCATATCAATCAAGGGGTGACTATCCAACCATGTCTTGCAATAAAACGATGCATTTTATAAAACAGGCTAATAGGTTGTATTTATAAAACTGGGATAAATATGCATCAAAGGATGGGATTGAACTTGCCATTCACAAAGCCTTCTGGGTAGTCCTGATCGAGGTACTGTCCTTCAGGTTCGGGCTCACGGCACTGGTTCTCGGACTCTTGCTCGCAGTACTGCTCATCGACAGGTTCTCCCTTGGTCACTTCGTGATCTAGGGCGCACACAAACAAACATTCAATAAAGAAAAAGAAATAAAGGTTTTATCTACAAGCCCGAATCGGAAATAACTTAAGAAACAATGGTAGAAAGAATATTTTTGGGGGATTTCTCGATGGCATGGCTGACATTATGATAGAAATGGCGTGGTAAAGTTTCGGGGCAAACGGAAGGTTTTTGGCGCATGAAATGATAGGCCGAACGGGGTTTTAGGGAAGGGATAAGGGTCCAAGGACCTATTCGTAATTACTGTTGGAAGGGGAGGGCTTGATTCGAATTTCTGGAAATACCTAGAGTACCCTAGAAAAGGTCGGGGGTCTATCCGTAATTATTTTGTATAGGAGGGGGGGTTCACTTCCTAAATAGAATGAGCAGGGGGGTTTTATTTGGAAAAGGGATTAAAGGAAGGTGGGGCTCTTAAGGGGATAAGCAAAAGGGGCAGGGGGTTCAGAGCAAATGTGCCCTTCTTCCTCCTCCCGTTACCAGGAACAGGGGAGGGGATAGGGGCCGGCGGCGCCACCAATCCCGGCGGCCCTAGGGCACGGCGGCGGCCGGGGGCAGGGGCTACACGGAGAGGGGAGCGAGGGGGACTCATTCCTCTACTCACCATGGGTCGGGGCGGCGCGAGGCGGGCTGCCCACGAGGGCCAGGGGCGGCGGGCGGAGGGCCTGGCGGCGGCGGTGGAGCAAGGCCGGGGAGGGGGCTAGGGGTTGCGGGGGAGTTTGTGGTGGTGGCGAGGCGCGTCGTGGGGGGGTATTTGTAGGCCGGCGAGGGCGGGAAGGAGGGGGCGCGGTGGAGGTCGGTGGCGGCCAGTAATGGCAGTGGGGCGGCGGTGGTACGGGGTTGCTGCTGCGCAGGGCGGCCGGTGGCGCTGGTCGTCGCTGCGCAGGGCGGGTGGTGGCGTATAGTGGGGAGGGGCGGCCTGGGGGCGCACGGCGCAGGGGGAGGCGGCCCGTGGTGAGGCGACGCGCGGCGGCCGGCACTGCTCTGCCGCGGCACGCCGGGGCAAGCACGAGCGCCGAGGCGGCAAGGGGGTACGGCGCGCGCAGAGGAGGGCCGAGATAGGCGGCTCCTGTGGAGTCGTCAATGGGCGGGGGTGGTGGTGGTGGCCGGCGTCGAGCTCTGCTTGGTGCCGTGCTGTGCGTGCAGGGGAGCGAGGGGAGCAGGAAACAGGAATAGAGAAAGGAGAAAGCAAAAGGGGATAGGGGAAAAAGGAAAAAGGGGGGGGGGCGTCGGCGGATTTTACTGCGGCGGTCGCGAGCGCGAGGTCGAGCACGCGGGGAGGGGAAATGCGTCGGCGGGATTCGCGGTGACGGTCGCGAGTGTGGGGTTGGGCACGCGGCACGTCGCGGGGGTTGAGGAAAAGAGAAAGGATGGCGGTCAATTTCGGATGTCAGACGGCGAAAGGTCGAGAGATGTTTTGGGCGATTAGGAGTTCGGACGGTAAGGGTTTAGGAACGATCCGAGCTTGACGAAAGAATATTTTCTAGCAAGCGATTTGTGCTGTAATTTAGATAAGGTAAAAACGCGGGCGTTACAAACCTACCCCACTTAAAATGAATCTCGTCCTCGAGATTCGGCTGGTTCCTAAATAGATGGGGAAACTCTTTCTTAAGGGCATCTTCGTGCTCCCATGTGGCTTCTTCTACTCCATGTCTGCTCCACTGAACTCTGCAAATCCGTACTTCGGAGTTTCTTGTTCTTTTTATGACCGTGTCCAAAATCTTGATAGGCACTTCCTGGTACCGAAGATCTTTCTGTAAAGCTATTTCTTCTTCCGTCACCCGTTCTCTTTCGGGTACCCTCAGGCATCTTCTCAGTTGGGATACATGGAATACTGGGTGTATGTCAGACATTCCTTCTGGTAGTTCTAGACGGTATGCTACCGCTCCAATTCTCTTCAGTACTTGGTACGGTCCAATGTACCGAGGGGCTAGTTTCCCATGTACTTGAAATCTCCGAGTCCCTCGAATAGGTGAAACCTTGAGATAGACGAAGTCTCCTGGATTGAAGCTTACTTCTCGTCTCTTCTTGTCTGAGTAACTCTTCTGTCGGGATTGGGCGGCCTTCAGTTTCTCTCTGATTTCGGCCACTCTTTCTTCCGCTTCTTTTATGAGTGCGGATCCAACCAGGGCACGCTCTCCAACTTCTGACCACATCAGGGGGGTCCTGCACTTTCTCCCATAGAGAGCTTCAAATGGTGACATGCCCAAGCTTGCTTGATAACCATTGTTGTACGAAAACTCAGCGTACGGTAAACTTTGTTCCCAGTCCTTGCCATAAGTAAGGACACATGCTCTTAGCATATCCTCCATAATCTGGTTCACCCTTTCCGTTTGACCGTCGGTCTGCGGGTGATAAGCCGAACTGAAGTCCAACTTGGTGCCCATGGCCTTATGCCAACTTTTCCAAAACCTAGAGGTGAATTGGGTTCCTCTATCCGAAACGATTCTGCTAGGCACGCCATGCAGCTTAACTATGTTGTCCACATAGAGTCGGGCTAGCTTTTCACCACCATAATTGGTCCGTACAGGTAGGAAGTGAGCGACTTTTGTGAGTCGGTCCACTATTACCCATATGGAGTCATGTCCTTTCTGTGTCTTGGGTAAACCCACTACAAAATCCATTCCTATCTCATCCCATTTCCAAACCGGGATGGGTAGGGGTTGTAGCAATCCTGCTGGCTTCTGATGTTCAGCCTTGATCCTTTGACAAGTGTCACAATGGGCAACGAATCTTGCAATGTCCGCCTTCATTCCATTCCACCAATACTTTTGTCTTATATCCACATACATCTTGGTGGATCCTGGGTGGATGGAATATGCTGAGTTGTGGGCGTCATCCATGATAGCCTGTCGGAAGTCTCCTTCCTTAGGCACGCAAATTCTATCCTTGTACCATAAGGTTCCTTTGTCATCCACTCTGAAATCCGGTGCCTTGTTTTCCCCCGTATGCATGCGGATTCTCATCAAGTCCTTATCTGAACTTTGGGCCTTCCTGATCTGGTTCTCCAAAGTAGGTTGAACACTTAACTTGTGACTGGAGCCCTGGGGAACGATGTGCACATTTAATTGTGCCATCTCTTCTTGAAGGAGGGCATTCTTAGGTCCATAAGATTTTCGGCTTAGGGCATCTGCTACCACGTTTGCTTTGCCAGGATGGTAATGAATTACCACATTATAATCTTTAACTAGTTCTAACCACCTTCTTTGCCTTAAGTTCAATTCTGGCTGGGTGAAGATGTATTTTAAGCTCTTATGGTCCGTGTAGATCTCACACCTATTCCCAATCAGATAGTGTCTCCAAATCTTGAGGGCATGTACTACGGCTGCCAATTCCAAGTCATGGGTTAGGTAATTCTGCTCATGAGGCTTGAGTTGTCGGGAGGCATATGCCACTACTTTCCCACCTTGCATAAGGACACATCCTAATCCTTGACGGGATGCATCACAATAAATGACGAAGTCCCGTTGGATGTCTGGCAAGGTTAGTACCGGGGCGGTTGTCAGTCTTCTCTTTAACTCCTGGAAGCTTCTCTCACATGACTCGGTCCAGGTGAACTTCTTCTCTTTCTTGAGTAGCTCTGTCATGGGTCGGGCTATCTTGGAGAATCCTTCAATAAATCTCCGGTAATATCCGGCTAAACCGAGAAAGCTCCTGATTTCACTAACATTGGTTGGTTGCTGCCAATTGGAGACTGCTTCGACTTTTTCGGGGTCCACTGCTACTCCTTCCGCGGTCAAGATGTGACCAAGAAATGCTACTTTCTCAAGCCAAAATTCACACTTGCTGAACTTGGCGTAGAGCTTGTGCACTCTCAACTTTTCCAGAACCACTCGTAGGTGCTGCTCATGTTCATCGACACTCTTGGAGTAAATAAGTATGTCGTCAATGAAAACTATGACAAACTTATCTAACTCTTCCATAAACACCTTATTCATGAGGTTCATGAAATAAGCAGGTGCATTGGTGAGTCCAAAGGACATCACGGTAAACTCATATTGCCCATAGCGGGTGACGAAGGCCGTCTTGGAAATATCACTTTCCTTAATCTTGAGTTGGTGATACCCCGACCTTAGGTCTATTTTGGAGAAATACTTGGCTCCCTTCAACTGATCAAAGAGGTCATCAATTCTGGGAAGGGGGTATTTGTTCTTGATGGTGACTTCATTTAGTGCGCGGTAATCCACGCACATCCTCATGCTTCCGTCCTTCTTCTTGACAAACAAGACCGGAGCTCCCCATGGTGATGAGCTCGGCCTAATGAACCCACTTTGTTGTAACTCTTCCGGTTGTCTCTTTAGTTCTGCCAATTCAGAGGCTGCCATCCTATAGGGTCTCTTAGCTATAGGAGAGGTTCCAGGGACAAGGTCAATGACAAACTCTATATCCCTATCTGGCGGCATCTCCGGGAGTTCTTCCGGAAAAACATCTAAGTATTCATTTACTACTGGAACTTCTTCCAAAGGTTTAGCTTCCATGCTAAAAACCATTGGGTCTGGTCCACTTCCCCGAGTGTGGCAGGTTACTTGTACTCCTTCTGGGTTGGTTAGGTGTACCACCTTGTCAGCACAGCTTATGAGGCCATTGTGTAGGCTTAGCCAATCCATTCCAAGGATCACATCTATACCTTTAGACTTAAGTACTACTAGGTCTGCTAGGAACTCTACCCCACTTAGGATGATCCTTACCCGGGAACAACCCAGTCGGCACTTAATGTCACCTCCGGGCGTTCGGGTTAATAGGGGTGTTTTAAGTAGCACTGTAGGTATACTGTGCTTTTCCACAAAACTTGAGGACACGAATGAATGTGATGCTCCAGAATCAAACAATATTGTTGCCAAAACTGAGCTGACTAGAAACTCACCGAGCACAACACCCTGAGCGTCCTGAGCCTCCTGCGTGTTGATGTGGTTGATGCGGGCTCGTCCGAAGGACTGCTGGGGCGGCCCCATCTGCTGGTTGTTGTTGTCGGTATTGTTATTACGGATGGGTACACGATTGGCTCCTGATAAAGCTAGCCTTGGTCCGTTCACTGAGTTGGAGAGGGCTGGTGCTGCCGGCTTGTTGTTGGCATAAGGGCAATTGGCAATGAAGTGTCCTGTCTCACGGCAGTTGAAGCATGCTCGGGTATTGCTGCTGGCAGTAACTTGGCTTGTATTACTCTGTGGAACCTTCATGGTGCTCTGGCTCTTGAACTGTCTAAGCTGGGTGTTGGGGGCTTGAGAGCCAGTAGCTTGTGGCTGGGTCCTATACTGCATAGGGGCTTGGGACTTGGTCGCCGGAGGGCCAAAGTGCCTTGGTTTCTGGAAACGGTCCTGCTGGCGAGCTTTGGCTTCTAGGAACTTACACTTATTGTCTCTCTTTTCCTCTGCCATGGCTCTCTCAGTGATGATAGCCATATTCATCAGTGTGTTGAAGTCTGGGTAGATGCATGGGGAAAGCAGCTTCTTGAGTTCTGCATTTAAACCCTTTCTGAACATATCCTGCTTCTTTTCATCCTTGTCTACTTCCTCCGGTGCATAGCGAGCTAGTTCTATGAACTGGTATGTGTACTCTTCAACTGACTTGTTGCCTTGCTGCAGTTCACGGAACTCATCAGCCTTGCGCTTCATGGTGGCTGCTGGGATGTGATAGCGACGGAATTCATCCACAAATTCCTTCCAAGTGATAGTGGAAGCATCCTGAGCGGCTGCACAGTAGTTCTCCCACCAAGCCAAAGCAGTTCCAGTGAGTTGGTGAGCAGCTAAACGGACCTTGTCACGGTCTCCATGTTCAAACGGCTTGAGTTTCCTCTTGATAACGCGCAGCCAGTCATCTGCGTCCAAGGGGTTGTAGGAGCCTGCAAAGGTGGGTGGCTTGGTCCTCAGAAAGGCTGCCAGTTTGTCATTTGTATTCTGCTCACGGGGTCTTGGGTTGGTGACGACATTGGTCAAAGCTTCCAGTAAGAGGTTCTGGTTGTTCAATACTTGCACCAGGTCAATGGCCGGTGGGGGTGGGGCATGTCGTGCTCCTACTTGGCTTTCTCCTCCCTGCTGGCTCACTTCCTGATCTTCCTGATCTTCCTGATCGGGGGCTTGTCCTTGCATACCCTGTTGTCTCTCCGTACTTGGAGTGGCATGTGCCCGTCTTTGGAAGGCCCTGTTGTTACGCCTAGGGGCCGTCTGTGGATTGGGTAAAACCCTTATGAGACTTAGATTTAAGTGATATTTTATTTTCGAAAAGGCAGACTCTATCTACTGCCGGCAATCGCATAGACTAACAAGCATTAAGTGCAAATAGTTTTATTTATTACGCTGGGATACAACACTTGAGGAAAGCACGGCTACACACTACATGGTCGGGTACAAAGGTCATACAGGTGGGTGGGCACAAATCTAGGCTCGGGGCCGAGACGGTTTTATCCCGGGGGCACCTCTAAGGCATATTACTCACGGGGCGAGTCGTCTTCCGGGGCGGAGTGAACTTCCAGTGGAATGAGTAGCTCTTCCTCGTCGTCTTCGAGGATCCCATTTTCTCGGGGCTGTTCGACAGTTCCTCCTTCCATGGCTGCAGCTGTCCTTTCGGTACCTTCGGGTGGAGCTTGCGGGGTCCTAAAAAGTCCTCCCATCCTGCGATGGGTGTTCCGATTAGGACTTGGTTTTCCCCGATTGCCGGGACGGGTGTTCCGCCGCTGGTCCACTCTTGCATGCGCCGATCCTGGATCTGCCTGAGGCTTTCCTGAGCGACGGCTTCGCTGCTTATAGCAGCCGCAGTTCTTGCTTCGGCTTGAGCCACCCGGATTTGATGCATCCTCACTGCAAGCTCAGCTTGCTCAGCCCGGTGGGTTTGCTCCCTTAAGATTTGGGCTTGCTCGACAAAGAGCTTGTCCAGGGAGACGAGGTATGCGACCACATGGTACAAAAGGTCTTCGTGTTGGCGGCGCCGTTCCAGGTTCCTCATGCGGGCCTGCCAGACTTGCGTCCTGATGACCGGAGGAAAGAGCCTCATTGGTGCGGGAATGAGGTGCTCTTCGAAGATCCGGCACAGGTAACGGAGAGCTTTTCTGATGGCCAGGGGATAGGCATCCTGATGTTGGAATCCTGTGGCAGTCACTCGCCACGGTTCGATGTCGGGGTGGCGGGTGCTTCTGGCGATGGAGAGAACCACCCTACAGCGACGAGTACCGAGGTGTTCGTATTCCCTGCTGTAGTACCTTGGGTGCTCGGTAATACCGAGGCGCTCCAGGGAGTTGATCAAAAGGCGGGGAAAACCAGGTTCCTCTTGGCAAACGCCCTGGGTCCACCCATTCTCAGCCATCTGAAATCAAAGTTAGAGTGAACAATTCTTGTGCACAAGGTAGGGTACAAGAAGGATAGGGGTTTCTTTATTAGGGTCGGGTACATTTTTCAAGGATACATCATTACTAGGGCGATTGCTCTAGCTTAGGTACTCTACTCTCCCCAAGGGAATCCTTCCCCGATCCGGTTAGGTCGCTTCTTTGGCGGAAGGCACTGCTCTAATACCTTTCCTTCGGTCTGAGTGCTCTTATCCCAATGAGTTTCCTCGGGTTCTCCTTCCAGTAGTCCAGCTTCCCTTCTGTGCGCCTCGATGCGCTCCCTTTCTTGAGCGTCACGTTGCCATATGTCTCGGAGAGAGGCTAGGGAGCTCTCAGCTTGAGCCTCAGCCTCCATTGCCCTCCTGAATTGCACTTCCCTCTCTTGCTCCGCCTTTTCTGCCCTACGAATTTGGTGCTTCAGTTGTTTTGACTGCTCGCTGTATAGTCAATCTAGGCCGGTGAGATAAATGGACAGGTGGGAAACCGTATCCTCCAGATCTTCTTCTTCCCCTCCTAATCCTCTCATCCGGGCAATCCACGAGCGTCCTCCCCTTCCAGTAGGTGGGAAAAATCCCATAGGAGTTCGCTGGAGATGATGCCTATAGACCACGCGTAAGCGTCGCAGGGCTTTTCGGGCAGCCTTTCGGAAGGTGTCAGGGAACCCAAAGCCAGTGGTGGAGATGAACCAGGGATCAACGTCGGGGTAAAGTGTGCTTTTCCCCACGAAGATCATCAGGTCACACCGAGGGGTCCCTCTGAAGCTGTGCTCTCGGTAGGTGTATTCTGGTGGGTCTACAACTCCGACGCGTCCCAGGCTGAGTAGCAATAACTTCGGAAGGCCAGGCTCTGTGGGGCAGATCCCGTCACTCCATCCATTGTCAGCCATCTGGAATCAGGCAAGGGCCAAAGGTAAGTGTCGTGTGGAAGGATAAGTTAAGTGGGGAAAGTTTCAACGGGAAATGGCTTAGAAAAATGTCCTTGGTCTTAAGGGTCGCGTCCTATGGCCAACCTACGGCTCTGATACCACCTGAAGCGTCCCCTCATCCGAGGTGACTTAAATGTGATATAAAATCAGTCCCAGGAGGCTGATACACATTTATTACACCAGATGGTACATTACCGTACAAACCTCCGAGGAGGCGGGCACTCGATACAAACGATAACTAGTAATAAAATAGCTATGGTAATACACCAAAGCATGACCCACGTGGGATCCAGCTCGAGCTCAGAGTAGCACGCTAGCAGGAGCATCTTGTGGAGGGCCAACACCACAGGCAATGTTGGGCGCGGACACAACTCTTATTCGTCGTTTCCGATCACGTAGTCCGGGTCTTCCTCTGAGAAAACCACAAATATATATAGGGTGAGTACAAAGGAACTCAACAAGTCCAACCACACCCGCGGAGGGGGGGTGATAACATAGATCATGCATGGTTATATCAAGGGTGGGGTTAGGGTTTATTTGCGATAAAGCAAGATTTTACACATGCAAGGGTTTATTTAACAAAAGCACTTTCTCAAAACATTTTTATAGTAATCGAATCATAAGTAGAGTTGATCCTGCACAAAGGATCCAAGTTTTAGTGTCGTCGGACTCGGCGTCCACAGTAGCTTACTGCACAACTGCCGAGTACTTTCAAAACAACTCACGCCACAAAACCAATCATCCCGAAACATCTATTGAAGTGACCATGCCGTAACGCGTCCAATACCGTGGACACGGCTATTCGAATAGATTTTCACACTCTGCAGAGGTTGTACACATTACCCACAAGTAGGGTACCGCGCTACGAACACCTTAATGTCGCGGCGGATCCTAACAAAGCCATCACCCACCTTAGCTGAGTCTAACTAGCCAACACGAAAGCTACCATGGGGTTAATGACCCATCAACGAAGTCATAACCGGAATATAACTCACACAGATCGTATCCCTTCTCCATGGTCTCCCGTTGCTCACCCGCTCTCCTTTTTGGCTAGTAGAACAACTAGTGGGGTTTATGCTAAGCCGTTGCCCACACAACGGTCGAGTGGTTGTACAATTAATGGGTTAGGCAAGATGACACCTCAGTTCATCCTTATATTGACCAGACGGACATCTCCCGTTCATGCTCAACCACAAAGGTACAAGCACACTAGTGGCATTTCACACAGAAAACGCCGTCCATCTCATCAGATTATGTCTTTCTTTTATTTTCTCAAAACCCCATTTTATCTTTTTAAAACCTTGTGCCCTTATTTTTGGCAAAGCGCTTGTGGTCATGGTTTAAAATATAATCAAGGGGATGACAGGTAATAAGCATCTTTAGCGGTGGGTAACGTCTAGCGAAGCAAATCCTAGGTCATCAAGGAGTGGTCATATCAATCAAGGGGTGACTATCCAACCATGTCTTGCAATAAAACAATGCATTCTATAAAACAGGCTAATAGGTTGTATTTATAAAACTGGGATAAATATGCATCAAAGGATGGGATTGAACTTGCCATTCACAAAGCCTTCCGGGTAGTCCTGATCGAGGTACTGTCCTTCAGGTTCGGGCTCACGGCACTGGTTCTCGGACTCTTGCTCGCAGTACTGCTCGTCGACGGGTTCTCCTTTGGTCATTTCGTGATCTAGGGCGCACACAAACAAACATTCAATAAAGAAAAAGAAATAAAGGTTTTATCTACAAGCCCGAATCGGAAATAACTTAAGAAACAATGGTAGAAAGAATATTTTTGGGGGATTTCTCGATGGCATGGCCGACATTATGATAGAAATGGCGTGGTAAAGTTTCGGGGCATACGGAAGGTTTTTGGCGCATGAAATGATAGGCCGAACGGGGTTTTAGGGAAGGGATAAGGGTCCAAGGACCTATTCGTAATTACTGTTGGAAGGGGAGGGCTTGATTCGAATTTCTGGAAATACCTAGAGTACCCTGGAAAAGGTCGGGGGTCTATCCGTAATTATTTTGTATAGCAGGGGGGTTCACTTCCTAAATAGAATGAGCAGGGGGGTTTTATTTGGAAAAGGGATTAAAGGAAGGTGGGGCTCTTAAGGGGATAAGCAAAAGGGGCAGGGGGTTCAGGGCAAATGTGCCCTTCTTCCTCCTCCCGTTACCAGGAACAGGGGAGGGATAGGGGCCGGCGGCGCCACCAATCCCGGCGGCCCTAGGGCACGGCGGCAGCCGGGGGCAGGGGCTACACGGAGAGGGGAGCGAGGGGGACTCATTCCTCTACTCACCATGGGTCGGGGCGGTGCGAGGCGGGCTGCCCACGAGGGCCAGGGGCGGCGGGCGGAGGGCCTGGCGGCGGCGGTGGAGCAAGGCCGGGGAGGGGGCTAGGGGTTGCGGGGGAGTTTGTGGTGGTGGCGAGGCGCGTCGTGGGGGGGTATTTGTAGGCCGGCGAGGGCGGGAAGGAGGGGGCGCGGTGGAGGTCGGTGGCGGCCAGTAATGGCAGTGGGGCGGCGGTGGTACGGGGTTGCTGCTGCGCAGGGCGGCCGGTGGCGCTGGTCGTCGCTGCGTAGGGCGGGTGGTGGCGTGTAGTGGGGAGGGGCGGCCTGGGGGCGCACGGCGCAGGGGGAGGCGGCCCGTGGTGAGGCGACGCGCGGCGGCTGGCACTGCTCTGCCGCGGCACGCCGGGGCAAGCACGAGCGCCGAGGCGGCAAGGGGGTACGGCGCGCGCAGAGGAGGGCCGAGTTAGGCGGCTCCTGTGGAGTCGTCAATGGGCGGGGGTGGTGGTGGTGGCCGGCGTCGAGCTCTGCTCGGTGCCGTGCTGCGCGTGCAGGGGAGCGAGGGGAGCAGGAAACAGGAACAGAGAAAGGAGAAAGGAAAAGGGGATAGGGGAAAAAGGAAAAAGGGGGGGGGGCGTCGGCGGATTTTACGGCGGCGGTCGCGAGCGCGAGGTCGAGCACGCGGGGAGGGGGAATGCGTCGGCGGGATTCGCGGTGACGGTCGCGAGTGCGGGGTTGGGCACGCGGCACGTCGCGGGGGTCGAGGAAAAGAGAAAGGATGGCGGTCAATTTCGGATGTCAGACGGCGAAAGGTCGAGAGATGTTTTGGGCGATTAGGAGTTCGGACGGTAAGGGTTTAGGAACGATCCGAGCTTGACGAAAGAATATTTTCTAGCGAGCGATTTGTGCTGTAATTTAGATAAGGTAAAAACGCGGGCGTTACAGGACCTCGGGTTTAGAAGAATTGAAAACCCAAGGGGTTATCTGCAAGGCTTAAGACTCATGTGAATAGTGCCTTAGGGACCCCGTGATGTTATTTGTGCTGTCCACTTTGAAATTCCATATCAAATCAAGGAAAAATCACAAAAATGCAAACTAAAATTTGTTAGAATCCCCATTTTAAGATCTACAACTTTCCTTATAGGTTAACTTTCAGTTTCTGAGTGGTTTGTGCTCTAAATTAAATACTAAGTTTAAGTAGTTGTAGGCTAGGAAAATGCATAATAAATGGCAGAAAAATGATAAAAATATGAAACCAATTGTGTTAATCTTGTTTTGACATGTAGTATTTAGGAAAAATATTTAACCTACTTTTTATCCAATACTCTTGTCATGTTTGGGTTTAAACTTAAATAAAGCTTAAAAGACTTAATGCATTTAATATATGTAGTTCTAAATGCTCAAAAATCATGAAATTATTTTGAGGTATTGTTCTTGAGTTGTGTAACACACACACAAAAAGCTAGGATAAAGTCTTACATATATATATAGATCTAGATACTATCTAAATGATAAGTCCATAGTTTAATAATAGCCTAGAGTTAGTATAAATAATTAGCCAAGCAAATAAATAAAGATATTCAAAATAATTATTTTAGTATTTAAAACCAACTCAACATGTTACCCCATGCCATTAATTAAATAATTAGGGTAACCAACCCTGTTGCTTAATGTAACTAGATGAAATAATTAATACCCGATAAATGACTGCCCAGTAGAGAAATAAATAATAAGTGTACAAAGTAAATTATATTTTTGTTGAATTGCAACTTTATCGTGAAATAAAATAAAAGAATATGCATCCCTTAACTTATGACTTTGCATATCATGTAGACTCGACCACTCTCACCGACGGTGACTACGAGCTCATCCCGGAACAAGGAGTGGGATCAGCTGAAGACCCCGGGGACGCTGTCGGAGATTTAACTAAAGTTCCGAACCCAAGTTCGGAAAACCTTGACACTACTGCCCCCAACCTTACGCAAGAAGGCAAGCCCCGGAGAGAACCCCTATTTTATTTACACTGCAACTTATATTATTTATACTGATCTAAGCATTACGTTCATAGGAATTGTATGAGAAACCCTAGTTACATTTCATTAGGAACCAATGTATTGAATACTAGCATTTGAGTCCGAATAGCCGCTCTGCTAATAGGACCGGTAGAAGTCGGGTGATTTCCTGTCACTCCCGCGATATAGGAGTTGTAATGTTTACATTCCTATAATCACTATAAGGATGGCGGACAGGAATTATGTGAGGTATCATGGTTGAGATGATACCCCTTCTGCATTGATGAATTTGATAAGGTCACAGTGTGTGGTAGCGGTGGTTAAGCGTTTGAAAGTACTAGCCACATGCCGCGAAATATGGTAAGCGGTAAGCCTAGTAACTAATCGGCCCGAGGAGTGGACATACCTCCCACCACTCATAATTTGGTTTTTCCTGTTACTCGATTCGACGTGTGGGAATACGTGTTGCCAGGCAACCAGGAGTATGGCTGTGTAGTCGCTCTACAGGCATACGTCCTGCACATTGGATGTGTGTATGGTCCTGCAGTCGCTTGTGGTGGCTCTGATCCACGAGTCGGAATGAAAGGCAAACGGTTGCTTTGGAAACTATCATGGGATGTTCCAAGCATGTGAGTTGGGTTTACCCTTGCAAGGCTGAAAATCGATTTAGGAATCGTCTGTTTCTCACGGAGATTGAGACTGCTTGATCCCTTTACCACATAGAGTAACAAGAGCAATTATTCGGTTATCAAAGATGAAGTTTGGCTGAAGATTCTACCATGCTTGAATAGCAATTATTCGGTTAATCACAGAGAACTTGAAAGCTAAAAGTTGAAATTAAGGACCTACTCTTTGTTACTTTTCAGCTGAAAACTCGACCCAAAACCCGAAAAGCCTTCATAAGTCTAGTTACATGGCTAAGTATACCATGAACGGTAAGCCTTGCTGAGTATTAGAATTCTCAGTCTTGCCTTGTGACTTTTTGATCAGGTAATCCACCTGACGACCCTGCGATGTCTGTGCCATGGCCTTACCCTCTGCCTGATGGTTGGTCCATGGAATGGGACCCGTCCCCGGCCAACGCAGACCCCTCCGAGTGATATCATGCCAGGGCTAGCATGATATCTGCACTGACAATGTGTATAGTGCCCGTGCTTTAAACTCCGCTGCAAGACTTGAAACTTTAAACGGTTTTGTAATAATTTCCATCAATTGGTAACTGATGTTACTTTTAAAGTACTCATGTATTGTATCTGCCTGCGATGTAAAAATGTGATGGCATTTATATCTCTGGACTCGCCTTCGTGCGAGGTACCTTGTTTGATCCTGCATTCGGTGGTTTATCAGGATGTTACCCGACAGGCCAAGGGATTATACCGTTTGAAGCACGTTGGAGCCCTCAAGAGTGGACTCGCGTACTTGAGCTGGTGTAATTCAGGTTGGTTCTGCCACAACTTCTTCTCCCCCTCTTTGCACAGGCCTTCCTACGTCCAGTTCGCACAGGAGCCTGTAGATTTCAAAACGCATAAGTTGTAAGCATATGAATAAATTAGATGCACTTATAAGCAGTGGAAATATGTAGTCCTTGCATTGGAAATAACTAGTGCTGCTTCTAAGCACCCAAAATATCTAGTCCCTGCATCCTCCACCCCACAACCAAGATAGAAGATGCACCTCATTTGCTAGTGGTGTCGGCTCCTCCTTTATGTGCATATCATCATCTCCATCATCAGGCTCCTCAACTTCAGGGATGTAATCTGATAAATCAGACCCTTCACCATGACAAGCATCCCTGCCAGACCTTTTCCTCTTGCTGTCTGGACTTTGACCCTTTGAAGTTATTTTTTTTGAGACAATGAACTAAGATCTGATGATAAACCACTCGTGCCAAGCTCCTGCATTATTCTGTAATTTTCCCTGATGCGGGCTTCCCATTGCATTTGGTATTCATGGGCTTCCGTTGCCATATGTATTCACTTTGTGTAGGTTCTTACATGTGTGAAACAGATTTTAAGTGTTAGGGAGGTAGGTTGAATACAAATTCATGTTTGGAAGTAGAATGCAGACCCACTAAAACCTCCAATCCTGAACTGTGGATTAATGTGTCACTACCTAGAACCACTGAAGGTACATGGATTTTGCACACCTCTTGCTGCGGGGCCTCGGCGTTTGACCATTGTCAATCATCGGGGCGGCTATGATGCTACGGTCATCGTCGATATTGTGGCAGATCTGGTGCGACGGGCGTCGTTGAAGGGGTAGCAGATTTAGTGCGGCGGGCATCATCGAAGGGGTATCAGATCTGGTGTGGCGGTTGTCGTCAACGGGGAAGCAGATCCGGTGTGACGGTAGTGGCCGATGGGGAAGTAGCTCTGGTGCGGCGGTAGTGGCCGAGGGGGTTCTAGCTCTGGTGCGGTCAGCATTATCGATGAGGTTGAAGCTCCAGCGTGGTGGTCTTCGATGGAGGGGAGGGGTCGAGTGCTGGCGCATTGGAGCCTGCTGGCGCAGAGGTGAAAGGCAAGAGAGGTGGAGGGGAAAGGTTCGAGGTTGAGGCAGAATTGGATGAAGGGATAGAGAAGGGGCAGTGGATATGGGGCAGGCGGGGGGAGGAGGATTATCATAAATACCCTTTCGAGTTTGGTTAGTGCTGTAGCGGTGTGGCTTTTGCTTGAGGGAACAAGGGACATTTCATGGGAAAAGTTTTCGGCTTCGGTGGTAGAGTTGGCATGGTGTTCCTCTGACCCATGGACCCCACATGTTGGTGTTCTTAGAATCCCTTATGAATCCTGCGACCATTTCTTGTGAACAAGACTCTTTCTCTTTTTTAATCTCTGATTTCAAATTTGGATTAGTCTTTCTCCCTTGTACAACCTCAAAATGACTTGATTATTTTTGTAAATTGCATCTAAAATCAAGTTGGATCCAATCGTTGCTCCGTATCACTCTCTTTCTATGCAAATGCACTCTTTTTTGAAATTGCCATGTTTCTTTTCACTCTAGCTTTTGCCATGACTGTGAAAACATACACATCTTCAAATTGTTCATCCCACCTACTTACATATCAAAGTCACTAATGTTCATCACACACATTGAAGCACTTGTGCTCATCACATAACAAAAGAAAAAATTTGATGCCAGTTCAAAAACCTACATTCTACTTCAACGCATAGCCAACTCCCATGGCAACAAGGGCTACAGCTAACAGATAGAAGAAAATCATAGCTTGGGTCAATTTCTCCACCTTTGCTTCCAATTCATTGCTCTTCAGCATGCCACCACCTCCTTCAGGGCTCCCAACAGTATGAATTTGCTCCATGGACTGGACTTCTTAAATCTTTTCTTCATCATCAAAATGTACATGGACCATCTTTTCTTTCACCAAATTAGTCAAGCAACACCTCTGCCGTCTAAAGTAGCCACACCATAGGATGAACAAGAAACCCTTGCTTAACCCCTATCAGAGATCTCAAAGCACAAAAAACCAAATCAATGCTGAATCCACTCACCAGGCATTTGACATACACCCAACCGATGTTCTCATTCTCCTTCTTTGATCGGGCCTCACGCATCCTTGCCCTCTTGCAGGTCCGACAAATCATCATGCGCAAGCCAGTCTCCTCGTCAACAAGCTTTGTCATTTGCCTTCTTCCAGATGAGGACTCTGCAACATGTGACATCCTTCCACGCTGACGGCAGATGCAAGCGGTTGACAGGGGCAGATTTCAGCGGTAGTGACGGGCGGTGAGCAGAGAAGCAGCAGTGAGGCATGTCTGGCTTGGGTAGGCCTAAACGATAAGGTAGGGATAGAAGGGACCTTTCGCGTGGGATGTGCTGAGACACATCAAAACCAAGGGTCAAACGCATTGCGAGTGAAATCCTGAAAGGATAGAAATTACTTAAATATCCCTAAGCATCTCCCCCTTCCTGTGCCTACTCCTCTTCCCCTTCCTCTACCTCTTTCGACTGGGATCCCCTTTCGACTCCGGCAAACAAGGCGAGTGGATTGATCCTCATCGAGCTAACCAGTGACAACGACTCCAACTCCGGCATGGGTTTCCCCAAGGGGCAAATCTGTGGGTGCCAGCAGCAAGAACGGACCCAACCTTGCCGCTGGTGCGGTCGGCCAAGCGGCCCCACGGCCACCCACCAAAGTTGAAGGATCTTTCAATAGCCTCACCACTGGCCAAGCCCCCACGTGGTTGCCCGTCGAAGGCTGAGTCACCCTCCTTGGCCTCGCCGCCGGTCAAGCGCCCCCATGGTCTCCTACCGAAGGCAAACTCACCCTCCTCGGCCTCGCTGTTGGCCAAACACCCCCGTGGTCAGCCGCCAATAGTAACGTCACCCTCCTCAGATGTGCCGCCGGCCAAGCATCCCCGCGGCCGCCGGCAGAAGCCAAAGGCATCTTGCACGGCCTCGTCGCCGGTGAAGCAACTCCACGGACAGCTGCCTAGGGCCATGGCTCCTTCGAGGGCCTCACCGCCGCCTATGCGAGCCCGTGGCTAGCCACCGAAGAAGGTGACGTCTGAGGCCAAGATGTCTGCCTCCACCGATCACTTCTCCGCTGACGATGATGACTCCTTTGAATCCTTCGACGAATTGGAGTTCATGAGGAATCACATGAATGATATAGGTTATGAACTATACGAGAAGACCAAGATGCCTGCAAATGCGCAAGCCAAGATTGTTGCACTTGAAGATGAACTTGGGATACGGAAACCAAAAGCAAAAAAATGCAGAGGGTACTTGTGAAAATGCAAAGGAGTGATGTGGATAGCTAGTCAGTAACAATAACTGTTGATGTTATTTTGGTGATGTGGAATTGCGAGATGCTAACGTGATGTATGAATGTGGGAAGTTCCAAACTATGGTGACGAATCTTATCTATGTGGATTTTGTCTGAATTTGTGATGTTCCTATCTATGGTGAACCATGTGATGTTCCAACGCGCTTGCAAAAAAAATGTTGTTTGTGATATTACTCCAAGTTTCGCAAATAAAAAATGCTTTTACTCCATCATGAATACTTTGGTGGAAAATTGAGTAAATTTGTCAGCAAAAAAGAGGCTCATAGGAATCAAACCGGAGACCACATACTTGTGTTGGGCTTTCCCTACCACCAAACCAACTGCACGCTTGTGAATGTACTGGCTTTTTAAATGTATAGTACAATAGGAAAATGGAAATATGCCACTCAAGCGGGGAGGAGGCGGATGTAACCTACTGCTACACGTGGTAGCACATGATTGGATGAGAGGCATAAGAGCTCATAAGAAGTCCATCTTTCTCTTTTTAATCTAGAATTAAAACTTGTAACTAGTATTTCTCCCTCATAAGAACTTCGAATTTGATGATTCTTTTTCCTGATTTTATTTAAAATCACACACTACCAATTAGTGGTGTCTTTTTTCTAGTTAGTTTCTACTTCTTATATCTTTTACATATCACTTAGTTTCTTACACCAAAGCAGAAAAAACAAAATGATATTGCATAAGAATTGAGAATATAACTTCATATTCTCTAATTCTAAGGTCAATATGAGTTTATGTCAAAATTTGAGGTGTATATGAGGCCAAAAGTATTCTGAGTTATGCAAACTTGAAAGTTTGAGTTAAGTTATCGGAAACTATGTGGGAGATATATGCATTTGTTAACAATGTGTGGCCCGACTTTGTTAAAACCATTTGAATTTTTTTTCACAGGCTTATGGACCTAAAATATGTTGCTATTTTAGTTTGTAGAATTTCCTGACAAACTTTTGATATTATTATTTTTCTGTACTACCTTAGACTTACATGTTTGAATTATCCATATCAAAAAATTGAATTTTGTTTCCATATCTCGGACTAGGCTATAATGGAATATATGATCCTAAATATAATTTTTTGATAATTTTTTGAACCTTATTGGAGGCAAATGTAGTTCAATTTGAGCATACTTTTGAAATTACTTGTAACGGTAACTATGAAGAAGAACGACTGTGTTAGATGTAGATGCCACGACCGTCGACGGTTGCCGTCCCGGCTCGTGTTCTCTCGCACACGTTCTTCGAGGAGCCAGCTGCCATCCATGAGCGGTGCAAGGTGAGGAAGTTCTTTATTTAATCGCCATTTCCCCCACCATCGGCGTCCTCGCCTGTTCCACTTCCACTAGACCATCTCTTCGCCTTTAGGCTGCAGCCCATCCGTCGCCATGATGCGAACCGTATCCCCCTCGGCTGAGGCCTCTGCCGCTAGGTCAAGCCGCCTCTCCCCCTCGGCCCTCACCTCCAGCTCCCCACTGCGCATGGAGTGACTCTCGGTGTCGTCGTCACATGTCAGTTTCTCGTCACGCTCCCACCACGCCTCCAGTCGCACCTTCTTGGGGCGCTACATCGCCCACGCATCGCAGTCGTCGCGCTCTGTGTGGCAGAACCAACCTGAATTACACCGGCTCAAGTACGCAAGTCCTCTCTCAAGGGCTCCAACGTACTTCAAACGGTTTAACCCCTTGGCCTGTCGGGTAAAGTCCCGATAAAACCACCTAACTCAGGATCAAAACAAGGTACCTCGCACGAAGGCGAGTCCAGAGAAACAAATGCCAACCATTTTTATATCACAGATATAATATTACATGGTATATATCTATAGTATAAAAACCTAGCTAGTACAAATGTATATAAACTGTATAAAGTTAGAGTATCTGCAGCGGAAAGACAAAACGCGACACTACCAGACGTCGCGGAAGAGATGTTGAACTAAGCCCAAGCTCAACATCACTCGGAGGAATCTGTGTTGGCCGGGGACGAATCCCACTCCACGGACCAACCATTGGGAAGAGCATAAGGCTAGGGTACAGGTAGAGCAGGGTCCTCAGGGGAATTACCTGGAACAAAAGTCACAATGCAAGGCTGAGTGTACTAATACTCAGCAAGGCTTACCCGTTTCATGGTATACTTAGCCATGTAACTAGACTATGGAGGCTTTAGATGGTTCTGGGTTTAGTTTTCAGCTGAAAAGCAACAAAGAGTAGATCCTTATTTTCATATTTTAGCTTTCAGGTTCTAGTTGATTATCCATTCTAGGTAAGCAACTATAACTATTCAAGCATGGTAAAATCTTTTAAACAAGCGTCATCTTTGATAACCATAAGGTTGCTCTTGTTACTCTATGTGGCAAAAGGATCAAGCAGTCTCAATCTCCGCGAGAAACGGACGATTCCTGAATCGAATTTCAACCTTGCAAGGGTAAACCTAACTCACATGCTTGGAACATCCAACGATTGTTCCGAAGCAACCGTTTGCCTTTCATTCCGACTCGTGGATCAGATCCACCACAAGCGACTGCAGGACCATACGCACATCCAATGTGCAGGACGTACGTCTCTAGCGCGACTACATGATCGTACTCCTGTCCACCTGTGCGAAACATACGCCGAAAGTGTGCGTGACTGTAGGACGTACTCACATCCGCTGCGGAATGTACTCCCGCACGTCGGTGCATGTGTGAAAAACCAAATTACGAGTGGTGGGAGGTATGTCCACTCCTCGGGCCGTTTGGTTACTAGGCTTACTGCTTAGCATATTTCATAGCATGTGGCTAGTACTTTCAAACGCTTAACCACCGCTACCACACACTGCGACCTTAGCCAAATTCATCAACATAGACGGGGTATCATCTCAACCATGATACTTTACATAAATCCCGTCCGTCATCCTTATAGTGATTACAGGAATGTAAACATAGCAACTCCTATATCGTGCAAGTGACAGGAAATCACCCGACTTTTACCGGTCCTATTAGCAGAGCATCTATGCGATAAGGACTCAGGCACAATACATAGGTTCCTAGGATTCAATGCATCTAGGGTTCCATTGCATCTCCTAGACTTAATGCAAGATATAATATATAAGTATAAGATTGCATAATGTAGTAATTTGAAATACTGGGTTATGCACCGGGGCTTGCCTTTACTGGTGGGGCTAGAGTCAGGGATGTTAGTATTATTATCTTCCGAACTTTAGTTCAAGGCTTCAGATAATCCCCTGGTGACGTTCACTTGGTCTTCAGAAACATCCTCTACAGACTCCTGGGAGATCTCGTAGGTATCATTTGTGGAAGTAGTCGTATGTACATGCAATGCAACATTACATTCAAAGTGTGCACATAAAACTATCTTACTTCACAATAAAGTTGTAATCCAACACTCATTTAACATATTACTCATATAACAACCAAAAAGATCTGAAACTAAACTTAGATAGAGCTTTAGGTGGACAACTAATTAAAATCGGCTATTTGATGAAGATTACAACAGAGCTGATTGGAAACAACAGGGGTTCAGCCGATAGAATTGGTAATGGAGGGAGCTATCTACACAGTTTTAGGAAATCTGCTAATTTCTTTTTGGAAGAGAAATCAGCAGGAGCGATCTCTGTATATGAGCAGAAGAGATTAGCCGATTTGAGTTCACCTGGGTTCAAATTGGCTGATATGGATAGGAATGTTAAAGGTACAGGGTTTCAAGGATAGAACAAGGAAGGATCTTGCTAATTGGATCTAGTTAGCAGCATGTTTTTGTTTAGCTGATTGGTTGGTGCATTGGCTTGCCTTAGTCGATGAGGGTGCATCAGGTTTAGCCGATTGATGTGCCTTGGTTGTGCCTAACAGAGGCGTGTCGACTAAGCTATCTTACTGATCTAGGGTAGTGTACTTTGGCCTGTGTAGCCGATTGATAGGTGTATCGACTTCCTAATTGATCAATGAAGGTATCGATTATTTTAGCAGAGGGGCGTTTCTAAAGCAGTTGTGTCTTAACTAATCTGTGTGAGTATTGGCGTATCTAGCCGATCGCGTGCGTATCGCCAGAGCCGATCCATGCTTTAGCAAAACTAGTTGATTAGTGAACATCGGCTAAGCCGATTTGTGTACGTGTACTAGTCAATTGGCGAATCGTCATACTAATCGATTTAGTGCACCGGCACATTAGCCGATTTACACCTCGGGTAGAACTAGTCGAGTGATGTATCGGCATAGCTAGTTGATTAGTGCGAGTAACTAGCCGATGTTGCATTGGCAGACTAGTTGAACTATGTATCCGTACGGTCTGTGTCTTGGCGTATTCAGCCGATTGGTGGGTCAGCTGTGTAGCCGGTTTTCATCCTTAATGTTCTCCTATATATCTACGGGGCATATCAGCCGTGTAGCTGATTGTCCTACTTTGCACTGACTGTGCCTAACTGAGATGTGCTTAAGTATTATCCTAGATAACTAGGTGTGGTTGCATCCGCTTGATTACGTCAGTACAACAATAGATTGACGTACAGCCGATGGGGTCATCTAAACCAAACTCATTACAAGAACCAGGTGGAATAGAACACTAATATCGGACTAGGCTGATGAGACCACAAGCGCGGAACTAGACTAAAAAGTATGTGGCAGATGTGCTTGTGCCGATAGATGTGTAGCTAAAGAGGGCGTGTGGTGGGTAGGCATATAGCCGATGGGTGTTCTATAGACGCGCAGCCAAAAGGCATGTGGCGATAGGGGTGTGTTCTATGGGTGTATAGCTGAGGGGTGTGTGGCCAAATAGCTCAGCCGATGAATCGGCCGATAGAAATGTGCTGACAAAAAGGGTAACTAAGGATTTTGATACAGAAAGGGGCCCTAAAATATTGCAAACCAGACAAGGACAAGGTCGCGATAGCAGGGCATGAGCATTCATGTAAAAGGGTTACTAAACATCACACAGATCTACCACAAAAATATGAGCTAAGACTATCAAACTTATCAACAATGCAAAACGAAGAACATTCTATTTACCAAATATATCATTCACTTTTCTACTGGGCAGTCATTTATCGAGTATAGACTAACTTAATTAGCTACACTAAACAACAGGTTTAACTACGTAAAATAACTAGGGCTGGTTTCATTTTAACCTAATAGATATGATTTATAACTAACAACTACTAATCTAAAGATAAAATTTAACATTTAAATTATCATGCTACACAGATTCAACATAGACCATTTTACCCTACACAACCAGACTAATTATATTAAAAATCACTATTAACTTTGCAAAACCAGCTAATTTATTTCTTAAAAGAACTTAGATTATTACTAATGAAGAATTATAGCTTTTGATTAATTAGATAAGTCCTAAGTTAGCAATAGATTCTAATACCATCAAATTTAGGATAAAAGGAGTTATCAGAAACAAACTTATATTAAATTTTCCAGAATATTTTATGCACCAACTAAATTAGGGTAAATATGGTAAGTAAATCATGTGCAAAATATAACTCATTTTTATAGATCAAACTACTGCAATACTAGGGTTGAAAGTTTTACTAGGTACTGATTGATCCACAACTAAGCTACTGTAATGTTTCCATAATTTATCTCTAAAAGAAACATAGCCACAAGAATAAACAAAACTGAAAACAACCCAACAAACTATATTAATAACTTGAGTTTCAGAGAAGATTTATCTATGAAACTTCATGGATATACTATAATACCTTAGATTAACTCCCCGGAATATTTTCATCATTTTTCATGAATAGGATCTAGCACAAATTAATTAACCTTAGAACTAAATTATAAATTCATAGCTTAAGTTAGACAGTACTACTGATTCTGAAAATTTTATCATGGATTATATTCCACTAGCAGAAATTACTGTAAAAGATTTAACCATAAATTCTAACAGGATCATTCTAGAATAAATATTAGAAATTCAAGCAACATATCACAAAGGTATTTAAAATCCTTAGCTAGGCATTAGCACTAGATCTGCAAATTTTATATCAATCTCTACTTGAGACACACATCCCATGATTCAAATTTCAACTGCAGCACATGCATATAACATAAAACACTCATTTCCTAATATTTAACCTAGATCACAATCCAAACACATTCAGCTCAAGATCACAACATAAAACTTGTAGATTTTGACTTAAGGATTCAAACAAAACTGGTTTTCCATTTTTATGAATTTCCTACAAAATTCTATGGAATTTAGAAGTTCACTGATTTGAAAACTAGAGCTGAAACAAAATCTTATAGATAGGCCCCTGGAAACTAGCACCGGGGACCCTGGAAAGAATTGGGGGCTCGCAATTGGGCCCTTGGCTGGATTTGGGAATAGAGGAGGCGGCGGCAGCCATGTTTCCGGCGGCGAGGGGCCAGGGGTGGGAGAGCACAATGAAGTGGAGAAGAACCTCGGGCAGCGTTCGGGTGGAGCTGGGGTGGTCGGAA
Source organism: Panicum hallii (assembly GCF_002211085.1). NCBI lineage: Eukaryota > Viridiplantae > Streptophyta > Magnoliopsida > Poales > Poaceae > Panicum > Panicum hallii. The sequence continues at coordinate 12,024,298 of NC_038049.1, forward strand.
GCAGGCCGGCCACGGAGCTCTGCTCCGAGCGGCGGCGGCGGGTGGCGGCGGTGGCACTCCGGCGGTCGTGAGCGGCAGGGAAGGGGTTGGGGAGCTTCAGTGCGCCATGGGGAAACTAGCTGCGGGGTCGATTGGAGCCGAGGAAGGTCTGGGAGGGGTGCTCCACGGCGAGCAAGGGGCGGCGGCAGCCATGGCATACGGGGGCGCCACTGGCGCGCGGGCAGGGGCTCGGCTTGGCTCTAGGAGAAGCGAAGCAGGTGCGGGGCGAGGCGAGGTGGCCTGGAACCCAAAGAATTGCAGCGGGGCGGCGTAGGATGGCCGGAGAGGTACTCCCCATGGTGACCCGAGGCGGCGGAAGGGTCACTGGCGACGAGGAGGGGCTTCGGCAGGAATTTGATGGTGAGCTTGAGCAGATGATGGAGAAGATCGCTAGGGGGTCGATGGGTGCGGAAGGGGTGATGGTGGCGGCCCACAGCGAGCCGAGCTCGCCGGAGCAGAACAACAGAAGTGGCGGGGGTTCGGGTTCAAGGGGCGTTGGGCAGGAGGGAAGAGAAGGGAAATGGGATGAGCACGGGTTGGAGAAGCTCGTGGACAAGAGAACGGAAGCCAAGAGGGAGTGCTCGGTCCATGCCACGGCGGCGGCGAGCTGTCAGCCGGGCAGTGCTCCTGGCGGTCGTGGCATGCGCAGGAACGGCCAACAGAGGGACGGCGAGCGGCGGGAAGATGTCGGGGCGACGCGTGGAGGCATGGGGAAGCAGGAGGTGTCGAGAGGCGGTGCTGCAGCGGGCGGCACAGCGGCGACAGGGGCGGCGCTCTGTGCCGGCTGCAGAGAGAAGCAGCAGGGGTACCAGGGGAAGAAGAAGGGGGAGGGGGTCCGGGGGACTGGTTTGCAAATTACAAAAATCCTAGGGGCTTATCGGTAAACTATAATTTCCCATAAATCTAGGGCTCAATTAAGAAAATGGCCAAAATAAAAGTTGCACTACTTTTCAAAAGCTACAACTTTGCTTTAAGGTTCAAATTCAAAAACTTAAAGCATAAAGTGTTATTTTGAAACCTTGGACTAAATTCAAAACTATAAAGTTTGTTTGTCTCATGAGTGTAAAATTCATAAAGTTCAGGACCTATTTGCAAGTTTTCATGTAATGTCATGATTACTTACATTCTTACACTTTAACCCCTAGTAACTTTGAAAGTTACTTTTGTAATTCAAACACTTGCATAAAAGGACTCATACTTTTGAATAATTACACATAGGTCCTTATTTTCACAAACTTCACTCAAATTCACACAATTCAACACATACATTTCAAATGAAACTTTTGGGTAAATACATTTTTTTACAGGGGTTAAAGTAATAAAAATGTGTTTGCAAAACAACCCCTCACCTATTTTGAAGTTACCTCCCATCCAAATACATTTTGCAAAAACAACCCTAGTTTTTCCGTAATTATAAAAAAAAACCCTTTTTCTTGCATTTAAGTTTTTAAAAGCTTCACATAAACACACACAAGCTTTACACTAACAAGCACATACTTCACACTAACAAATAATGTGCCTAGCTTACAAGTACTTGAACTGTCACACTCTGATGCCGGTGACCTCAGGCGGCCATCGCACTCCAATGATGCCAACAACCTCAACCCACCGTCGCCCGCGAATACAGACCGTGAAGGCACTGGGTGCTCCCTAGCGCGTTCCTAGCCTCCTCCAACAGTGGTGGCCCCTTCCTCCAATACCCCCGCACCCTCATCATCACGCGCTGGAGGTTGACCTTCACGGTCACCCTTCCTGCTGATGTGTTCGACTCTGACTCCGACGACACCTCATCCGAGGACAAGCACCGGGGTGTCTGACCCGAGGCCACGAGACCGTGCACATGGTATAGAATATTCTAGAATAACGGATGGGACATTTCCCATACCTTTTATTTGTTGTAAAGTACTCGGATATGAGTAGGATTAGTCGATACAGAAGGAAACTACCCGAGTAGTACTCGGGTAGGACTCCTAAGCTAGTATCGGGCTAAGATTTCCATGTAACCCTATCCCCCAGACTATATAAGGGCGGGCAGGGACCCCCTCCAAAGCATAACCAACCCTAAGAAATATAAACCACCATACAACATATAGGGTATTATGCAACTTGCGGCCCGAACCCACCATACAGCACGTAGGGTATTATGCAACTTGCGGCCCGAACCTGTCTAAACCTTATGTTGCTTGCACCTTCAAGTTCCTGATCTCGGCAACACCCGGCCTAAAAACCTACTACCTTAGGATATACCTAGGTAGGCTTAGCGGTAAAGCACGAACAGCAGGCGCGCCAGGTAGGGGTGCTCATCAAAGATCCATCGGTGAACTCGATAGCAACGTTCAACTTCACCAGCACCGTGCTCGAGGAGGGCACAACGTTTGTCTTTGGCTTGTGGGTCTGCATCGCAGATGGCGCAGGCGGCTTCCATCGGCACCTCATCGACAACACGAAGCCGGAGACTCCAGCAGTAAACCGATGCAACGATCTCGATGAGTTCGTCGACAACCTCGATGAGATGCTGCTCCCTGACCTAGCCGGGGACATCGAGGAGCAGTCCATTCTCAATGCGACTTCGACTTGGGTGGCACTGGGACTCCTCGGACCAGATCCAATCCGATCTGAGGGACCACGTACTTGATTCCACTTCAAATTATGCAGCACGGCTACTGTGTACCAGGAGGCCATACAGTCCGAGTTCCTCTCTGCATTGGAGGAGGACTTGGATGATATACTCAAGATCGGAGTAAAGGAACCCACCGCATGCCGGGAGGTTCCTATCTTTGATGGCCATTACTTGGACTCTGATGACAGCGTCGAGCCCTTTATGTTAGACTCAGGACTACAGGACTGTGTATATAACGTAGTTCATACAGGATTAGGGGATAGGACTTGTCCTATACCTTATCTGTGTTGTACTCTACTCATATATGAGGTAGGACTAGTCGGTACAGAAGGAAACTACTCGAGTTGTACTCGAGTACGATTCCTTGGCTAGTATTGGACTAGGATTCATGTAACCCTGTCCTCCCAGATATATAAGGGCGGGCAGGGACCCCCTCAAAACATAACATCAACACCCAAGGCAATACAAACCACCATACAGGACGTAGGGTATTACGCACAACGCGGCCTGAACCTGTCTAAACCTTGTGTTCCTTGTACCTTCGAGTTCCTGATCTCGGCGTCTCCCAACCTAAACTTACCACCTCGGGTATACCCCTCGGTGTGCAGCCAATAAAATACCGACAGCTGGCTTGCAAGGTAGGGGAGCGCATCGAAGATCCACCAGCGAACTCGATGGCATTGTTCAAGTTCACCAGAGCTATGCCCCCTCACAGCACGACGATTGTTTTCGGCTTGTGGGTTTGCATCGCAGATGGTGTGGGCAATTTTCATCAATTCTATGGCAGAACCAACCTAAATTACACCAGCTCAAGTGCGCTGATCCTTTCTCGGAAGGCAGTAAGGACTCAACTGCACTTCAAACGGTGTAACCCCGTGGTCTGTCGGGTAAAGTCCCAATAAAACCACCTAACTCAGGACCAAAACAAGGTACCTCACACGAAGGCGAGTCCAGAGATACAATCACCGAAAAGTTTACATCATAGGCATAATATTACATTAGTATTCATACATATATAGTAGCAATACTAACTAGTACGAATTTATACAAAACTGTTCAAAGTTAGAGTATCTGCAGTGGAAAAGAAAACACGACACTACCAGACATCACGGAACGGGTATTAAGCGAAGCCCAAGCTCAACATCACTCGGAGGGACCGGTGTTCGCCAGGGACGGATCCCACTCCAGGACCAACCATCAAAAATGGCATAGGGCCAGGGCACAGGTAGAGCAGAGTCCTCAGGGGGATTACCTGAAATATAGTTAAATTTGCAAGTCTTAGTATTCTAATACTCTGCAAGGCTTACCCGTTTCATGGTATACTTAGCCATGTAGCTAGACTATGAAGGCTTATAATGGTTCTGGGTATAGTTTCAGCTGAAAAGCAACAAAGAGTAGATCCTTAATTTCAACTTTTAGCTTTCAGGTTCTAGTTGGTTATCCATTCTATGTAAGCAACTAAAGCTAATCAAGCATGGTAGAACTTTTTAAACAATCCTCATCTTTGATCATCATAAGGTTGCTCTTATTACTCTATATGGCAAAGGGATCAAGCAGTCTCAATCTCCGCGAGAAACGGATGATTCTGAATCGAATTTCAAAATCTTGCAAGGGTAAACCTAACTCACACGCTTGGAACATCCAATGATCATTCCGAAGCAACCGTTTGCCTTTCATTCCGACTCGTGGATCAGTGCCCCCACAAGCGACTGTAGGACCACACGCACATCAAATGTGCAGGACGTACGTCTGTAGCGTGACTACATGACCGTACTCCTGTCCGCTATGCGGAACGTACTCCCTCATGTGGGTGCGTGTGTGAAAAACCAAATTACGAGTGGTGGGGGGTATGTCCACTCCTTGGGCCGATCGGTTACTAGGCTTACCGCTTACCATATTTCGCGGCATGTGGCTAGTACTTTCAAACGCTTAACCACCGCTACCACACACTGCGGCCTTATCAAATTTTCATCAACACAAACGGGGTTTTTGTCAAAGTCATGAATCATAATCACAACCCCGTCCGTCATCCTTATAGTGGTTGCAGGAATATAAACATTGCAACTCCAATAAAGCTCGCGAGTGACAGGGAATCACTCAACTTCTACCGGTCCTATTAGCTTAGCAGCTAGTCGGACTCAGGTTTTAGTATTCAATACATAGGTTCCTAGGAATATGCAACTAAGGTTTTAATACAATTCCTGGAAACTTAAATGCACAAGTAGATGTACACGAATATATAAATTGCAGTGTAGTAAAAATAGCGATTTATGTCCGGGGCTTGCCTTCGCTAGTGGGGCTGGGTCAGAGATGTCACTACTAAAAGTTTCCGAACCGGGGTTCGGGGCTTCTATTAGATCTCTGGTGACGTTCCAGAGGTCTTCAGAAATTCCTTCTTCTGGTTCTGGAATCAGCTAGTAATCTCCGTCAGCGAGAGTTGTTGAGTCTATATGATATGCAAACATCACAGTTGAGGAAATGCATACACTTCCATTTCTTTTCACGATAATGTTGCAATCTAATAAACAAACATCCTATTTAGCAAACATCGTATCTATTCTCATACTGGGCAATCATTTATTGAGTATAAACATAATTATCTAATTGCATTGAATGACATGTGATTTGAACTATTTAGATCATGCACTATTTCATTAATCAAACAACATTTAGATCATGAACTATTTTTCTAGTCTGATCTACTACAAACCTAAGGATAAGAATTTTACTGGAGAAAGGTTAATCTGAATCTAAGCTACTATGATTTTATCAAGATTTTTATCCTTATAGCAATTATGCTATAAAATAAATAAAAACAGCATTGTGATCTTAAGATCTATTTATATCAGAAGTTCTACACAAGATCTTATGCTAAAATTTGGTGAACATATAACTCTACTTAAAAGTAAAACTCTAATTTAATTTCATAAATTTTCATAAACCAGAACTATTATTCATGATTTCTCCTTGAATCTAAGCTTAAATTTGTATCTTAGTCTAACCTATGCTACTGGTATTCAAAATTTTATCATGGATTACACATGCTGAAAGAAAGTTAGAGTAAAATTTTCAGCTACAAACACTAACAGATTCACCCTAGAATAAATCCTAAAGCTTTCATCAATTTAAAACAAAGACACTTAAACATCATAGCTAGGAAACAGTTCTGAGTCTACAAATTTTACATAAAGCTATACATGGGACACACATCCTATAACATCCAGGTAGTTAGTAACCTAGACACTAAGTTTGGATATATTATATGTATGCTTGCTATGATGTAGGTGAGTTATACAAGAGAGCTAGGGGTATATTTGTAATTTATGAATTATATAAGTCCTTGAGTGTAATTGGGTAAATATATTATTAAGTGTCAAACCTAAATTATTATAGAGAAGAAAAGTACAAAAGTGAAGTAAAACCTAAGAAAAATAGACTTTCGTTTGAAACTAAGGACCTATGTGTCATTAACACAAAGATATAAGGGTCTACATGTGAAATGATTGAAATATAAAAGTAAAACTCAGATTTACTTAAGGGCTAAAGTGTAAAAAGGTTAGTCATGATTACACTGCATGCAATCTTGCAAAAAGGACCTAAACATTAAAGCAATTTGTTTGAATTATAACAAAAAGCTTTATAAATTGAGTTGGGTTCAAAAATTTAAAATAAAACTATATCCTTTGAGATTTTGAACTTGAACCCTAAAGCATTGTTGTAGGGTTTGAAATGCTTTACAACTTTGCTTTAGACATTTTTCTCACTAGGATTTGGTATAAACAGGAATTTTTATCTTTATAGAGAAGTCCTTGGAATTTTCTAAAATTGCAAAAAGGTCCCCCTGACACCTCCCTGCTTCTTCTTCCTCTGGCGCTCTGCTTCCTCCTCTGCTTCGCTCCTGCCACCGCCGCTCACCGCCGGTGCAGCACCCCAAGCTCCACCTCCAGCTCCTGGACGTGCCCACGCGTCGCCCTCTGCCTCCCCCACCTCTGCTCCCCTCCCTCCCTGGCTTCTCCTGCGCTCGCCACGCGCGCGCCACCACCGCTCGGCCGCCACCGAGCCATCACCGTGGCAAGCCCCAAATCAAGAGCCCGGTCCTCGTTTTTGCGCACGCATGAGCACTACAAGTACCCCACAAAGCTAATGCTCACGTTCTTTTCTTTCTTCTCCACTCCGACGCCTCAGAACGCCACCGCCATTGCCACCCGAACGCCGGCGAGCTCGAGCTCACCGTCGCCCCACTCCCCCACGGCTGCTCCGCCTGCGCTGACCCCGTCTTCAGCTACACCTCATCCTCGCGCAGCTTCCCGGCCACCCCCCTTCCACGCTCGAACACCGGAGCGCCGCCGCGCCGTTCTCCCCGGCCGCCGCCTCTGCCTCGCCGTGGGCAGGCCCCCACGGACCTCTCCGACCCCACCCAAAACCTCCAGAAGGTCGCCCTTTACCCCCTCATGCTTTTCCCCCTATTCTTCCCCGCCACCGGCGACGAGCTTCGTGGGAATCGATGGTCAAAATCCCTCCCCCTGCTCTGACTCCGGCCAGGGGCCACATTGCAAGCTTTTGAGTTCTTCTAGGGTCTTATCTGCAAAGTTCCAATCCATTCCTCTTTTTCAGATCAGTGAAGTTCAAAAATGTTTAGAAAATCGTAGAAAAATCAGAAAAATGCCAAATAAATTCTGTTTGAATCCTTATATCAAATTCTACAACTTTTGTATTATTATCATGCCATGAAATTGTATGTTTTGTGCTTTGTTTTAAAAAGAAGTAAATAGGGGCTTTAATTAGATCTTTTGATCCTTAGCTTTGTTATAGCTGAATTTTGGCACATAATCTGTGTATGCCTTGAATAGCTTGATGTAAATTTAGTAGACCCAGATCTACTTTCTAGCTAGGGTGTTTTGCTATCTTTGCTTCATGTTGATAAAAACATCATGAATTAATTCTAAAAACATCTCTGCATGTTTATAGCTAAAATTTTTACCTTAGCCTTCTTTTAACATGTGTAGTTCATGGTAAAAATTTGGGAGCTAGAAGCCTAATAGCACTTATGCTATGAATTTAAGCTTAGATTTAAAGAAAATTCATGAACAATAGTTCTAGTTCATGTAAAATTATGAAAATATTCTAGAATGATACTCTTGCATAATAGAACATGGCTATAAAATTTAAACCCCAGACCTAGTATAGGATTACATTTACAAATGGATCTTATTCTTTTAATATTGTTCTTGTTTAAATTGTGTGGCATAGTTCCTATTAATATCAAAATCTTGATAAATTCATAGTAAGTGTATCTATGCTAAAGCAATGCTTAATAAATTTGGTAACCTTAGTTTTGAAGAAAAATATTCTATAAAATTTATTCAAGTTATCTAGGTTGTTTAATTAAGTTAATTGTTGTGATTTATTTATTGCACAAAATATTCTGAAAAATCTAGGATAATGTTATCTCAATTAAACCTACTTAGGTTAATTTAGATTATATTCCTAACTTAGAGTTTGTTTAATTAATCAAAGTAAGCCATAATTAAATAAAACCTAGGGGAGTTTATAATAATTAGTTAAAGTAAATGTAGTACAAAGTGTAATTAGTTACCTGCTTAAAATAACCAAACATGCTACCTAATGAAGTTAGTATAGATGTTTAGGGTAACCCACCCTGTTGCTTAACGTAACTAGTTAGTTTGGTTGATACTTGATAAATGACTGCCCAGTACAGGGTAGTTAGGTTGTTTGTTGAAATGTAATGTTCTTTTGTTGGATTGCAACTTTATTGTGAAATAACATAAAAGAATACGCATTCTTCAACTTATAGTTTTGCATATCATATAGACCTGCCGATACTTGAAGACGGAAACTATGAGTTGATCTTGGAACCCGAACCCGGGCTATCTGAAGACTCTGTCCAAGTAACTGAGAAAGTGACTGAAGCCCCGAACCAAGGTTCGGAAACTTTTAACTCGTCTGACCCTAGCTTCGCTTCCGAAGGCAAGCCCCGAACATAACCCACTATTTTCTTACACTGCCATTTATATATCTATTTCTACATTTCTATGCATTAAGTTCTTAAGAATTGTTTGGAACCCTAGTTGCATAATTCCAGGAACCGATGTACTGAACGCTAGAACTTGAGTCTGATTAGCTGCTATGCTAATAGGACCGGTAGAAGTCGAGTGATTCCCTGTCACTCGCGCGATATAGGAATTGTGATGTTTACATTCCTGTTATCACTATAAGGATGACGGACGGGAGTTTTGTGAGGTATCATGGTTGAGATGATACCCCATCTGTGTTATGGAACTTGATAAGGTCGCAGTGTGTGGTAGCGGTGGTTAAGCGTTTGAAAGTACTAGCCACATGCCGTGAAATATGGTAAGCGGTAAGCCTAGTAACCAATCGGCCCGAGGAGTGGACATACCCCCCACCACATGTATTTGGTTCTTTTGGTTACTTGGTTCGACGTGTAGGAATAGGTGTTGCTGGGCAACCAGGAGTACGGGTTTTGTAGTCGCGCTACAGACGTACGTCCTGCACTTTGGAAGTGCGTATGGTCCTACAGTCGCTTGTGGTGGATCTGATCCACGAGTCGGAATGAAAGGCAAATGGTTGCTACGGAACGACCCTTTGGTGTTCCAAGCGTGTGTGTTAGGTTTACCCTTGCAAGGTTTTGAAATTCGATTCAGGAATCATCCGTTTCTCGCGGAGATTGAGACTGCTTAATCCCTTTGCCACATAGAGTAACAAGAGCAACTTTATGATTATCTTGGATGATGTTTGATTAAAGATACTACCATGGTTGAGTAGACATAGGTGCTTACCTAGAATGGTTAATCAACTAGAACCTGAAAACTAAAAGATGAAATTAAGGATCTACTCTTTGTTGCTTTTCAGCTGAAAATTCTAAACCAAAACCTGAAAAGCCTGCATAAGTCTAGGTACATAGCTAAGTATACCATGAGCGGGTAAGTCTTGCTGAGTATTAGCATACTCAATCTTGCCGGTGGTCGCCGGCGGCGAGGGGCAACCGGCCAGGAAGGATCAGGGGGTTAGAGTGGACCTTGCTGGGGGTGATGTAAAGGTCAGGGTCAACCGGAGGGGGTGGAACGACGATGACCGAGGTGGCGGCGATGGAGCTCAACTACGGCGGCGGTGTTCCGGCGAGAGGGCTCACCAGCGGCAGTCCAGAGGTTGGGGAGAAGCTCGAGGGGAGCAAGGCGGTTCGATTGAGCACCTTGGCGAGAGTTAGGGTGGTCGGAAAGGTAGATCCCAACGGCGGACCGAGGAGGCGACGGAGAAGAAGAACACCGGCGAGCGTCGGGAAGGCCAAACCGAAGCTCAAAGAAGTCGAGTGAAGGGTGGCAAGCTTCACAAGGTCGAGGTGAAGCTATGGGAGGGGCTGTTGTGGATCGGGAGGGGCTGGAGTGGTCTGCCCACGGTGGACAGGGAGTTCGCCAGGGAAGAACATGGGCGGCGACGGCGTTCAGCAGCTCGGGGTGAAATGCGAATGCAAGAGAGAGCAAAATGGAGGGAGGGGAAGCTAGTGAAGGTCTTGGACCAGAAAAGAAGGGAGGGGGTATGTACGGGCGCTAGCCACGACGGCGGCAAGGTGGCGGCCGGGCAGTGCTCGGGCAGAGGCGGGGCAGCGTGGCGCGCGCGGGAGAAGGCTAGAGAAGAGGAGCTAGGGCGGCGGGCGGCCTGGGGGCGACGCGTGGGGCTGCCAAAGGCAGGAGGTGGCGCCGGCAGGGCTGCAGTGGCGGTGAGCGGCAGCGGCCTACTGCACGGCAGAGGGGGAGCAGAGGAAGAAGAAGGGGGGGGGGGCACCAAGGGCTGATGTGAAGTTTCAAAAACTCCAGGGAGCTCAATGTAAAACCAGATTTTCTCACTATTTTATATTTCAAATGAGAAAATGGTCAAAATAAGAATTGTAGAACTTTTCAAAACCTACAACTTTTATTTAGGGTTCAAATTCAAAAACTCAAAGGATAGAGCTTTATTTTAAAACCTTTGACTTAATTCAAACTTTATAAAGTTTTTGTCCTTATTAGGGTAAATTTCATGTATTTTTGGACTTAATTGCAAATTTTATGTACTGCAATGATGACTATTATTCTTACACTTTAACCCCTAGTAGAATTTAAAAGTTATCTTTGTAATTCAAATATTTTGCATAAAAGGACTCATATTTTTGAAAAATTACACATAAGTCCTTATTTCCACACATTCACTCAATGTCACTCAATTCAATAACTACATTACACATTCTTTCCTAATGTGTTACAATTTTGACACCTAGGGTGTCACAACCTTCCCCCCTAAAAGGAATCTCGTCCCGAGATTACAAGAATGGTAGATTTGGAAAGTAGATACCTAAGGAATTTTAAGAAAACCGGGGAAGTTTTTCTGAAGATAATCTTCAGTTTCCCAGGTGGCTTCTTCTACAGTATGGTGGTCCCACAAAAATTTGTACATCTTAATCTTCTTTCTTCTAGTGACTCTCTCCTTGGTATCTAGAATTTGAAGGGGTTGTTCGACATAAGATAGATCAGGCTCAATCTCGATGGCTGGTTGTTCAATGATCTCAGTAGGCACTTTGATGCACTTCTTGAGTTGGGATATATGAAAGACATCATGAATGGCGGCCAAATGAGAAGGAAGACGAATTCTGTAAGCCACTGGGCCATAGGCTTTGGTGATTTCAAAAGGTCCGATATATTGAGGTGCTAACTTTCCTTTTATGCTGAAACGTTGAACACCCTTAGTAGGAGATACTCGAAGATAGACATAATCTCCTACTTGGAATTGTAATGGTTTTCTCCTTTGGTCTGCATAATTTTTCTGTATAGACTGGACTGTCTTAAGGTTGGCTTGGATAAGCTTGACTTTATTTTCAGCTTCAGTAACTAAGTCTGGTCCGAAGATTTTGCGTTCACCGGTTTCAGACCAACTCAAAGGAGTTCGACATCTTCGACCGTATAACGCCTCAAATAGAGTCATTTGAAGACTAGACTGATAACTGTTGTTATAATAAAACTCGGCCAAGGCTAGACATTTGTCCCAGTTCGTACTATAGTGAATGATACAAGCTCAGAGCATGTCTTCAAGGATCTGATTAACTCGCTCAGTCTGTCCATCAGTTTGTGGATGGTATGCAGAGCTTCGAATCAGCTTGGTTCTGAGAGATGATTGCAACTGCTCCCAGAAGCGTGCAATGAATTGTGCCCCTCGATCAAAAATGATTGTCTTAGGAACACCATGCAAACAAATAATTTGATCAAGATAGACTTCGGCATACTTCTTAGTAGTATAAGTTGTATGCACAGGGAGAAAGTGTGCTATTTTGGTGAGTCTATCAATGATTACCCAGATGGAGTCATGTTTCTGAGATGTTTGGGGAAGACCAACAATGAAATCCATGCTGATGTCTTCCCACTTCCACGATGGAATAGGTAGTGGTTGGAGTGTACCTGATACCTTCAGATGACTGGCTTCGACTCTCTGACAGGTATCACATTCGGATACATACTTAGCAATTTCTCTTTTCATTCTGGTCCACCAAAAGTTTCGCCTAAGGTCTTGGTACATTTTAGTACTACCAGGATGAATAGAAAACTTGGACAGATGTGCTTCATCAAGGATTTGTTTACGAAGTTGATGATTTTTAGGTACAACAATACGATTGTTGAACCGTAGAACTCCTTGATGATCAGTGTGGAAACACCTATATTTTACTTCTCCGTGAGATAGTTTCTATTTGATAATTTTGATACCTTTATCATGCAATTGTGACATGATGATATTATCTTGAAGAGTAGATTCAATAGATATGAGATTCAAGCTACCTTGAGGAATAATCTCCAGATTGAGTTTCCTTATCTGATAACAGAGAGTTTCACTGAAGATTTCTATGGATAAGTAATGACAATATGCCTTGCGGCTTAGTGCATCCGCAACCACATTAGCCTTGCCGGGATGGTAGTGTATTTCAAGATCGTAGTCCTTGATCAACTCTAACCAGCGGTTTGAGTAAAGATGTATTTGAGGCTCTTATGGTCAGTGTAAATGTTACACTTAGTTCCCATAAGATGATGTCTCCAAATCTTGAGAGCATGAGTAACAGCTGCTAACTCAAGATCATGAGTTGGATAATTTTGTTCATGATTCCGGAGTGCTCTGGAAGCATAAGCAATAACCTAGTTGTTTTGCATAAGCATACAACCAAGTCCGGTTCCGGAAGCATCGCAATAGACATCAAAAAAGCTTAGTATTATCTGGCTGAGCTAATAGTGGAGCAGTGATTAGAAGTTTTCTCAGTGTATGAAATGCTTTTTCACACTTATCATCCCAATGGAATTTAACCTCCTTCTTAAGTAACTCAGTCATTGGCTTGGTTATCTTAGAGAAGTCTGGAATAAATCGACGATAATATCCTGCCAATCCAAGGAAGCTACGGATTTGATGGACTGAAGTTGGAGGCTTCCAATCCATGATCACGTAGTCGTTGAAGAACGACACGTACATGATCAGCATGATCTTCTTCAGTCTTAGATTATATCAGAATATCGTCGATGAAAACCACGATGAATTTATCAAGCTCCAGCATGAAGACTGAATTCATAAGATACATGAAATATGCCGGTGCATTAGTGAGTCCAAAAGACATAACCAGATATTCATAAAGTCCATATCTGGTCGAGAAAACTGTTTTTGGAATGTCACTAGGCTTGATTTTGATCTGATGATAACCAGAGTGTAGATCAATCTTAGATGTGGTAGAACCAACCTGAATTACACCGGCTCAAGTACGCAAGTCCACTCTTGAGGGCTCAAACGTACTTCAAACAGTGTAATCCCTTGGCCTGTCGGGTAACATCCCGATGAACCACCGAATGCAGGATCAAACAAGGTACCTCGCATGAAGGTGAGTCCAGAGATACAATCACCATCATATTTTACATCACAAGCATTTATATCACATAAGTTGTCAAAGGTAATATCAGTTCCAAACTGATAGGATTTATTACAAACCGGTTCAAGTGCTCAAGTTTACGGCAGTGGAATTTAAACCACAACCACTGGACACATTGCCAGTACGGATATCACGCTAAGCCCTGGTATGATATCACTCGGTAGGATCAGTGTTGGTTGGGGACGGATCCCACTCCACGGACCAACCATCGGGCAGAGTGTAAGGCCATGGCATAGGCGGAGCAGAGTCCTCAGGGGGATTACCTGAATAAAAAGTCACAATGCAAGACTGAGTATTCTAATACCCAGCAAGGCTTACCCGTTTCATGGTATACTTAGCCATGTAACTAGACTTATGAAGGCTTTAATGGTTATGGGTAAGGATTTCAGCTGAAAAGCAACAAAGAGTAGATCCTTAATTTCAAATTTTAGCTTTCAAGTTCTATGTGATTATCCATTCTAGATAAGCACCTATGACTATTCAAGCATAGTAGAATCTTTAGCCAAACATCATCTTTGATAACCATAAAGTTGCTCTTGTTACTCTATGTGGCAAAGGGATCAAGAAGTCTCAATCTCCGCGAGAAACGGACGATTCCTGAATCGAATTTCAACCCTTGCAAGGTAAACCTAACTCACACGCTTGGAACACCAAGAGGTCGTTCCGAAGCAACCGTTTGCCTTTCATTCTGACTCGTGGATCAGATCCACCACAAGCGACCGCAGGACCATACGCACATCCAATGTGCAGGACGTACGTCTGTAGTGCGACTACATGACCGTACTCCTGGTTGCCCTGCAACACGTATTCCCACACATCAAAATGAGTAACCGGAAGAACCAAATATGAGTGGTGGGAGGTATGTCCACTCCTCGGGCCGATTGGTTACTAGGCTTACTGCTTACCATATTTCGCGGCATGTGGCTAGTACTTTCAAACGCTTAACCACCGCTACCACACACTGCGACCTTAACCAAATGCACCAACACAGACGGGGTATCATCACAATCCTGATACATCACATAAATCCCGTCCGTCATCCTTATAGTGATTACAGGAATGTAAACATTGCAACTCCTATATCGCGCGAGTGACAGGAAATCACCCGAATTCTACCGGTCCTATTAGCGTAGCAGCTATTTGAACTCAAGTTCTAGTATTCAGTACATTGGTTCCTAGGAAAATGCAACTAGGGTTTCCCATACAACTCCTAAGAACTTAATGCATAGATAGGTATAAATAAATATAGATTGCAATGTAAATAAAGGAGTGGGTTATGTCCGGGGCTTGCCTTCTTGAGTGGGGTTGGGGGCAGGAGTGTCAAAGTTTTCTGAACTTTGGTTCAGAGCTTCAATTAAATTTCCGACGATGTTCCCGGGGTCTTCAGAAATTTCCACTTCTGATTCCGGGATCAGTTCATAGTCTCCGTCGGTGAGAGTGGTTGAGTCTATATGATATGCAAAGGTGTAGTTTAATGGATGCATACATTTTCATTTTATTTCAAAATAAAGTTGCAATCCAATGAAAACACAGTTCACTCATCACACGTATCATTTACTCTTTTACTGGGCAGTCATTTATCAGGTATAAATCAACCTAGTTAGCTACACTAGACAACATGTTTTATCTTTACAATATAAACTACCATAGCACTGGGGTTGAAATTATAGATTAAGCTATGTTTGAGCCATGGTAAATTTATCAAGATTTATTTTTATAGAAATTAGGTCACAAGGATAAATAACAATAGCACTAACATATTAAGTATTATTTATAACTGCATATACACACAAGATTTTGCTCTAGATTTTTGTGCATAGGTCACACTACTCAAGTTCAACACCTGAAAATATTTTCATAATTTTTAAACATCTAGAACTGCAGATATTAAATACCTAAGGTTAAATAGGCATTATCCATGATTAAACTCATCCATTATAAAATATTATGCAAACAGTAGGTCAATTATTTTTCATAAGTACTATATGTCAAAGCAAAACTAACTCAATAGGATTTACATTTTAACCATTTTTCTAGTATTTACTAAGCATTTTCATACTCTACAACTACTTAAACTTAACATTTAAATTAGAGTAAAAATTACTTACAAATTGAAAGTCAACCTGTAAGGAAAGTTGTAGATTTTAGAATAAGGAATCCAACAAATTTTAGTTTGTATTTTTCTGATTTTTCCTTGAATTGCTATGGAATTTCAAAGTCTGCAGCAAAAAATAACAAAGGGGTCCTTAATGACACTATTCCCTTGAGTCACTGGCTTTACAGACAGCCCCCTGGGCTTTTGTATCTTTCAACCCGAGGCCCTTGGCCATAGTCAGAGAGGGAGGCGCGAGTTTGACCGGCCAAATTCGGCGACGGCGATCGCCGGCGGCGAGGGTGGAGGGGCGTGGGAGCATTACCATGTCTGTGCGCACCTGGAGACGCTCGGGATCGGGGTGGGACAGCCTGTAGCGGTGGCGCGACGAGAGCAGGCGGTCGGCAGCGGAGGTGAACGGCGGAGGCGGCGGTCCGGTGGTCGTGGGCGACGAGGGAGGGGTTAGGAAGCTTCAGCGCAGTGTGGGGAAGCTCGAGGTAGGGTCAATTGGGGTCAAGGAGGGTCGGGAAGGGGTGCTCCACGGCGAGCAGGGGGGCAGCAGCGGGCGGCGGTCGTCGGCAGTGGTGCTCCAGCCGGAATTCAACGGCGTTTAGAGGCTGATGAGCATGAGCAGTGGCTGAAGAAGCTTTCTAGGGGTTGATGGGGGCAATGGGTGGTCGATGGCGGCTGCCCACGGC
Organism: Panicum hallii; assembly: GCF_002211085.1. Lineage (NCBI taxonomy): Eukaryota > Viridiplantae > Streptophyta > Magnoliopsida > Poales > Poaceae > Panicum > Panicum hallii. The sequence continues at coordinate 12,040,713 of NC_038049.1, forward strand.
GGCCAGTAGTTCACCGGAATGGAGGAAGGGAGGGCGGTGGTGGTGTTCGGGCTCAGGGTGCGCACGGCAAAGGAAAGGAAGTGGAAATGGATCAAGTATCGCCTGCTGGTTCTGCTGGGCAGAAGAGGGAAGGAAAAGGAGTAGACGCAGGCATGGAACATGGCGGCGATGATGTGGCGGCCGGCGGAGGCTCGAGAGGTCGTGGCGCGCGCGAAACAGGACAGCAGGGGAGGGCTAGGGCGGCGGCCGACGTCCAGGTGACCCGTGGGGAGGGTGGCAGCAAGAGGTGGAGCGGCAGCGGCCTGCACAGTGGTGGCGGGGAGGTGCTCTGCACCGGCGGCAGTGAGGAGCAAGGGAGCAGAGGGGTGCCAGAGGAAGAAGAAAGGAGGGAAGGGTCCGAGGGGTCTTTGTGGAAATTTCAAAAATCAGGGACCCTACTGTAAAGTAAGATTTCCCATTGATCTAAAACCCTAATGAGGAAATGCCCAAAATAGAAGTTGGAGAGTTTTTCAAACCCTACAACATTGCTTTAGGGTTTAAGTTCAAAAACCCAAAGTACACAGCTTTAATTTTTAAGTTTTGAACAAAAGTTGGATCTAAGTAAATTTTGTCCTTACTAAGGTAGATTTCATGCAGTTTTGGACCTAATTGCAAGTTTTCATGCAATGTCATGATGACTTGCATTCTTACATTTTGATCCTAAGTAAACTTTGAAGTGACTTTTGTACTTTAATTATTTTGCATAAAAGGACCCACACTTTTGCATTAATCACATCTAGGTCCTTATTTTCACATAAACACCCAAATTTCATAGAATTTAACATATCTATCTCAATTTCTTTCCTATGATGATACAAATTTGACACCTAGAGTGTCACATTCTTCCTATGTTTTTGATTCTACCTCCCATTCTTACCCAATTAACACTAAAGGGCCCACATTTTTCAAAATTACATAAATACCCTTTCTCCCTTTGCACTTAAATTTGAACACACATACACAAGATCAAACATACACACTTTACACTAAAATCTAGTGCTTATAATTCTAATTACCTGAATGTCACAGCCTTTCCCCCTAAAAAGAATCTCGTCCCGAGATTCTGAAGCAGAATGGAATCGGACGATTAGATTTGGGAATTGGCTTGAAGGAAGTTTGGGAAATTTCGTTGAAGGTAAGATTCAGTTTCCCAAGTCACTTCTTCTTCGGTGTGATGATTCCATAAGATCTTATACATTTTAATCTTCTTTCTTCGGGTGACTCTCTCCTTGGTATCAAGGATTTGGATAGGTTGTTCGGTGTAAGATAGATCTGGTTCAATCTCAATGGCGGGTGCTTCAACGATCTTAGTAGGTACTTTGATACATTTCTTGAGTTGAGAGATATGGAAGACATCATGAATAGAAGCCAATTGAGATGGAAGACGAATTCTGTAAGCCACTAGGCCACAGACTTCAAGGATCTCGAATGGTCTGACATATCGGGGTGCTAACTTCCCCTTTATGCCGAAACACTGAACACCCTTGGTAGGAGATACTCGAAGATAAACAAAATCCCCTACTTGAAATTGAAGAGGTTTTCTTCTTTGATCTGCATAGCTTTTCTGTCTGGATTGGGCTGCTTTAAGATTGGCTTGAATAACCTTAACCTTATCTTCGGCTTCGACAACTAGGTTTGGCCCAAAGATTTTGCGTTCGCCGGTCTCAGACCAACTCAAAGGAGTTCAACATCTTCGACCATATAGCGCTTCAAAGGGAGCCATTTGAAGACTAAACTGATAGCTATTGTTGTAAGAAAACTCGGCCAAGGCAAGACACTTATCCCAGCTTGCACCATAGTGAATAATACAAGCTCGGAGCATGTCTTCAAGAATTTGGTTGACTCACTCAGTCTGTCCATCAGTCTGGGGATGATACGCAGAGCTTCGAATTAGTTTGGTTCCAAGAGCATACTGCAGTTGTTCCCAGAAGCGGGCAAGAAATTGTGCCCCTCGATCAGAGATAATGGTTTTTGGGACACCATGCAATAGAACAATTTGATCAAGATAGACTTCGGCATATTTCTTGGCAGAATAAGTGGTATGCACCGGAAGGAAGTGAGCAGTTTTGGTAAGTCTATCGATGATCACCCATATGGAGTCATGTTTTTGGGATGTGTTGGGAAGACCAACTATAAAATCCATACTAATGTCTTTCCACTTCCATGATGGGATGGGTAGTGGTTGGAGTGTACCAGATACTCTAAGGTGACTGGCTTTGACTCTCTGGCATGTATCACATTCGGATACATATTTAGCAATTTCTCTTTTCATTCTGGTCCACCAAAAGTTCCGCCTAAGGTCTTGATACATTTTGGTACTACCAGGATGAATAGAAAACTTGGATAGATGTGCTTCATCAAGGATTTGTTTACGAAGTTGATGATCTTTAGGTACAACAATACGATTGTTGAATCATAGAACTCCTTGATGATCAGTGTGGAAGCATCTATACTTGGCTTCTCCCTAAGATAGTTTCAATTTGATAATTTTGATACCTTCATCATGTAATTGCGACATGATGATTTTATCTCGAAGAGTAGACTCGATAGATAATAAATTCAGACTACCTTGAGGAATGATCTCTAGATTGAGTTTCCTCATCTGATTGCAGAGAGTTTCATTGAAAGTTTCTATGGATAAGCAATGACAATGTGCCTTGCGGCTAAGTGCATCCGCAACCACATTGGCTTTACCGGGATGGTAGTGTACCTTAAGATCGTAGTCTTTAATCAATTCTAGCCAACGCCTTTGCCTCATATTAAGGTCAGCTTGAGTAAAGATGTATTTGAGGCTCTTATGGTCAGTGTAAATGTTACACTTGGCACCCATAAGATGATGTCTCCAAATCTTGAGAGCATGAATAACTGCTGCCAATTCAAGATCATGGATTGGATAGTTTTGCTCATGATTCCGGAGTGCTCTAGATGCATAAGCAATGACCCGGTTGTTTTGCATAAGAACACAACCAAGTCTAATTCCGGAAGCATCGCAATAGACATCAAAAGGCTGGGTATTATCTGGTTGAGCTAGCACTGGAGCAGTTGTTAGAAGTTTTCTCAAGGTGTGAAACGCTTCTTCACACTTGTCGTCCCAACGGAATTTAACCTCTTTCTTAAGTAGCTCAGTCATCGGTTTGGCTATTTTGGAGAAGTCTGGAATGAATCGGTGATAATATCCTGCCAACCCAAGGAAACTTCGGATTTGATGGACTGAAGTTGGAGGCTTCCAATCCATAACTTCCTGAACTTTGATTGGATCAACCGATATGCCTTCACTGGAGATAGTATGTCCCAAAAATTTCACACTATCCAGCCAGAATTCACATTTCGAGAATTTGGCGTAAGGGCGATGATCACGTAGTTGTTGAAGAACGACACATATATGATTAGCATGATCTTCTTTAGTCTTAGAATATATCAGAATATCGTCGATAAAAACCACGACGAATTTGTCGAGTTCCGGCATAAAGACTGAATTCATTAGATACATGAAATATGCCGGTGCATTTGTGAGTCCAAAAGACATAACCAGATATTCGTATAATCCATATCTGGTCGAGAAAGCCGTTTTTGGAATATCACTAGGCTTAATTTTGATCTGATGATAACCAGAGCGTAAGTCAATCTTAGAAAAGACCTTAGCTCTGGCGAGTTGATCGAACAAGATGTCAATGCGGGGAAGAGGGTACTTATTTTTGATAGTGACCGCATTGAGTGGACTTTAATCGACACATAGCCTTAAGCTATTGTCCTTTTTCTTTACAAAGAGAGCAGGACAGCCCCAAGGTGAAGCACTTGGGCGTATGAAACCTTTATCCAGAAGATCTTGGAGTTGGATTTTTAGCTCGGCCAACTCATTTGGAGGCATACGATATGGCCTCTTTGAAATAGGAGCGGTGCCAGGTTGAAGTTCAATAATGAACTCGACATCTCTGTCTGGTGGCATCCCAGGCAAGTCGTCTGGAAAGACATCGGGATACTCACAGACTATAGGAATATCTTTTACTTTAATGTTTGTGCTAACATAGGCAAGAGAGTAAAGATACTCTTGCTGAGGCAGATAGAGGGTGGTGGCTCCTTGATGTGGTGAGTTAATCTCGATAACCCGGGAAGAGATATCTAGCACTGCAGTTGTTCCCAGAAGCGGGCAATAAATTGTGCCCCTCGATCAGAGATAATGGTTTTTGGGACACCATGCAATAGAACAATTTGATCAAGATAGACTTCGGCATATTTCTTGGCAGAATAAGTGGTATGCATCGGAAGGAAGTGAGCAGTTTTGTTAAGTCTATCAATGATCACCCATATGGAGTCATGTTTTTGGGATGTGTTGGGAAGACCAACTATAAAATCCATACTAATGTCTTCCCACTTCCATGATGGGATGGGTAGTGGTTGGAGTGTACCAGATACTCTAAGGTGACTGGCTTTGACTCTCTGGCATGTATCACATTCGGATACATATTTAGCAATTTCTCTTTTCATTCTGGTCCACCAAAAGTTCCGCCTAAGGTCTTGATACATTTTGGTACTACTAGGATGAATAGAAAACTTGGATAGATGTGCTTCATCAATGATTTGTTTACGAAGTTGATGATCTTTAGGTACAACAATATAATTGTTAACCCATAGAACTCCTTGATGATCAGTGTGGAAACATCTATACTTGGCTTCTCCCTGAGATAGTTTCAATTTGATAATTTTGATACCTTCATCATGTAATTGCAACATGATGATTTTATCTCAAAGAGTAGACTCGATAGATAATAGATTCAGACTACCTTGAGGAATGATCTCTAGATCGAGTTTCCTCATCTGATTGCAGAGAGTTTCATTGAAAGTTTCTATGGATGAGCAATAACAATGTGCCTTGCGGCTAAGTGCATCTGCAACCACATTGGCTTTACCGGGATGGTAGTGTACCTCAAGATCGTAGTCTTTAATCAGTTCTAGCCAACGCCTTTGCCTCATATTAAGGTCAGCTTGAGTAAAGATATATTTGAGGCTCTTATGGTTAGTGTAAATATTACACTTGGCGCCCATAAGATGATGTCTCCAGATCTTCAGAGCGTGAATAACAGCTGCCAATTCAAGATCATGGGTTGGATAGTTTTGCTCATGATTCCGAAGTGCCCGGGATGCATAAGCAGTGACCCGGTTATTTTGCATAAGAACACAACCAAGTCCAGTTCCGGAAGCATCACAATATACCTCGAAAGGTTGAGTGCTATCTGGTTGGGCTAGCAGTGGAGTAGTTGTTAAAAGTTTTCTCAGGATGTGAAACGCTTCTTCACACTTGTCGTCCCAACGGAATTTAACCTCTTTCTTTAGAAGTTCAGTCATAGGTTTGGCTATTTTGGAGAAGTCTGGAATGAATCGGCGGTAATATCCTGCCAATCCAAGGAAACTACGGATTTGATGGACTGAAGTTGGAGACTTCTAATCCATAACTTCCTGAACTTTGGTTGGATCAACCGATATGCCTTCACTGGAGATAGTATGTCCCAAAAATTTCACACTATCCAGCCAGAATTCACATTTCGAGAATTTGGCGTAAAGGCAGTAATCACGTAGTCATTGAAGAACGACACATATATGATTAGCATGGTCTTCTTTAGTCTTAAAATATATCAAAATCATCGATGAAAACCACGACGAATTTGTCAAGTTCCGGCATAAAGACTGAATTCATCAGATACATGAAATATGCCGGTGCATTTGTGAGTCCAAACGACATAACCAGATATTTATATAATCCATATCTGGTCGAGAAAGCTATTTTTGGGATATCGCTAGGTTTAATTTTGATCTCATGATAACCAGAGCGTAGGTCAATCTTAGAAAAGACCTTAGCTCCAGCTAGTTGATCGAAGAAGATGTCAATGCGGGGAAGGGAGTACTTATTTTTGATAGTGACCGCATTGAGTGGACGATAATCGACACATAGCCTTAAGCTATTGTCCTTTTTCTTTACAAAGAGAGCAGGACATCCCCAAGGCGAAGCACTTGGGCGTATAAAACCTTTGTCAAGAAGATCTTGGAGTTGGATTTTTAGCTCGGCCAACTCATTTGGAGGCATATGATATGGCCTCTTTGAAATAGGAGCGGTGCCAGGTTGAAGTTCAATAATGAACTCAATGTCTCTGTCTGGTGGCATTCCACGCAAGTCATCTGGAAAGACATCGGAATACTCACAGACTACAGGAATATCTTTTACTTTAATGTCTGTGATAGCATAGGTACAAGAGTGAAGAAGCTCTTGCTGAGGCAGGTAGAGAGTGGTGGCTCCTTGATATGGTGAGTCAATCTCAATAACTCGGGAAGAGATATCTAGCAGTACTCTATGTTCTGTCATCCAACTTGTCCCAAGTATAACATCAATACCCTCTAGATTTAGTAGTACCAAATCAGTTTTGATTAATTTACTGCCTAATTGAATTGGCACACTTTTAACCTTTTGGTTAGAGGTAATCTTTCCTGCAGGGGTAGAAATCATATATGACCCCTTGGTAGGACAAAGATCAAGTCCTATTCGGGTACCATAGTTGTTACTAATGAAACTATGAGTTGCTCCTGAATCGAATAATGTAACAACTGGTTTGTGATGAATAGAGAATGTACCCAACATAACGGGGGCTCCATCCGGAAGTTCTGCAAGGGTGGTGAAGTTAACTCGCCCTTGCCGGACTTGCATTGTGGCAGAACCAACCTGAATTATACCGACTCAAGTGCGCGAGTCCTTAATGCAGGGCTACCTCGCACTTCAAACGGTATAAAACTATTGGTCTGTCGGGTAACGTCCCGATGAACCACCGAACGCAGGATCTAACAAGGTACCTCACACGAAGGTGAGTCCAGAGATACAATGCCCAAAATAATTTACACCACAGGCAGTTATATTACAAAAATATACAAAATAACATTTGTTCTTACAGAAGAGAGTTTATTACATCACAAGTTCGAGTTTCTGATTAAAGCAGCGGAATTTGAAAAGCGGAGTTATTATACATGGCGTCATTACAGATATTATGCTAGCCCTGGCATAATATCACTCGGCGGAGTCTGTGTTGGCCGGGGACGGATCCCATTCCACGGACCAACCATCAGGCAAAGGGTAAGGCCATTGTGGCAGAACCAACCTGAATTATACCGGCTCAAGTACGCGAGTCCACTCCAGAGGGCTCCAACGTGCTTCAAACGGTATAATCCCTTGGCCTGTCGGGTAACGTCCCGATAAACCACCGATACACAGGATCAAATAAGGTTACCTCACACGAAGGTGAGTCCAGAGATACAATCACCATCATATTTTACATCATAGAGAATTACATTACAAGAGTTTCCAAAAAGAAGTATGAAGTTTCACATTTAGAGAAAAGATTACAAACTGTAAAACTAGGGTTAAAAGCAGCGGAAAACATACGCGAAGAATTACAACACGTCGTCAAGGTGGATGTCATGCTAAGCCCAGACACGACATCACTCGAGATCATCAGTATTGGTCGGGGACGGATCCCATTCCTCGGACTAATCTTCTGGAAAAGCACAGGGCCATGACAAGGGAAGAATAGGGTCTTCAAAGGCTTTACCTGAAAAACATAAAGCTAGCAAGGCTGAGTATACTAATACTCAGCAAGGCTTACCCGGGGTTGGGTATACTTAGCCCATAACTAGACTTATGAAAGCTTATAATGGTTCTGGGTTTAGTTTCAGCTGAAAAGCAACAAAGAGTAGATCCTTAACTTCAAGTTTTAGCTTTCAGATTCTAGTTAATTATCCATTCTAGGTAAGCACCTATGACTAAGCAAGCATGGTATAATCTTTGGTCAAACATCATCTTTGATAACCATAATATTGCTCTTGTTACTCTATGTGGAAAAGGGGATAAGCAGTCTCATTTCATCGTGAGAGGCGGACGATTCCTGAATCGAGATTCAACCTTGCAAGGTAAACCTAACTCACACGCTTGGAACACCACAGGGTCGTTCCGAAGCAACCGTTTACCTTTCATTCCGACTCATGGATCAGATCCACCACAAGCGACTGCAGGAACATACGCACTTCCAAAGTGCAGGACATACGTCTGTAGCGCGACTACAAAACCCGTATTCCTGGTTGCCCTTGCAACACGTATTTCCTCAGTCGAACATAAGTAACCAGAAGAAGCAAAACAAGTGGTGGGAGGTATGTCCACTCCTCGGGCCGATTGGTTCCTAGGCTTACCGCTTACCATATTTCGCGGCATGTGGTTAGTACTTTCAAACACTTAACCCGCACTTCCACACGCTGCGACCTTAACAGATTCAACAACACAGACGGGGTATCACCTCAACCATGATACCTCACAGAACTCCCGTCCGGTATCCTTATAGTGATAACAGGAATGTAAACATTACAACTCCTATATCGCGCGAGTGACAGGAAATCACCCGACTTCTACCGGCCCTATTAGCATAGCAGCTAGTCGGACTCAAGAGCTAGTATCCATCACATTGGTTCCTAGGAGAATGCAACTAGGGTTTCAAGCAATTCCTAAGAACTTAATGCATAGAATACGTAAATAGATATAGATTGCAGTGTAATTAAAATAGTGGGATATGTCCGGGGCTTGCCTTTACTGGTGGGTCTGAAGTCAGAAATGTTAATATCTTCCGAACTTTGGTTCGGGGCTTCCGATATTCCCCTGGTGACATTTACTTGATCTTCAGGAATATCCCCGTAGACTCTGGGGAGATCTCGTAGGTACCGTTGCTGAAGTAGTCGTATCTACATGTAATGCAACATTACATTCAAGCGTGCACACAAAACTATTTTATTTCACAGCAAAATTGCAATCCAGCACTTATATAACACACTATTCATATAACAACCAAAAGATCTGAACTAAACCTAGATAGAGCTTTAGGGGGACAACTAACTAGAATCAGCTACTTGTTGAGAGTTACAACAGAGCCGATTGGAAACAACGGGGGGTTTAGCTGATTGATGTGCTTAGGTCGTGCCTAACAAAGGCGTGTCTAATGTGCGATCTTATTGATCTAGGGTTGTGTACTTTGGTTTGTGTAGAAGATTGATAGGTACACCGGTTTCCTGATTGATCGATGAAAACATCGATCACTTTAGCAGAGGGATGATTCCTAAAACAGTTGTCTTAACTGAGATGTGCTTAAGTGTTATTCTAGGTAACTAAGTGTGGTTGTATCGACTCGATTACGTCAGCACAACTATTGAGTGACATACAGTCGATTGGAGTGTGATTGAGGATACATGACTGATAGATATAGATAGCCGATCTCTCAGTCGATAAATCGGCTGATAGAGGTGTGTGGAATGGAGATAGGAAAACTAAGATTGATCGGCCGTGTTTGACCGATATGGCAAGGCAACCAAAATCGGCTTGGGTCGGCCGATAGCAAGAACCCTAAGATCGTGTGTGTCTCTTCGATACATCGACTCTGTGTAGTCGATGTAGGACAGAACAACAGACTTGTATCGGCAGTAGTCGATACTAGAAAGGTAACAATCGTATCAGCTAACCAGCTGATAGTAGAAGCATATCACAAGAAATATATCGGCTGATAGCTGTTACGCAGAAATATTCTAAACTCAAAGGAAACGAATGTTTAGCGGTTGAACTGATAGTCGACGTTGAAGCATAGCCGTAGAGGTGTATAAGCTAAGCAACAAAAGTACATAAACTAACAGGGATCCTTTTACGAAAAGGATCTTAAGGAAATGGCAATCAAAACAAGGATAACGTCTTAACGGTAAGGATATGAGCACTTCGTGGGAAAGGATTAACTAGATATCGCATATCTCTACTTATGACATAACTTCTATAGCTTACGCTTTAGCTATAATACAAGCATACAATATAAAGCACAATAAAACATTCATTCCCTAACATTTGACCTAGACCACACATCAAAGATCTCAACTCAAGATCATAACATAAAACTTGTAGAGTTTGACTTAGGGTTTCAAACGAAACTGATTTTACATTTTTATGAACTTCCTATGAAAATCTATGAAATGTAGAGGTCATCGATTTGAAATACAGAAAGCTTTGGAAATTTTACAAAGAACACCCTAGAACTTTCCAAAATATAGCAATCAAGTCCCTGGTCCGGGAGAACAGATAACAGGAAGTTAACGATGATATTCCGGCAAAGGGATTGCCGGCATTAAAAGAATTTAATAAAACAGGGCAAACCTTGGGGTAGTCTTGGTTGTGGAGAAGAACAGACGGAAAGTGAATTCCCGTGGCGAACAAGATTAGCGAGGAGAAGAGCTCGACGGTGACGAAGAGTAGAAGTTGCTAAGTGTCATGGATCATGGGACAAGACAATGGAGCCGGATTGGTTCGCTAGGTTGACTCTTCCACAAGCCTCAGGGTTTCCTTGCTCACGGCCAAGCCTCCACTGTTCACGCGCGTGTGCTGCAGAAACATGGTCCGCACACTCGCGTAGCCTCCGGTAGGATCACCGTGCTTGGCCGCATCTTCTATGTGCTGCTTCCGTTTCGACCTCTGCATGGGTGGAGGGAGCTCGTCGTGTCTGGCTACTCCGTGGCTCCTCCGAGCTTGTTACGCCCAGTCGTCGCCTTCGCTCCGTAGCTTTTCTTTCCGATTCGCCATGCCATACTCACACCTCCGCCTTCGCGAGGACCGTGGTCTGTCTGTATTAGGGCCGTGTCTTCCACTGCCTTTTCCTCGACGGCCCCTAATATCCATCACGCGCGACCCTCCTGCACTCAACTCGGTCGTGGCCTGAGCTCGCCCAGCGGGAACACTGCCATGCGTTGCACGTTGCCGCTCTGCATGTCGTTGCTCTGCTCGTCAATGCTTTGCATAGCTCCACCTCTTTCCTCTGTTGCCGGGCCCGCGCTTCGCTCCGGCCGCTCAACAGCTGCCCACACCGCCAACTCCCGCACGCCATCGCGCGCACTCTCGCGCCACTCGCTCGGTGCCGCTCACATTCCTGCCGCTCCAGCACCTGCGCTTGCCCACTCACGCGTGCTGCCTGGAGCCGCCGGCGTTCTGTTCCACCCGCGCACGTGCCTGTTGCGGCCGCCGTTTCCGCTCTGGCGCCGCTCTCCCGTGCACGTCGCGCCCATACACACCCGCACCGCGCGCGCGTCGTCTTCGCCGTGCCGCCCGCCGTTCAGGGCCCACGCCGGTCATCCCTGCCTGTGCGCCGCACCTGGTGCCTTTGCCGCTCACCTGCTCCCTTACTGCCACTCGCCCTCCTGTGCCCTGCTTGGGCCGGCCAGCCCGCGCGCCTGCGCTCGCGCACCCACGGCGCACGCCTGCTCCGCTCCTGCGCGCCACCGGAGCCGCGCCGAGCCGCTCTCGCGCAGCGCCCAGGCCTCCCGCGCACGCACGCGCCAGCACGCCCGCCAAGCCGCGCCACCAGCTGCCCTGCGCCACCAGCGCCGCCCGCATGCCGCGGCTCACGCGCGCTGTCTCGCCAGCCGAGCCGCGCACCGCGCCTGAGCCCGCGCCCGCGTGGGCCGCTCGCCCAGCGCGCTGCCGCGCGCCGCCGGCCCGCCACTGCCTGGGCCTGTGCCGCTGCTGCCTTGGCGCCTGCTGCCGCCCGGCCGAGCCAGCGCCGCCGCGAGCTGCAGCCGCCCGCGCGCGCCTGGCTCCCGCGGCCGCCGCCCTGGGCCCATCTGCCTGCGCCGCTCGGGGCCAGAAGTCGCCCGCCGCCGGGAGACGCTCGCCTCCCGAGCGCCCGCATGGGGGCGCCGCCGCCCTCTGCGCCCAGCGCGCGCGCCGCCTGGGCCGGCGCTGCTCGCGCCGCTAGCCCCCAGCGCCAGGCGCCCGGCCGTCCCTGCTGCCCGAGTGCCCTGCTGCGGCATGGAGAAGAGAGGAAGGGGAAAACCAGTGGAGATAGGGATGGATGCCAGACACATGCCGCCGGTGTGGATAAGGAAACAACAGGGAGAAGAAAGCAGAGGAGAAGAAGGGATGGAATTCTCCAAGGATCTATGCGTAATTTCTGAAAACTACAAGGGCCTGTCTGTACAACAAAATTTCCCGTTGATTTAAAACCCAAATAAAGAAATGCCCAAAACGAAAGTTGGAGAGTTTTTCAAACTCTACAACATTACTTTAGGGCTCAAGTTCAAAAACTCAAAATTTATAATTTTTACACGTGAATCTTTGAACAAAAGTCGGATTTGTATTGCTTTTGTCCTAAAGAATGAAACTTTATAAAATTCAGGACCTAAATGCAAGCATTTATGACTCGTCATGATGACGGGATAGACTCATCATAATGATTGGATAGACATGTCATGATGACTTGCACTTTTACACTTTAGTCCTAAGTAAATTTAAAAGTTACTTTTGTAAATCAAATATTTGCATAAAAGGACTTGTATTTTTATAAAATTACATAAACACCCTTAATTTTTACCATTTTACCCAAAATTTTTACACAATTCAACACTTGCATTGCTAATGCAACTTTTGGATAAATATATATATATATATATATATATATATATATATTTACAAGGGATAAATAAGAAAAGCATATTTACAAAACCATCCTCTACTCATTTTGAAATTACCTTTATCTAGGTACATTTTGCAAAAACAACCCTAAGTTTTTCTGTAATTACAAAAATACCCTTTTTACTTGTACTTTAAATTTTCAACAGTTTCACACAAACACACAAAAGTTTTACACTAACAAGCGTACACTTCACACTATCAAATTATAAGCCTAGCTTACAGATACATGAACTGTCACAGCCTTCCCCCCTAAAAAGAATCTCGTCCCGAGATTCGGACGTAAGGCTCTGAAGGGAGGAGAAGCAAATCACCCATTAAAAATGGCAAGAAGCAATCGCACTAGAGAAGATTGAAGTTGATGACGAGAGCATGGCGAGATGAGTATAACGAGAGTGTGAAGAGATTGTACATAGGTGAGTTTGACAAGATAAGAGATTGTACATGAGGACGACAAATGTCGGTGACATTCATTACAAAATTCATGGATAACAAATAAGGATGGTACAAGGGTTTGACAAAGTGATGTTTGAAGTATTCTTGCTCAGAGTTTATTACTTAAATGATTTAGAGGATGTTGATTGTAAAACATGCCTATTTATATTGATGCAATCAAGAAACAGTGAATAAATGCTCCAATTTAAAGTGCAATGCTCGATATATAACCATGATTGGGATGCAGTGTTGAGATGTATGATTGCGATGATGGTGCAACATGAGGATGGAGGACTCCATGCACGACCGAAATGGTGCATATGACACAATGCAATTATCATGATGCTGACCAAATGATGCATACACCATGATGCAAGGATGATGATACTTGCAATGTATGCACGTATGAAATGCATGAAGTATGATGCATACCCTCATGAGTTGATGATGCATATGACTCGCATCCTACAACCGTTCTCTCGTAACTAACATCTGGGTAGTTCTATATCCTTAAGCGAGGATCAAAAGTTAGGACACTAGTAAGGTTGCATAAAAGGAGATTGCAGTGGGGTTACGTCACATATACCTAGTCACCAGTGCGCTCCTAATGGCTCAATCATGTGACTGCAGTGCACATGAGGCCTTAGGTCCCGACACGGCATCATGGTTATGTGATTAAACACCACCACAAAAGAGGAATAGCAACCCTATAGTGCCAACAGCAGCAAGGAAGACTTAGAAAACCGAAGGCAACCCGAGGTTGCACAGGAGGCATATCCGTTAGTTAGTCTACGGGTTTTCGATGATGATGCAACACTATGCACTGACCAAAGATGGTATGTGTTATGATGCATGACTTTTGCCATAAATCTCTTTATTTTACTCAAAATCATCTGAGCAAAAATTGAAGGTGAAACTTTTCAGATGTTGTAACCAGAATAACCAACGAGATAAGGTACAACACCAAGAGAGGATAGATAAATCACTAGATGATGGATTGAAGGGTTTGATGATAATCATCAAGGTTTAACCATCAAAAGAGGAGTTCAATGATTCTGCCGAAACAGATTCAAAGCAAGATTAAGGATTTGATTTGGCTATCCAGCTAAGATCGGTGATAGGGTTCAAAGATAACCCAATCCACTTGATTCATAAAAGACTCTCTTAACTCTAAGATAGCCCAGCAGATTACATTAACTCCTACAACACAAAGTCAAAACAGGCATTCAAATACAAGCACATATTTCAGTGCATCAACGTATCAACCAAGGCAATCAGGTCAATCCAGATGTCATGATGCATGCACGTTCTACACGTCCTCACAAACAAAAATAACTGCCAAGTAACCTTGGTCTTACGTGGTTAGTTACGGTGGCATCATATAAATACGTCTCTCCCTATATATATACTAGTCGTTCTTACGTTCAAGCTTACGTAACGAGGTTAGCATACCTGCAGAAAACCACAAAATGTATATATTGAACCTTTCATGCCAGCATGTCATGAAAGCGTTCCCAAACATTACTGTTCACTTATAGAAACAGCATCTGTACAATTACCGCCGTACAGACAACGTTAGCATACGTTATCGAGATAACGTATTCACGGGGGTACCGCAAAATGCGGGGGTATGAACTGTGATCGCCATACCCTGCGCCGAACCATATACTCCCAATGTAGTCAACCGAAGTTGGTACATTGGCAGCATCTCAAGTAGGCCACTGCTTGAGAAACAGCGTTCGGTTCGCATCACCGACGGGAAGGCCAAGCTCCCTCAGTTGGCTGAGGATCCTTACCTTCTTACCTTACGATCGAAGGTGTCGTTACAGAAAGTAAAGTTGGGTTGTACATGAATTTAAGTTTTGACAGAAAGGTAATGCTGGTAGTTAGGATTATATATATATATATAGCCACCTCTATTTCCCTCATAAACATTACCCTAGGGCTTTACGTACTATACATAATCCTTAACGAATCCAACGTAGTTTTGCCAAACATTTTGTTGGTCAAACTTTTATACTGAAAGCATTTTTAAGGTAAAATGTATCTCCAGGGTAACCTTATAGCTCTGATACCAGCTGTGGCAGAACCAACCTGAATTATACCGGCTCAAGTACGCGAGTCCACTCCAGAGGGCTCCAACGTGCTTCAAACGGTATAATCCCTTGGCCTGTCGGGTAACGTCCCGATAAACCACCGATACACAGGATCAAATAAGGTTACCTCACACGAAGGTGAGTCCAGAGATACAATCACCATCATATTTTACATCATAGAGAATTACATTACAAGAGTTTCCAAAAAGAAGTATGAAGTTTCACATTTAGAGAAAAGATTACAAACTGTAAAACTAGGGTTAAAAGCAGCGGAAAACATACGCGAAGAATTACAACACGTCGTCAAGGTGGATGTCATGCTAAGCCCAGACACGACATCACTCGAGATCATCAGTATTGGTCGGGGACGGATCCCATTCCTCGGACTAATCTTCTGGAAAAGCACAGGGCCATGACAAGGGAAGAATAGGGTCTTCAAAGGCTTTACCTGAAAAACATAAAGCTAGCAAGGCTGAGTATACTAATACTCAGCAAGGCTTACCCGGGGTTGGGTATACTTAGCCCATAACTAGACTTATGAAAGCTTATAATGGTTCTGGGTTTAGTTTCAGCTGAAAAGCAACAAAGAGTAGATCCTTAACTTCAAGTTTTAGCTTTCAGATTCTAGTTAATTATCCATTCTAGGTAAGCACCTATGACTAAGCAAGCATGGTATAATCTTTGGTCAAACATCATCTTTGATAACCATAATATTGCTCTTGTTACTCTATGTGGAAAAGGGGATAAGCAGTCTCATTTCATCGTGAGAGGCGGACGATTCCTGAATCGAGATTCAACCTTGCAAGGTAAACCTAACTCACACGCTTGGAACACCACAGGGTCGTTCCGAAGCAACCGTTTACCTTTCATTCCGACTCATGGATCAGATCCACCACAAGCGACTGCAGGAACATACGCACTTCCAAAGTGCAGGACATACGTCTGTAGCGCGACTACAAAACCCGTATTCCTGGTTGCCCTTGCAACACGTATTTCCTCAGTCGAACATAAGTAACCAGAAGAAGCAAAACAAGTGGTGGGAGGTATGTCCACTCCTCGGGCCGATTGGTTACTAGGCTTACCGCTTACCATATTTCGCGGCATGTGGTTAGTACTTTCAAACACTTAACCCGCACTTCCACACGCTGCGACCTTAACAGATTCAACAACACAGACGGGGTATCACCTCAACCATGATACCTCACAGAACTCCCGTCCGGTATCCTTATAGTGATAACAGGAATGTAAACATTACAACTCCTATATCGCGCGAGTGACAGGAAATCACCCGACTTCTACCGGCCCTATTAGCATAGCAGCTAGTCGGACTCAAGAGCTAGTATCCATCACATTGGTTCCTAGGAGAATGCAACTAGGGTTTCAAGCAATTCCTAAGAACTTAATGCATAGAATACGTAAATAGATATAGATTGCAGTGTAATTAAAATAGTGGGATATGTCCGGGGCTTGCCTTTACTGGTGGGTCTGAAGTCAGAAATGTTAATATCTTCCGAACTTTGGTTCGGGGCTTCCGATATTCCCCTGGTGACATTTACTTGATCTTCAGGAATATCCCCCGTAGACTCTGGGGAGATCTCGTAGGTACCGTTGCTGAAGTAGTCGTATCTACATGTAATGCAACATTACATTCAAGCGTGCACACAAAACTATTTTATTTCACAGTAAAATTGCAATCCAGCACTTATATAACACACTATTCATATAACAACCAAAAGATCTGAACTAAACCTAGATAGAGCTTTAGGGGGACAACTAACTAGAATCAGCTACTTGTTGAGAGTTACAACAGAGCCGATTGGAAACAACGGGGGGTTTAGCTGATTGATGTGCTTAGGTCGTGCCTAACAGAGGCGTGTCTAATGTGCGATCTTATTGATCTAGGGTTGTGTACTTTGGTTTGTGTAGAAGATTGATAGGTACACCGGTTTCCTGATTGATCGATGAAAACATCGATCACTTTAGCAGAGGGATGATTCCTAAAACAGTTGTCTTAACTGAGATGTGCTTAAGTGTTATTCTAAGTAACTAAGTGTGGTTGTATCGACTCGATTACGTCAGCACAACTATTGAGTGACATACAGTCGATTGGAGTGTGATTGAGGATACATGACTGATAGATATAGATAGCCGATCTCTCAGTCGATAAATCGGCTGATAGAGGTGTGTGGAATGGAGATAGGAAAACTAAGATTGATCGGCCGTGTTTGACCGATATGGCAAGGCAACCAAAATCGGCTTGGGTCGGCCGATAGCAAGAACCCTAAGATCGTGTGTGTCTCTTCGATACATCGACTCTGTGTAGTCGATGTAGGACAGAACAACAGACTTGTATCGGCAGTAGTCGATACTAGAAAGGTAACAATCGTATCAGCTAACCAGCTGATAGTAGAAGCATATCACAAGAAATATATCGGCTGATAGCTGTTACGCAGAAATATTCTAAACTCAAAGGAAACGAATGTTTAGCGGTTGAACTGATAGTCGACGTTGAAGCATAGCCGTAGAGGTGTATAAGCTAAGCAACAAAAGTACATAAACTAACAGGGATCCTTTTACGAAAAGGATCTTAAGGAAATGGCAATCAAAACAAGGATAACGTCTTAACGGTAAGGATATGAGCACTTCGTGGGAAAGGATTAACTAGATATCGCATATCTCTACTTATGACATAACTTCTATAGCTTACGCTTTAGCTATAATACAAGCATACAATATAAAGCACAATAAAACATTCATTCCCTAACATTTGACCTAGACCACACATCAAAGATCTCAACTCAAGATCATAACATAAAACTTGTAGAGTTTGACTTAGGGTTTCAAACGAAACTGATTTTACATTTTTATGAACTTCCTATGAAAATCTATGAAATGTAGAGGTCATCGATTTGAAATACAGAAAGCTTTGGAAATTTTACAAAGAACACCCTAGAACTTTCCAAAATATAGCAATCAAGTCCCTGGTCCGGGAGAACAGATAACAGGAAGTTAACGATGATATTCCGGCAAAGGGATTGCCGGCATTAAAAGAATTTAATAAAACAGGGCAAACCTTGGGGTAGTCTTGGTTGTGGAGAAGAACAGACGGAAAGTGAATTCCCGTGGCGAACAAGATTAGCGAGGAGAAGAGCTCGACGGTGACGAAGAGTAGAAGTTGCTAAGTGTCGTGGATCATGGGACAAGACAATGGAGCCGGATTGGTTCGCTAGGTTGACTCTTCCACAAGCCTCAGGGTTTCCTTGCTCACGGCCAAGCCTCCACTGTTCACGCGCGTGTGCTGCAGAAACATGGTCCGCACACTCGCGTAGCCTCCGGTAGGATCACCGTGCTTGGCCGCATCTTCTATGTGCTGCTTCCGTTTCGACCTCTGCATGGGTGGAGGGAGCTCGTCGTGTCTGGCTACTCCGTGGCTCCTCCGAGCTTGTTACGCCCAGTCGTCGCCTTCGCTCCGTAGCTTTTCTTTCCGATTCGCCATGCCATACTCACACCTCCGCCTTCGCGAGGACCGTGGTCTGTCTGTATTAGGGCCGTGTCTTCCACTGCCTTTTCCTCGACGGCCCCTAATATCCATCACGCGCGACCCTCCTGCACTCAACTCGGTCGTGGCCTGAGCTCGCCCAGCGGGAACACTGCCATGCGTTGCACGTTGCCGCTCTGCATGTCGTTGCTCTGCTCGTCAATGCTTTGCATAGCTCCACCTCTTTCCTCTGTTGCCGGGCCCGCGCTTCGCTCCGGCCGCTCAACAGCTGCCCACACCGCCAACTCCCGCACGCCATCGCGCGCACTCTCGCGCCACTCGCTCGGTGCCGCTCACATTCCTGCCGCTCCAGCACCTGCGCTTGCCCACTCACGCGTGCTGCCTGGAGCCGCCGGCGTTCTGTTCCACCCGCGCACGTGCCTGTTGCGGCCGCCGTTTCCGCTCTGGCGCCGCTCTCCCGTGCACGTCGCGCCCATACACACCCGCACCGCGCGCGCGTCGTCTTCGCCGTGCCGCCCGCCGTTCAGGGCCCACGCCGGTCATCCCTGCCTGTGCGCCGCACCTGGTGCCTTTGCCGCTCACCTGCTCCCTTACTGCCACTCGCCCTCCTGTGCCCTGCTTGGGCCGGCCAGCCCGCGCGCCTGCGCTCGCGCACCCACGGCGCACGCCTGCTCTGCTCCTGCGCGCCACCGGAGCCGCGCCGAGCCGCTCTCGCGCAGCGCCCAGGCCTCCCGCGCACGCACGCGCCAGCACGCCCGCCAAGCCGCGCCACCAGCTGCCCTGCGCCACCAGCGCCGCCCGCATGCCGCGGCTCACGCGCGCTGTCTCGCCAGCCGAGCCGCGCACCGCGCCTGAGCCCGCGCCCCGCGTGGGCCGCTCGCCCAGCGCACTGCCGCGCGCCGCCGGCCCGCCACTGCCTGGGCCTGTGCCGCTGCTGCCTTGGCGCCTGCTGCCGCCCGGCCGAGCCAGCGCCGCCGTGAGCTGCAGCCGCCCGCGCGCGCCTGGCTCCCGCGGCCGCCGCCCTGGGCCCATCTGCCTGCGCCGCTCGGGGCCAGAAGTCGCCCGCCGCCGGGAGACGCTCGCCTCCCGAGCGCCCGCATGGGGGCGCCGCCGCCCTCTGCGCCCAGCGCGCGCGCCGCCTGGGCCGGCGCTGCTCGCGCCGCTAGCCCCCAGCGCCAGGCGCCCGGCCGTCCCTGCTGCCCGAGTGCCCTGCTGCGGCATGGAGAAGAGAGGAAGGGGAAAACCAGTGGAGATAGGGATGGATGCCAGACACATGCCGCCGGTGTGGATAAGGAAACAACAGGGAGAAGAAAGCAGAGGAGAAGAAGGGATGGAATTCTCCAAGGATCTATGCGTAATTTCTGAAAACTACAAGGGCCTGTCTGTACAACAAAATTTCCCGTTGATTTAAAACCCAAATAAAGAAATGCCCAAAACGAAAGTTGGAGAGTTTTTCAAACTCTACAACATTACTTTAGGGCTCAAGTTCAAAAACTCAAAATTTATAATTTTTACACGTGAATCTTTGAACAAAAGTCGGATTTGTATTGCTTTTGTCCTAAAGAATGAAACTTTATAAAATTCAGGACCTAAATGCAAGCATTTATGACTCGTCATGATGACGGGATAGACTCATCATAATGATTGGATAGACATGTCATGATGACTTGCACTTTTACACTTTAGTCCTAAGTAAATTTAAAAGTTACTTTTGTAAATCAAATATTTGCATAAAAGGACTTGTATTTTTATAAAATTACATAAACACCCTTAATTTTTACCATTTTACCCAAAATTTTTACACAATTCAACACTTGCATTGCTAATGCAACTTTTGGATAAATATATATATATATATATTTACAAGGGATAAATAAGAAAAGCATATTTACAAAACCATCCTCTACTCATTTTGAAATTACCTTTATCTAGGTACATTTTGCAAAAACAACCCTAAGTTTTTCTGTAATTACAAAAATACCCTTTTTACTTGTACTTTAAATTTTCAACAGTTTCACACAAACACACAAAAGTTTTACACTAACAAGCGTACACTTCACACTATCAAATTATAAGCCTAGCTTACAGATACATGAACTGTCACAGCCATGGTGTAATGAATGCGGGCTCCTCAGAAGGGTTACCTGAATTAAATCAACAAAGCAAGGCTGAGTATACTAATACTCAGCAAGACTTACCCGGAATTGGGTATATCTTAGCCCATAACTAGACTCATGCTGGCTTTTAGCTTTGGGTAGGGTTTTCAGCTGAAAAAGCAACAAAGAGTAGATCCTTATTTTCAATTTTTAGCTTTCAGGTTCTAGTTGAATTAACCATTCTAAGTAAGCACCTATAGCTATTCAAACATGGTAGAATCTTTACTCAAACATCATCTTTAATAATCACATAATTACTCTTGTTACTCTATGTGATAAAGGGGATAAGCAGTCTCATACATCGTGAGAGGCGGACGATTCTGAATCGAGATTCAACCCTTGCAAGGTAAACCTAACACACACGCTTGGAACACCACAGGGTTGTTCCGAAGCAACCGTTTGCCTTTCATTCCGACTCGTGGATCAGTGCCACCACAAGCGACTGCAGGTCATATGCACTACAAAAGTGCAGGACGTACGTCTGTAGCGCGACTACAAAACCCGTACTCCTGGTTGCCCAGCAACACATATGCCTACACGTCGAACTAAGTAACCAAAAGAAGCAAATACATGTGGTGGGTGGTATGTCCACTCCTCGGGCCGATCGGTTACTAGGCTTACCGCTTACCATATTTCACGGCATGTGGCTAGTACTTTCAAACGCTTAGCCACCGCTACCACACACTGCGACCTTATCAAATTTCAACAACACAGACGGGGTATCATCTTGACCATGATACCTCATAAAACTCCCGTCCGGTATCCTTATAGTGATAACAGGAATGTAAACATTACAATTCCTATATCGCGCGAGTGACAGGAAATCACTCGACTTCTACCGGTCCTATAAGCAAAGCAGCTAGTCGGACTCAGTTCTAGTGTTCAGTACATTGGTTTCTAGAATAATGCAACTAGGTTTCCAAACAACTCCTACGAACCTAATGCATAAAGAGATATATATAAAAGTAATATAAGTTGCAGTGTAATAAGGTAGGGGTTATGTCCGGGGCTTGCCTTCGCTGGTGGGGTTGGGGTTAGTCAAATTATTTTCTTCCGAACCTTGGTTCGGGGCTTCAGAGAAATCCGTAACAATAGTCCCGGGGTCTTCAGAATAATCTCCTTCTTGTTCCGGGAGCAGTTGATAATCCCCGTCAGCGAGCGTGGTCGAATCTATATGAGATGCAAAATTACAAGTTATAGGATGTTCTTATTTTTATTTTACTTCCCGATAAAGTTGCAATCCAACTTAAAGAAAATTACATTACGATGATAATCTAACTACCCTGTACTGGGCAGTCATTTATCGAGTACTAATTAAACTAACTAGTCTCGTTAGGCAACCGTGGTGGGTTACCCTAAACATCTAATTTAACTTTACTGGGTAGTGTATCTAATTACCTTAAGCAACACTACACACACTTAGCAATTTTTTATTTATTTTATTAGCTAAACATTGTAATTAACCTTTGGTTATTACTTAATTATGGCTAACTTGAATTATTTAACCAAATCTTAAGTTAAGATAAATAATTAATATTTATGAAAATTATCATGGTTAGGTTTTATGATAATTTTACTCTAAAGGTTCTAAGTCACAAAACTAATTAAGATTAACATTGAAATATTAAGATATAATTGGAGTTTTATATTAAGACTAGGGTTTTTATACAACAATTAGGGTTCACAATTTAAGAATATCATAAACTACTTAAGTCTAGTATTCTAGAGAAGTTCCATAAATTTTCATGCATTCCAATTATTATTTATGACTCATCTTGCAATCTAAGTTTTAAAATTTATAACTTAAGTTATATTAGGTTTCTGCTTCTAAAATTTTTATGTTATATCACACTCATAAAGACCAGACTATAGTAAAAATTTCATCCCTAAATATGTATAAATACTTCTGAAATTAAATTGTCAAGCTTTTATTAACTTATAACAAAAGTAACTAATTACTCTAGCTAGAGAGCTGATCTAGGCCTCAAAAATTTACACAGAACTACTTACATTGCCTATAATACATGCTCCAAAAACTAACAGCAACAGGGCTAAGGATCACAAGATTTAATTAATGCATCCTTTTACTAGCATTTAAAATACAGAACAAACTATGTAGTTTCATGGCATGGTGATAAAATAAAAGTTACAGAGCTTATCATAAGGTTTCTAACCCAACCAATTTCACATTTTTCTGATTTTTCTACTGTTTTCTATGCATTTTCAAAGTTCACAGCAATAACTCAAACAAGGTTTACACATCAGTCCCTGGAACTTAGCACAAAACCCCCTGGATTTTCGTTTCTTCTAACCCGCAGTCCCTCCTCCAATCCCCCCCTCGGTCAAGACAACAACCCGACGTTGACCGGCCGATTCCGGCGACGGCGAGCTCTGGGGATGGGAACAGAAGGGCGGAAGAGCATCCAGGGCTTGATGCGCACCTGCGCGAGCCGGGAATTGGAGGGAGATGGCTCGGAGCGGCGGCGCGACGAGGACTTGCGGCCGGCGGCGAAGTGGCTCGGTGGGGCAGTGTTCTGGTGCCTTTGGACGACGGTGGAGAGGTCTGGGAGCTGCCTGGGGATGTGCTGGAGCTCAGGCCGGGGTCAGTTGGGGCTAGGGAAGGCCGGAAGGTGGAGCCCCACGGTGGACTGGTCACGGCGGCGGCAAGGAAGCTCGGGGAGCTCGTCGGGGAGCCAATGTAGGGCCTTAGACACCCAATGGATCGGTCGGGGAGCGTCGTGGGGGTGATGTGGTGCAGGCTCGAGCACGGAGGTGGCGTGAAGTGGCTCGGGCTGAGCTGCCCACGGCGGTGCCGAGGCGGCGGAAAGGGAAGAACAGTGCGGCGGCGCTACGGTGGTCGAGTGGGGAAATTGGTTGGTCGAACAGCTGCGCGAGGATGCGGTGGAGCTAACGGTGAGGTGGTTGCAGGCGGAGCAGCTGCAGAGAAGCGGGACGACGGTGAGCTGGTGCTCGCCGGCGTTCGGGCGGCGATGGCGACGGCGTTCCGGGGGCTAGGGACGAGCAAATGGCAAGCTGTTGGTTGGAATAGGTCGAAGAGATCCTGGGAATACTGGTGCGCTTGCAAACATAGGAGCAGGCACTCGGGTTGGAGCTCGCCACGGCGGCAGCTCGGTGGCGGCCGCACAGCGACGGCGTGCGCGTGGCAAGCGCGGGGAATGCCAGAAAGGGAGAGGAGCAGAAGTGGAACAAGGCAAGGGCGACGCGTGGAGATAAATTTAGCAGGAGGTGGTGCTCGGGGGAACCACGCCGACGGTGAGCGGCGACGGCAGGCGCAGAGCAGAGGAAAAGCGGCGCCAGGCAGAGGAAGAAGAAGCAGCAGGTGTCAGCCGGACTGATTTGCAATTTTTGAAATTTCCAAGGACTCCTCTGTAATCTAAAATTTTCCTACTGCTACAAAGGTCAAATGGAAAAGTGCTCAACATGAAAGTTGTAGAGTTTTTCAAACTCTACATCTTTGCTTTAAGACTTGGGTTTGAAATCTTAAAGGGTACAGTTTTATTTGGAGAATTTGAACACAATTCAAATTTTAACCTTTATGTGTTAATTAAAACAAAATGCTCTAAGGTTTGGGGTCCTTTTTGTAATTCTTTCTGCAGTAATCATGACTAGCTCTTTTTACACTTTAGTCCTTAGGTAAAACTGAGTTTTACTTTTATCTTTTACCATTTCACATGTAAATCCTGATATGTTTATAATAATTACATAAAGGTCCTTAATCTCATATTAAGCCTATTTCCCTTAGTGTTTACTTATCTTTTGCTCTTTTTCTTTTGGATAGCCAACTGAAATTTTTACACTTATGCACATTTTCACACACTTGCATATAAAATTCATAATTTACAAATATACCCTTACTGCGTTGTACAGGTTGTATATACTATATTCTACTTACATATATTATATCCAAACTTAACATTTAACTATCTACTACCTAGATATTACATGCATCATCGGCCTCTTGCCCTTGTTCTGGTTATTCTGGTTGGAACCTTGCCATTGATTAGGTTTCCTGGGCCGCGGACAATCTCTGATGAATTGATCCGCACTCCCGCAATTGAAACAGCCATAAGTGCTGCCTCTCTGTTGGACTTGTTGAACATTTGGCCGTGGGCCAGATTGTTCGGGTTGTTGCGGAGGTACGGGAGGTCTATACCCTTTCTTGCTATTGAGGCGGCCTGAAAACCAACCTACCAAATGGAGCATTCCGCTGTGGTGCTCTAGGCGGTGCATTCTGAACAAATCGATACCGCGAGGGTTGAACACTCGCGGGTCCAGTGGAAATTCTTCGTTTCTTTTCAGCATGGTGTGCCGTGATGCAATCCTCCTGGGTCAGGGCCACGTTAACCAACTCACTGAAGGTATTGGCCTTCACAAGGTTCAGACGTTCTTTGAGCTTAGTGCTCAAGCCCCGACGAAAACGATCTTGCTTCTTGGTGTCACTGTCAGCGTGATAACCCGCATACTGACACAGGTGATTAAAAGCCTACGCATATTGCAGTACGGTGCGGGTGCCTTGGATAAGTGCCAAGAATTCATTCAACTTCCACTCTAGCAGTCCTTCGGGTATATGATGTGCTCTGAAAGCATTCCGAAATTCTTCCCAGGAGATAACATGGCCATCCGCTTGCATGGCACAATAATTATCCCACCAAATACGGGCAGCACCATGTAATTGTTGGGCAGCGAAGTGAGCTTTATTAGGTTCCGCACATGGAATCGTAAGAAGAGCAAACTTGGATTCAATGGTGCGAAGCCAGGCATCTGCATCAAGGGGCTCCTCAACTTTGCTGAATAGCGGGGGCTGAGTACTGAAGAAATCTTGGTAGTTTGCCACTTGAGGGTGAGGATCATCACGGCCCCCTTGCGATTGCTGACGTTGTTGGTTCTGCTGTGCCTGTACTAGCAGATTAAGAAGTTCGGTCTGCCGAGCCATAACCTCAGCTAGATTTGGAGGTGGCAGTGGAGGTTGTTGGGTACCGCTGGCCTGATCTGCCCGGAATCCTTCCGGGGTTCCGCGCGTAGCTCCAACCATCTGAAATAAAGGAGATGTCCATTATTAACCACATAGCCTTACTCCCCTTTTCAGAAGATATATCACTATTCAGATATGTAATTCACATACTCCATTCAACCAACTTATTTCAGAAGTAAAGATATTGAACAAGATGATAAAACACAAGACTTAGATTACATCGCAGATTTTGGTCGTCCTTAACATCGTACATCAGGGTGACCCACACACAGGCCATCTATATTACAACAAATGGCACAAGGTCTAGGTAAGCTACTTACTACCTAAGTTACTACACCTTACACTGGTTACATCTAAAGAGTCGACGATCTGAACAAACTAGAAATTGTCGAGATTGCCTACAGAAGATTGACTGCCGGAAGAAGAGTAATCTGGCTGAGGATTGGGCTCCGGGTCTCCATGCTCGGAGTCGAGATCCGAAACTCCCTCGATTTCCTCCAGGTCTTCTTCTCCACCTTCCGGTACTATGGGTGCAACGGGAGGTACTTGTTGTTGCTGCAGTTCTTCAATGTGAGCATGGGCATCGTCAGCTTCAAGGATCAGGTCGTGGATTTGTTCCTGGAGGAATTCAATGATTGTGTTGCGCTGAGTAATTATGGCATCACTTTCATTGATCTGATCCTCTCGATGAAAGATGGTCTCATCTCTTGCTGCAATAATCTCCTCCTTCTCAGTAACCAAGGCTTGAAGCTCCACTATCTGGGTGACTTGACGGTCAGCATTCCGATAGTGACCTTGAGCTACACCAGTTAACTGACCCATGCTACGACGCAGCAAAATCTGATAATGGTGCTGAACATTCATAAACCTGGTGATACCACGGGTCATTTCTTCGGCTGAATCTCCCAACAAGTGACCATAATGAGCTATCCGAAAGTTCCACTCGGGATCACCGGAATCTATTGCAGGGAATAGGCCAATAGGATAACCTCCATTGGATGCTGGTTGCAGAAGATATGAATAGCTTCCAGAGCTGCAGCCTCGATAGTGTCAACTAGACGGTAGCCCACCACATCAACCTCGATGGGCTGCCACTGGGAGCGGAAAGGATGTTGAGGAATCGCCATCTTAACTCGGCATCGAGGTACACCTTCTTCTCGATACTCCACTCCGTCGTATTATGGAGGCTCGGTGTAGAAGAACAAACTTAATGATTCCCATAGAAGATGGGGAAAACCCTCCAGTGCAAGGCATTAGTGTGAAGATGCCCTGCATGATCCCAGAAAACGTTTGAAGGGGCTGCCATCTGCAACAAGAATGCAAATGGTGAGATATATTTACCCTGCTGAGAACTCACAAGGTAAATGGAACGAGACAATCGATTCTGATAACGGCAAGGCTGGGAATCAGATGGATTTTAAAATACTCAACTAAAAGATTCTATTGAAACCATACTAAGAATAAACAACACTTTACCTGTCCTAAAAAAAATCAACATATTTAAGCACTCATTTTGTTTGTTGATGAATTATGCATGCACGTACTATTTGACCTCACAACCAAAAACAATTGCCGAATATCTTCGGACTTGCGTGGTTAGTTTCGGTGGCACAATACATACGTATCTCACTAATAACTAGTCGATAAGTCCTATCCATCTTAGCCTCTTAATCATGGTTAGTGTTCCTGCAGAAAACCATAATATATATCCAATGAACCTTTCATGCCTGCATGTCATGAAAGCGTCCCCAATCATTACCGTTCACTATAGTAACAGCATCTGTACCATTACCGCCGTACAGACAACGTTAACATACGTTATCGAAACAACGTATTCATGGGGGTACCGCAAAATGCGGGGGTATGAACAGCGATCGCCATACCCTACGCCGAACCATATACTCCCAATATATTCAACCTAAGTTGATATATTGGCAGCATCTCAAGTAGGCCACTGCTTGAGAAACAGCGTTCGGTTCGCATCACCGACGGGAAGGCCAAGCTCCCTTAGTTAGCTGAGGATCCTTACCTTCTTACCTTACCATCGAAGGTGTTGTTATAGAATGTAAAGTTGAATTGTGCATCAATTTAAGTTGTGATAGAAAAGTAATGCTGGGAGTTAGAGTTATATATATACTATGGCCACCTCTAATTCCCTTAATAACATCACCCTAGGGCTTTACGTACTAAGCACAATCCATAATGAAACCGACATAGTTTTACCAAATACTTTTATTGGTCAAATTTTATACTAAAAACATTTCTAAGGTCAATCATATCTCTAGGGTACACTTGTTAGCTTTGATACCAGCTGTGGCAGAACCAACCTGAATTACACCGGCTCAAGTACGCAAGTCCTCCCTCAAGGGCTCCAACGCGCTTCAAACGGTGTAACCCCTTGGCCTATCGGGTAACATCTCGATAAACCACCGAATGCAGGATCAAACAAGGTACCTCGCACGAAGGCGAGTCCAGAGATACAATCACCGTCATATTTTACATCACAGGAATTTATATTATATGAGTTGTCAAAAGTAATATCAGTTTCAACTGATAGGATTTATTACAAACCGGTTCAAGTTTTCAAGTTCACAGCAGCGGAATTTAAACCACAACCACTGTACATGTCGCCAGTACGGATATCATGCTCTACCCTGGCATGATATCACTCGGTAGGATCAGTGTTGGCCGGGGATGGGTCACATTCCACGGATCAACCATCGGGCAGAGTGTAAGGCCATGGCATAGGCAGAGCAGAGTCCTCAGGGGGATTACCTGAATAAAAGTCACAATGCAAGACTGAGTATTCTAATACTCAGCAAGGCTTACCCGTTTCATGGTATACTTTAGCCATGCAACTAGACTTATGAAGCCTTTCATGGTTATGGGTAAGGTTTTCAGCTGAAAAGCAACAAAGAGTAAATCCTTAATTTCAAGTTTTAGCTTTCAAGTTCTATGTGATTAACCATTCTAGATAAGCATCTATAACTATTCAAACATGGTAGAATCTTTAGCCAAACATCATCTTAGATAACCATAAAGTTACTCTTGTTACTCTATGTGGCAAAGGGATCAAGCAGTCTCAATCTCCGTGAGAAACGAACGATTCCTGAATCAAATTTCAGCCTTGCAAGGGTAAACCTAACTCACATGCTTGGAACATCCAGAGATTGTTCCGAAGCAACCGTTTGCCTTTCATTCCGACTCATGGATCAGATCCACCACAAGCAACTGCAGGACCATACGCACATCCAATGTGCAGGACGTACGTCTGTAGTGCGACTACACGACCGTACTCCTGGTTGCCCTGCAACACGTATTCCCACACGTCGAAGCGAGTAACAGGAAAAACCAAATACGAGGGGTGGGAGGTATGTCCACTCCTCGGGCCGATTGGTTACTAGGCTTACCGCTTACCATATTTCGCGGCATGTGGCTAGTACTTTCAAATGCTTAACCACCGCTACCACACACTGCGACCTTAACAAAATTCACCAACACAGATGGGGTATCATCTCAATCATGATACCTCACATAAATTCCGTCCGTCATCCTTATAGTGATTACAGAAATGTAAACATTACAACTCCTATAAAGCTCGCGAGTGACAGGCAATCACTCGACTTCTACCGGTCCTATTAGCTTAGCAACTAGTCGGACTCAGGTTCTAGTATTCAATACATAGGTTCCTAGGAATATGCAACTAAGGTTTCAAAGTAATCCCTAGAAACGTAAATGCACAAATAGACATATATAAATAGATATAATTGCAGTGTAGCAAAAATAGCGGTTAATGTCTGGGGGTTGCCTTCTTGAATGGGGTTGGGGGTAGGAGTGTCAAAGTTTTTCGAACTTTGGTTCGGAGCTTCAGTTAAATTCCCGACGACGTTCCCGGGGTCTTCAGAAATTTCCACTTCTTGTTCCGGGATCAGTTCGTAGTCTCCATCGGCGAGAGTAGTTGAGTCTATGTGATATGCAAAGATGTAATTTAACGGATGCATATACTTTTATTTTATTTCACAATAAAGTTGCAATCCAATGAAAACATAATTCACTCATCAAACATCTCATTTACCCTTTTACTGGGCAGTCATTTATCGAGTATAAATTAACCTAGTTAGCTACATTAGACAACATGTTTTGTTGTTACAAAATAAACTACCATAGCACTGGGGTTGAAATTTTTGCTACTTACAGATTAAGCTATGTCTAAGCCATTGTAAATTTATCAAGATTTTATTCCTACAGAAATTGAGCTACAAGGATAATTAACATTAGTACTAACCTATTAGGTATTATTTATAACTGTACATACATGCAAGATTTTATTCTAGATTTTTGGGCACAGGTTACACTACTCAAGTTCAACACCTCAACATATTTTCAAAGTTTTTAACCATCTAGAACTGCAGATATTAAATACCCAAGGTTAAATAGACATTATCCATGATTAAACTCATTCATTATAAAATATTATGCAAACAGTAGGTCAATTATTTTTCATAAGTACTACATGTCAAATCACAACTAACTCATTTGGTTTTACATTTTTACCATTTTTCTACTATTTATTAAGCATTTTCTTAGTCTACAACTACTTAAACTTAACATTTAAATTAGAGTAGTAACTACTTAGAAATTGAAAGTCAACATATAAGGAAAGTTGTAGATCTTAGAATAAGGAATCCAACAAATTTTAGTTTGCATTTTTATGATTTTTCCTTGAATTGCTAAGGAATTTCAAAGTATGCAGCAAAGATAACACGGGGGGGTCCCTATAGCACTATTCATATGAGTCATAAGCGTTGCAGACAGCCCCTTGGGCTTTTGTATCTTTCAACCTGAGGCCCTTGGCCATGGTCAGAGAGGGAGGCGCGGGTTTGACCGGCCAAATCCGGTGACGGCGATCGCCGGCGGCGAGGGTGGAGGGGTGTGGGAGCATCACTAAGTCTGTGCGCACCTTTAGACGCTTGGGATCGGGGTGGGACGGCCTGTAGCGGCGGCGCGACGAGAGCAGGCGCCCAGCGGCGGAGGTGAACGGTGGAGGCGGTGCTGCGGTGGTCGTGTGCGGCGAGGAAGGGGTCGGGAAGCTTCAGGGCGGTGTGGGCAAGCTCGGGTGGGGCCAATTGGGGTCGAGAAGGGTCGGGAAGGGGTGCTCCACGGCGAGCAGGGAGCGGCGGCGGGCGGCGGTCGTCGGCAGTGGTGCTCCGGCTGGAATTCGACGGCGTTTAGAGGCTGGTGAGCATGAGCAGGGATTGGGGAAGCTTGCTAGGGGGTCGGTGGGGGCAATGGGTGATCGACGTTGGCTGTCCACGGCGGCCAGGAGCTCACCGGAAGGAAGGAGCGGGGCGGCGGTGGTGATCGGAGGTCCGGGGTTGGGGAAACGACAGGAGAACCCAGGGAATGGTTTGCAGGGGCTCTTGTAGTGCTAATGCACGCGAAGGATAAGGCTTTGGGGTTGTGCAGCGGGCTATCCACGGCGGCGGCGATATGGAGGCCGGCGGAGGCTCGGGTGGTCGTGGCGCGTGCGAAATAGGACAGCAGGGGAGGGCGAGGGCGGCGGCCGACGTCCAGGCGACGCGTGGGGAGGGCGGCAGCAGGAGGTGGAGCGGCAGCGGCCTGCACAGCGGTGGCTGGGAGGTGCTCTGCACCGGCGGCGGTGAGGAGCAGGGGAGCAGAGGGGTGCCAGAGGAAGAAGAAAAGAGGGGGGTCCGAAGGACTCATTTGGAAAAACAAAATGATCTAGGGACCTCTCTGTAAAGTAAGAATTCCCGTTGATCCAAAGCCCTAATGAGGAAATGCCCAAAATAGAAGTTGGAGAGTTTTTCAAACTCTACAACATTGCTTTAGGGTTCAAGTTCAAAAATCCAAAGTACACAGCTTGACTTTTAAGTCTTGAACAAAAGTGATATTTAAGTAGATTTTGTCCTTACTGAGGTAGATTTCATGTAGTTTTGGATATGATTGTTTTCATTTAATGTCATGATGACTTGCATTCTTACATTTTGATCCTAAGTAAACTTTGAAAGTTACTTTTATCCTTCAATAATTTTGCATAAAAAGGACCCATACTTTTGCATTAATCACATCTAGGTCCCTGTTTTCACATAAAGACCCACCTTTCTTAGAATTTAACATATCTATTACAATTTCTTTCCTATGGTGATACAAATTTGACACCTAGTTTCACATTCTTCCTATGTTTTGATTCTACCTCCCACTCTTACCCAATTAACACTAAAGGGCCTATATTTTACAGAATTACAATAATACCCTTTTTCCTTTGTACTTAAATTTGACACACATACACAATAGCAAGCATACACATTTCACACAAAAATCTAGTGTTTATAATTCTAATTACCTGAATGTCACACAAAGGTCATGGCGAGAAGTCGATAAAGCATGGACGTGGCCGTAGCCTCCGTCAATCCTGCGACAAGAAGTCGATGTACCATGAACGTGGCCGTAGCCTCCGTAAAACTCATGACAGGAAGTCGATTTATAGAAAACATGCACGTGGCCGTAGCCTCCATTTGTTCGCAGAGAAATTTACAATCCAAATCTTGTGGCACGAGGCCTCCAAATTGATTCAGAAGAAAATGACCACCTGAGCGCCTGGAGAATGGCTATCTCCGAACATTTTCTCATGGGTAGAACTTGCGCAGGTTCTGAATGTTCCAAGAGTACGGAACATCTTGGCCCTCGGGATACTGTAGCCGATACGACCCCGGTCTTGTAACCTGCTTGACGATGAATGGGCCTTCCCACCTTGAGTTGAGCTTGTGTAGGCCGGACTCATCTTGGATGCGACGTAGGACCAAGTCGCCTATGCTGAATGACCGTTCCCTCATGTTGCAATCGTGATAACGCTGAATCCCCTGCAGGTATCGAGTTGACTGAACAAGAGCGGTGCAGCGAGCCTCTTCGACAGAATCGAGCTCTAACTGCCTCGCTTCATCCACCTCGCCTTCATTGTACATTTCAACCCACGGGGATTTCCACATGATGTCAGCTGGTAAAATAGCTTCAGAGCCGTAGACGAGGAAGAACGGAGTTTGTCCTGTGGCTTTGGATGGTTGAGTCCGGAGCCCCCAAACGACATGTGGCAACTCATGTATCCACTTTCCTCCTTTCTTGCTGTTTTCATCATAAAGTCTTTTCTTGAGGCCCTCAATTATCATGCCGTTCGCCCTTTTGACTTGACCATTGCCCTTGGGTGTGCAATAGAGACATATTTGACCTTGATGCACGCGTTTTCACAGAACTCCCAGAACTGGTTGGCCATGAAGTTTGATCCCAGGTCCATGATGATGGTATTCGGGAAGCCGAAGTGATGCAAGATATCGGAGATGAAGTCAACAACCCGATCTAGCGTGAGCTTGGCTATCGGCTTGTACTCGATCCACTTGGTGAACTTGTTGATAGAGTAGGCCACCAGAAACCAGCTCTGTATGCTTTTCCCACCAGTGTTCTTGAAGCCGCGTGGTTGCCGCAAACGCCCTCATGTATTTCCCGCAGTATGTCGTAGCCGTCTTCTTTCATGACGCACGTCATGAGCACCCCAGATCGTGCGCCGTGCTGATAAAGCTTGCTGTCAACCAGGATGAAACCCTTGCTTCTACGCATGACACGAGCTGCCTCTGCGCTTCTTGCGTCCACCACTGCTGGAAGTTTTTGATCCCGGATGAAGTCGATGTAAGCCTCTCTCCAGTCCTCCCAAGCATCATAACCTCCCGATCAGTCTGGTGAAGGCCATTATCAGTGGTTACTTGAGGTGAGGACTTAATGGATGGCTGTTTCAGCTCCTGGACAAAAACTCCCACTGGAACCTAAGCACGGGTGGAACCTAGCTTGGATAGTATGTCCGCGCCAACGTTGTGTTCCCGTAACACATGATGAATTTCCAGGCCGGAAAATTTATTCTCCAGCTTACGCACTTCCTATACATAAGCGTCCATCGTCTCCTTGTTGCAGTCCCACTCTTTGTTGACTTGCTGAACGACAAGAAGAGAATTGCCATACACAAGTAGTCGCTTGATCCCTAGTGATATCGCCAAACGAAGCCCGTGAAGCAAAACTTCATACTCGGCTTCATTGTTGGACACCTCCCAAAGGATCTGGAGGACATACTTCAACTGTTCGCCCATGGAGAAATAAACAGGACTCCAGCGCCGCCACCGTTGAGCTTGAGAGATCCATCAAAGTACATGGTCCAATGCTCTGGCTTGCCGATTGGAGTTGAAATTTGATTTTCTCTCCACTCAGCCATAAAATCGACTAGAGCTTGAGACTTGATTGCAGTGCGTGGCTTGAAGTCGATAGACAAAGCCCCAGTTCCACTGCCCACTTTGATATACACCCCGTGGCATCTTGATTATGAAGAATATCTACCAAAGGGAAATCTGTAATCACAGTGATCTTGTACTCATCAAAATAATGGCGCAGCTTTCTTGATGCAATTAGAATTGCATATAAAAGTTTCTGAATTGCCGGGTATCGTACCTTGGATTCGGAGAGTACCTCGCTGACGAAGTAGACAGGCCTCTGCACTCCAAATGCATGGCCATCCTCGCCTCGCTCGACTACAATAGCGCTGCTGACAATATGAGTTGTTGCCACGATGTAGAGTAGTAGATCTTCCCCCGGCAATGGTGCTGTAAGGATCGGCGGAGACTGAACATGATGTTTCAGATCTTGCAGGGCCCGCTCGAACTCCTCCGTCCATTGGAACTTATCTTGGCATTTCAGAAGCTTGAAGAAGGGTAGTTCTCTCTCCCCAAATCGGGAGATGAACCTGTTCAGTGCTGCCATGCATCCTGTTAGCTTCTGCACATCTTTGATTGTGGCTGGAGCCTCCATATCAGTGATGGCCGTGATCTTCATAGGATTGGCTTCAATTCTCCGGTTGCTGACGATGAACCCGAGCAATTTCCCTGATGGCACTCCGAAAACTCATTTGGTTGGGTTGAGCTTCCACCGAAATCTGCGCAGGCTGCTGAACATTTCTGCCAAGTCTGCAATCAAGTCGTCGGAATTCCTGGTCTTGATGACCACGTCATCCACGTAGGCTTGAACGTTCCGATGCAGCTGATCAGCAAAGCACATCTGGATCGCGCACTGATAGGTTGCTCCTGCGTTTTTCAACCCGAAGGACATAGTTTTGTAAGCATATGTCCCATATGGGGTGATGAACATGGTCTTGATTTGATATTCCTCCTTGAGCGCAATCTGGTGATAACCTGAATAACAATCAAGGAAACAGAGGAGCACACAACCTGCCGTCGAGTCGACAACTTGATCAATGCGCGGTAGCTCGAAGTGATCCTTCGGGCAATGCTTGTTGGGATCAGTGTAGTCAACACACATCCTCCATTCATTATTCTTTTTTGTACAAGGATGGGATTAGCTACCCACTCTGGATGGATTACTTCTTTAATGAATCCAGCCGCAAGGAGTTTAGCTATTTCCTGTTTAATTGCCTCACGCTTGTCATGGGCAAACCTTCGCAGGCGTTGCTTTTTGGGCATGGCATGTGGATGTACATTCAGACTATGCTCGATCAGCTCCCTGGGCACCCCTGGCATGTCCACTGGTTTCCATGCGAATATGTCTCGGTTAACCCGAAGGAAGCTGACGAGCGCGAGTTCCTATTTCTCACCTAAGCCCGCGCCGATGACGGCGGTCTTAGATAAGTCACCCTCCTGGAGCTGGATCATCTTGAGGGCCACGTTGTCAGTCGATTGGATGCTCAACTTGCTGGCCTTCCTCGAAGGGATCTCCAGCCCAGACTGGGAGAGCTGCGGTGCGGCCGCGATTACTTCCCCTGAAGCATCTGGCACATGAGTAGTCGAAGCATACTGGATCGCCTCCTAATTGCAATCGTATGACTTCTTCAAGTCGCCTCGGAGAGTGAGTACTCCACTTAGTCCTGGCATCTTGAGAAGCAGATAAACATAATGCAGCACTGCCATGAATTTGGTGAGTGCCGGATGACCCAATATGGCATGATAAGAGGATTCGAAGTTAGCTACTTCAAATTTAATGAACTCGGTGCGGTAGTTCTCCCTCGTGCCGAAGGTGACTGGAAGAACTACTGTACCAAGTGGGTGCGCCGCATTACCTGGGATAATTCCATAGAAAGGGGACTTGCTTGGAACCAGCATGTCCATGAAGTCCAGACCCATCTTCCTCAGAGTGCTGGTGAAGATGAGGTTGAGACCACTCCCACCATCGATGAGAACCTTGGTGAGCCTGACTTCTGCCACCACTGGATCCAG
The DNA here is from genome assembly GCF_002211085.1 of Panicum hallii. Classification (NCBI taxonomy): domain Eukaryota; kingdom Viridiplantae; phylum Streptophyta; class Magnoliopsida; order Poales; family Poaceae; genus Panicum; species Panicum hallii. Next base: position 12,076,728 of record NC_038049.1, read on the forward strand.
GACCAGGGGAAACTTACTGGGCTTCGAGAAGCTCGTTCACTGATCGTCGCGGGAGAACGAGATGGGGACCTCTGGCCAACGGAGTGGTCATGGTACCATCGGCTCGATGGACATGATCTCCCGGAGAAGTAGCTTTTGGTCCCGCTTGGAGCCGAAGTCTCCATCTCCCCCGAAGATGACGTTGATGGTCTTCGAAGCATCCTAGAACTTCGCGTTGCGCCCTTGGTCTTCTTGGTCGTCATCCTCGGGTTCCTTGTCCGCTGGCTTCTTGTTCTTCTTGCCACCACCAGAGTTGCTGAATGTCCTCCTGAGGTGGTAACAGTCGATAGCCACGTGATTGGAGCCTGGATGCCATGGGCACTTCTTCTGCAGGAGCTTCTCAAACTCCTCCTGCGTTGTCGACTTCTTGCCCCGCGAAGGATGATCCACAGCCGCGATGAGATCATCTGGCTTGCGTTTTCAGGGTGGACCCGAATAGTCCTGCTGGCCTTTGTCGTTGCGGTTGTCATTTGGGCACCCCAGATTGCTATCTTGGCGCCACGGGAACCGCTCCCACATCTTCTCCTCCTGTTCGGACCAGTCGTGCATCATATCACGAAGGCCCACAACAGTTTTTGGCCTGTTCCGCCCAAAATCTCTGTAGATGCCCGGGTCGGTGATGCCGTTGTAGAAGCAATCGATGATGTCATCCTCCGAGATGTTCGCGACGGTAGCGCGAACGTCAAAGAAACGACGCGTGTAGGACCGCAGGAGCTCGTTACGTTCCTGTTTACACTGAGCAAGATCATGATGAGTACCTACGCGAGCGATCGCTCCCTAGAAGTTATCGATGAAGACCTTCTTAAGCTGTTCCCAAGAGTCGATCGAGTTGCTGCTGAGGCTCTCCAGCCATGTGAGTGGCGCAGGGTCCAAAGCCATCGGAAAGTAGACGACCTTGGTGATGTTGGAGCCCCCTACGACTTTAATGGCCGTGGAGTAGCAACATAGCCATTGCTGAGGAGCCTGCTTGCCATCGTACTTGGTGATGCGGATCGGCTTGAAGCCCTCAGGGTACTTGTAGCTACTGAACCGCGTGGAGAAAGCTGGGAAACGATCACTGCAGTCAGTACGTTCAGTCTCGACTTCTTCACGAACCTTGCGCCTGGAGTCGATCATGGACCGCGCATCGCGGCCTTCATTAATGTGCTGGCGCAGGTCTTCTGGAGGAGGTCGATAATTGGCCTGTTGCGGGTTACCCACTGGAGGTGGCTGCTGCCTCCCGCTAGGAGCCTGGCTCCCGTGAGCATTGTTGTTGTTGTGGCTGGGCTGAAGTCGAGGGCGACCACCAACCGTTCGGCTGTGATCCTAGCTCCGACTCTCACCTACGCGCTCCTCCCTGATAGTAGATGCTGGATTTTGCTGATCCAACTGGATCCAGGCCCTCTACGCGTAAAGAAGTGCTTGGCGCACATTCGGATCGTTACTGCGCTCGAGTATGGCTGTAACCCTAGCGATGTTGGCCACCAGGGTCCTGAAGCCCTGTTCGCTTACGGCGGCGAATTCAGGGTCAAGCTTGCGATGCATAGATCGCCTGCGCTCGTTGACCCTCCTCCGTCGGATTGTGCGGGCCCTATTCCTGGCCCTCCGTGCCTCACGATCGGCGTCGTTCTCGTCGCCGGTGTTGGCTGTGGCCTCATCTTCGGAAACCGCATCAAATTTGACGATGGGAAAATTGCCATCATCCTCACCTTCTTCTGCCATTAGCACCTGGCGGGAGACGAGCTCATCAGAGCTCGCGTCGACTAGCTCAGTCGACTCCTCTGCCACGGTGGCCAATGGCCTGCCTTCCTGGAAAGGCAAAGGCTCGAGGTGGGCCACAAATCGATCCTCAGCCTCGAGTAGATCGGAGAGCTTCATGCCCCTCCAATGTACGAAATGCCCCTCCGGTGTGGAGGTGATCATTAGATCACTAGCGCAAAAACAACCCAAAGCCCCCCGACATGCGGTGGCTTCGGGCCCTCCAAGTTGGAGCAAAGAATCCAGGTCCTTCTCTAACACGTAGAGGGACTCGGAGATGTCGGCCTCCTGAAGATCAGTGGCCAAATTGCGTGAACCGAGTAGGGATCGGCTACGCGAATCCTTAGATTGGAACGAGTCCAACCCAAGGGAAGTTGTCGCAGCACCGGATGAAGTCATGCCGGGAGCTGACTCCACCTCGATCTTTGCAACGGAAGCATGGATCGACAAGTCGTCGAGATCATCAACGAACTTGTCGAGGTCGCTGCGAAGACCTGCTGTGGGAGTCTTTGGCTTCATGTTGATGAGGAATCGATGGAAATTGCCCACACCATCTGCGATGCAGACCCACGAGCCAAAAACAAATGTCGTGCCCTGAGAGGGAACTGACCTGGTGAATTGGAAAGATGCCATCGAGCTCACCGGTGGATCTTCGACGCGCACCCCTACCTGGCGCGCCAGCTGTTGGTGTTTTACCGGCTGCCCACCAAAGGGTATACCCAAGGTGGTAAGTTTTAGGTGAGGAGACGCCGAGATTAGGAACTCGAAGGTGCAAGGAACACAAAACTTAGACAGGTTCGGGCCGCAAGGTGCGTAATACCCTATGTCCTGTGTGGTGATTTGTATTGCCTTTGGTATAGAATGATCTGGAGATCCTGTTTTGAGAGGGTCCCTGTCCCCCCTTATATATCCGGGATGCTAGGGTTACACGAAGCCTAACCGATACCAGCCAAGGAATCGTAACAGAACATATCTCGAGTAGATTCCTTCTGCATCGGTTAGCTTTATCTCCTATTTAAACGGGATAAATAAGAGATAAACGAGATAAATAAGAGATAAGACGGACTTAATCTCTTAAACCTCTTTAAACTACGTTATGTACACAGTCCCGTGGCCCCGAGTCTGACATTGGTGACACGTGCTTCAGATGTGGCGAGACTAGACACTATGCCAATGGTTGTCCCAAGAGGAACATCCAGAATACTCCAAGCTAGTTCAACAATAGTGGACAGAGGCAGACTCCACACCAGCAATAGCCCAGAAACAACAACCAAACACCGCAGAACAACAAGGGCCAGCAGAACTACGTCCGTGGGCGTGTGAATCATGTGGCTACGGATACCGCTCAGGAGGCTCAGGATGTTGTGTTCGGTATGTTCCTAGTCAACTTAGCCCCTGCATCAGTTTTATTTGATTCTGGAGCATTGCATTCCTTTATTTTTGCTCAGTTTGTCGCAAAATATGGTATTCCCATGCATACTATGCCCAACCACATGTTAGTAAGTTCACGTGGGGGGAATATAAAAGACATGTACGAGTGTCTTGGGGTCAATTTCAAGATCATGGGCAGGGATTTTTGTGCCAATTTCATAGTATTGGATTCTAGGGAAATTGACATCATACTCAAAATGGGATGGTTGAGCAAGGTTGATGCAGTTATTCAGTGTGCCAAGAGGTCAGTGATCCTCACAAGCCCAGATGGTGAACGATTTGAGTTCGTTGCAACACTTCCATCCGCAGCAGACTATGAAGTGAATCAGCTGAAGGCAGATTTGATTGAGGACATCAGAGTGGTATGTGAGTACCCGGACGTCTTCCTCGATGATTTGCCAGGTATGCCACCTGAACGCAACATTGAATTCCTCATAGATCTTTTACTTGGTACTGCACCTATTACTAAGAGACCATATCAAATGGCAGTTGGTGAATTAGAGGAACTTAAGAAACAGCTAAAAGAATTGCTAGATATGCGGTTCATTCATCCTAGTTCTTTGTCTTGGGGAGCAACTGTGATATTCGTTGAGAAGAAGGATGGTACACAGAGGATTTGTGTTGTTTATAGAGCTTTGAATGAGATTACCATCAAGAACAAGTATCCGTTGCCTCGTATGGAAAACCTGTTTGATCAGTTGAAGGGAGCGATCGACTTGAGGTCAGGGTATCATCAGCTGAGGATACGACCTTTGGATATTGCCAAGAAGCTTTCACTACCAGATACAGGCTTTATGAATATACAGTAATATCATTTGGGTTGACTAATGGTCCAGCTTACTTCATATACCTGATGAATAAAGTGTTAATGGAGTATCTTGACAAGTTCATGGTGGTGTTCATTGATGATATTCTGGTGTACTCCAGGAATGAGGAGGAACATGAGGAATATTTGAGGCTTGTTCTGCAAAAACTCAGAGAAAATCAGTTGTATGCTAAGCTCAGCAAGTGTGAATTCTAGTTGAGTGAGGTCTTGTTTCTTGGTCATGTTATCACAGACGGAGGTATTGTAGTGGATCCAGGGAAGGTCAGAGATGTGTTGAAGTGGGAACCACCAACAACAGTGTCAGAGATCCGGAGTTTCCTAGGACTCGCAAGATATTACAGGAGGTTTAGGCTTCTCTAAGATAGTGAAACCCCTTACTTCACTACTAGAGAAAGAAAAGAAGTTTATATGGTCAGAGGCATGTCAGAATAGTTTTGATGAGTTGAATAAAAGATTGACTACTGCACCAGTATTGGTTATGCCTGATATTCACAAGAGTTTCGACATCTACTGTGATGCTTCTAAACTAGGTTTTGGTTGTGTATTGATGCAAGAGGGACATGTGATTGCATATGCGTCTCACCAGTTGAGGAAACATGAGAAAAACTATCCCACACATGATCTGGAGTTAGCAGCAATGGTACATGCTCTGAAGATATGGAGACACTATTTGTTGGGTCACAGATGTCAGATATACACCGACCATAAGAGTATGAAGTACATTTTTACTCAAAATGATCTCAACCTAAGGCAGCGAAGATGGTTAGAGCTCATCAAGGACTATGACCTGGAGATACACTATCATCCAGGGAAGGCAAATTTGGTTGTCGATGCCTTGAGTTGCAAGAGCTATGTGAATGCAACAATGGCTAGCCGGATGCCTCGGGAATTGTATAAGGAGTTTCAGCAACTCAACCTTCGGTTTGTTGCTCGTACTGAAGGGATCACTATAGAAGTGCAGCCGACTCTCGAACAAGAGATACTGAAGGGTTAGCTTGAGGATGCTAAGATTCAGGAGATAAAGGAGATGATAGAAGCAGGCAAGGCACCTGACTTCACTTAGGATGAACGTGGAACTGTGTGGCTTCGAAAGAGGATATGTGTGCCCGATGTGGATCACCTTCGTGAGAAAATTCTGCGGGAAGCTCATGACTCAGCTTATTCCATCCATCCTGGCAGTACCAAGATGTATCAGGACTTGAAGGAGAGATATTTGTGGTATGGCATGAAGCGTGATGTTGCAGCTCATGTAGCATTGTGTGACATGTGTCAGAGAGTAAGGCAGAACATTAGAGACCAGCCAGTTTGTTACAGCCACTGAAAGTGCTAGAATGGAAATGGGAACAAATTGGTATGGATTTTATTGTGGGTTTGCCACGCACAAGAGATGGTTAGCATTTGATATGGGTCATAGTGGATCATTTGACCAATATAGCTCACTTCATTCCGGTGAAGACTACCTACACAAGGGCATGATTAGCAGAGCTATATATCTTCCGGATTGTGTGTTTGCATGGGGTACCTAAGACGATAGTGTCAGACAGAGGTACTCAGTTCATGTCTCGATTTTGGCAGAAGTTGCATGAGTCAATGGACACAAAGTTGAATTTCAGTTCCACTTATCATCCGCAGACAGATAGGCAGACAGAAAGGACAAATCAGGTGTTAGAGGATATGCTTAGGGTTTGTGCCCTAAAACACGAAGGTAGTTGGGATAAGAGTTTGCCATGTGCAGAGTTCTCTTACAACAACAGTTATCAGGCCAGTTTGAAGATGGCACTGTTTGAGGCATTGTATGGCAAGAAGTGCAGAACTCCATTGTATTGGAGTGATACAGGCGAAAGCCAGTTGTTCGGGCCTGAGATCATTAAAGAGGCTGAACAACAGGTGCAGGTTGTCCATGAGAATCTGAAGGTAGCTCAATCGAGGTAGAAAAGTTACGCAGACACTGGACAACAGCAGTTGATTTTTGAAGAAGGAGAGTTTGCGTATCTAAATATCACCTATAAGAGGTTTGCGCAGATTCAAGGTCAAAGTGAAGTTGTCACCTCGTTACATTGGCCCATTCAGGATCTTGGAATGGAAAGGCGAGGCAGCTTACCAGCTAGAGCTACCTGCGCGACTGTCAGATGTGCACAACATGTTTCACATATCATAGTTGGAGAAGTGCTTGAGGGTACTAGAGAAACAGTTGCCACTGGAGGAGTTGAATGTGCAGGATGATTTGACTTGCACAGAGTACCCGGTCAAAATCTTGGACACATTGGAGAGAATCACTCGGAGTAAGAGGATTCAGATGTGTAAGGTTCAATGGAGTCATCATGCAGAGGATGAGGCTACTTGGGAACGAGAGGATGAGTTATAGGCAGAATTTCCCTAACTCTTTGCTAACCCAGCCGAATCTCGAGGACGAGATTCCTTTTAAGGGGGGTAGGTTTGAACCGCCCTAAATTTTGAATTAGTAACCCTAAGTAAATTTTGCTAGGTTTGGAAAGATCCCTAAGGTTTTCATTCAATTTCTTATTATTTTAGAACATTTACCGTGAATTAGAGATAATTTATTTAGCCATAAAAAAATATAAGGAAATATAGGTCTTGTGCATTTCATGCCGCATTGCATTGGTTTATTGCTTGTCTTTCATTTGAATTTAAATTTTAGATTTAAATTCAAATGCATTTCTTTCTCTCTCTCTCTCTTTTTCTCTTTTGGCCCAGCCCACTTCCTTCTTCTTCTCCCTTTCTTTTCTTTTTCCCGCGCGGCCTAGCCCAGCCGGCTGCTCCGCCTCTCCTTCCCGGCCTAGCGGCCCATCCTGCTTCCCCTCCCCTTCTCTCCCTCTCTCCGTCACCGCCAGGCGGGCCCCGCCCGTTGGGCTCGTCCTCTACCTCGAGCCAGACTTGGGTTCGATCCCGAGTTCAACCGAGGTGCGACGCACCATGCTGCCCTGGGCGCGCATGCCAAGGGCCCCGGCCCTCGCCCCTATTTAAGGCGCCGCCCCACGCCACTGGATCCCATCGAAGCCGCAGCCGCCGTCCCTCGTCGCAAAACCCAAGCTCGCTCATGCCGCCGCCTTCTTCGAGCTCGGGTTCACCGATGCGCAGCCGCTCCGCTGCCTTCCGCCATCGAGTAAGAGCTGCTGGAGCTTCACGCAGTGGTACGCATCGCCGCCGGCCTTCCCTCCTTCTTGTTTCCGCCTCCTCGCGCGCGCAATCGCTCGCCGTCACCACCGTGCCGTGTCTTGCCGCCATCCGCCTTCCCTCGGCCCCGGCGCCCCGTCCAAAGTCCCTAAACGCGTTCCTCATCTCGTGCTCTCTCTTCTTGGCTTTTTCCGTGCGAAACTGTCCTCGGAGCGCCGATTTCAGCCAACTCCGGAGAGCTTCGCCGCCGTCGCCGTCCAGCGCCGCCACCTCGAGCCGCGAGCCGCTCCCAGCCGTCCGATCTAGATCCCACGGCCTAGATTAGATCTAGACCGGGGTCAAACAACCCCATACCGGTCAACCCTAGACCATTTTGCAAGTTAGCCCCTGAGTTGTGTCGAAATCAACCCGCACTCCACGGCAATTCAAAAGTATTTACAAACATATCATTTTTCCTCTGTTTTAGCCCTTGGACATTTCTAAAATAGAACCTGCTGTCCCTAGCCCCCTCGGTTTCTCACTCTAAACCCTAGATCTAAAGTTTATTTATGTTTTAGCCCTCGGTTTCTTTGTTCAAATTTCCCTTTTATTTTCAAATCTTTTACAAATAAGCTCCTGGAATCATATTTTAGCCATAACTTCTCCGTTTTAAATCCATTTTCATCGATTCTCGCGCTCACGTGATCCTTGCGAAGCGTACAATAGCTTTATAATATGGTTTTACTCTGTTTATATTGTTTGGTATACTGTTCCATATTTAATGTATTTCCTTATTTGTATGTACTTGTGTGTTGCATTAGATGGTGCGCAATTCGAGGGTCTGCAAGTGCAAGGCTTTGAAGAAGCCCTTGAGCAGCAGCAGTACTTTGAAGAAGGCAAGTGGTCCTTGATCATATTTCGGCCCTAATAACTTTCTAAATATACACATTTACTTTATATGCATGCACGTGTTTATAATATGATGGATCCCAAACTAAGGATATGCCTAGTTTCTTTTGAACTTCCTTAATTAAACCTGGGTTGTTTATTTTATGTTGTAGCTAGACTAATTGCTTCTACTTGCTTTATGGTTGGGTAACTTGGAACTATGCTACACTTGTTCTAATTCATGTTCTAAAATATTTTGTGGTGATAATTATAAGATCATTGCATTAATTGGAACATGGAGAACCACCCAGAAAATAGTGCAACCACAATACCATATGGCTATGGTCTTGGCTAATTAATTAGAAACTTTAGCTTATGATAATCTTACTGAAAGGGCATGAGGGGTTGCATCGTCAGGGTATAGCTCAGTCCTCTTGAGGCTTTATGATATGTGGTCCTTGGCTAAGGCACTTCGTCATTAAGGAGAGTTATGACCGCTCTGACTTGAAACCTTAGCGGATGGTTATAAGTTAGGGAATCTTTGTAAAGATCTCATAGTGAATACCTACCTCAGAAGTATTTAAGGGCCTTGCAAACCCGGGCATCAAGGGAAACACGAGTTGTAGGTAAAGTGTACAACCACTACGGAGTGAAAACTGATATATCAGCTGTGCTCACGTTAAGAGCGGTTTGGACCCTCACATGATAATTGAACTTGAAGATGACCTAAATTGATGTTCTTTATTTATGTTGTTGTTACTTATCTCTTTTGTTTACTTAAGGGTTGGTATATATATATATACATACTTAGTTAATGCTTGCTAAATAAAACCTGGCCAACTAAAAATGCTTATCGCTGTCAAACCATGATAGTTTTTCTTGATTTTGGCCTTGCATGTCATACAATTTACTCCACATGCTGAGTACCAACCATAAGTGTACTCATGCTTGCTTTATTAAAACCAATGCTGCTCAGAACAAGATAATTGTCCGTAGATTCCTAAAATTTTAAGGAGTTCCAGGTGTATGTCTCTGTTATCGCCATAATTTGACTGGGCCAGAGGATGGGCCAAGAGCAACATGGGCTGAAGGAGATAATCGTGACGGTTTACGAATCGGCTTCTGTGCGAGCGTATTAAGGGCCGGGATGGCCGTGTGTCTAAGTAAGGATAGTTTAAATATGATAAGTTAGAGATTGTATTGTAATCAGCTAGGGTTAGTTAAAAAGATCAAGTCTCCGGACTATAAATATGTATCATGAGATTCAATAATCAATCATCCAACATTCACAACGAACTCTCGGCGCATCGCCACCCCTTCTCCAAGGGTTTCTCCAGGTACTCGACATGCTGCCCCGATCATGCTCCCCATGGTCGGAGCAGCGTCGTGTCTATCTGCTTATCTTTGTGTTTCTCGTGCTGAAGCGTTGTTGATGGCGAGTAACACTAGTTATCTTAAACGATTATGATGCTGCATCAGTTCTTGATAGTATATCTATGCTCCGCTTGCTGTTCATAATCGTTTAGCTGCACTTGCGCGCGATCCCAGGTGCAAGGACAGCGCCTTGCTCTATTCTCGGCTAGTAGATCTAATCTGTTATGGTAATTCTTTGTACTACAAGAATTCAGTTTAATATCCGTATGATTAGGCCCTTCAAATGGGTTGAATGTTCCGGCTGCATGTTTGGTGCTTTATGGTGATCTAAGAAGGGATTGTTCCGGGAATCAGCTTATTAGTTGGTTTTTAGGCCTCTTTTTAGGTTAGCGTCTTGTTATCTTTCATGTTCGTTAGGCTTAACCACGCGTAGGACGTTCCGATTGCATGGTGAAGACTTTTACTGTCGTAGATTGGATTAGTTTGGTGATTACAGAGCAGGCTTCTATCTTTTCCATCGGATTCGTACGGACATTTGAATATTGGTAGATCCGATCGGTTAAAACGGGCACAATCGGCTTCTTTCAACCGATTTTGAGGGCTACCCGGAGGTCCGACCTAGTACAAGGACAGGTCCGACCCCGTGCGGAGGCACCATCGGCTCTTCTAGCCGATCTTGGGAGTCATTTTAAGAGCCGATCGCGGCTTGGACTAACGTTTGACATGGCTATGCATGCAGGGAAATAACTGATAATGACTTCTTCACCTCCCTGATCAGGTATAGGTCAGGTGGCACGCCTAGCATTTCATCAAGCCAGGGCGTGTGCCGGACTTCTGGGTCGTAGACCGAGGGACCGGGACCCACCAGCCTTCTCGGAAGCCTCCCGGCTCCTCGTGTTGCCTATCGCTGCTCGCTGGTGGGTTTTGACCGACAACACATTCTGGTACGCCCGATGGGACATTTTCGACTACTTCATCGATTGCATCGACTACATCGACTACTTCCTTCGACTACATCGACTACAATCGACTACATCATCTTCTTCGGCTACATCGACTTCCGCTGTCAAGATGCCGAACGAGAACCTGATTACCTATGAAGAGCTGTCTGATGAGCACAAGCAGAAGTATAATGATATAAAGGCACTCTTTCAAGCCGATCTCATCGGCTCATTCGAAAGGACCCGTCACCACGGCATCAGATGGAAGGGATTTTCATCTGAAGGTGCACTCGACGAGGTGGATCTGTCTACTCCTACAGAAGAACGCACGCGAGCTCTCCACCAGGAAGTCAACTACATGGTGGCTCATTCGTTACATCGACATTCTGAGAGTTTGGTAAACACCCTTGAGCGCGTCGCGGTACGTGTAGTGCAAGAGATTATGAAATACCAGTACTCTCCGACAGGACCTAATTTAGAGAGTCACAAAGGGGAGTTGCCTTCTCAAACCAGGCCACTAGTGCCTTACGCATTTGCAGCTCCAGAGCAACATAGTTCTCTAGCATATGTCATGTACAAGGTAGGAGGTGACCCTGCTAATCACCAATTCTTCAGTGAACCCCCCAAGGAGGTACCGCATGGGTATGTTTGTGCGTACATACCAGACGGCGGTAACCCGGCGTAACCCATGCAGAGGACAACCGGGGGAACATCTGTAGTCAATGCTGACAAATAGGCATGGCTGGCTACTTACGCAATAGGACCGAGTCATGAAGGTATGCACTCGGCCCCAGGAGTTCATACAGTGGATCAGATTAGTGCCATTTTGAAAGATCGATTTGGCATTCTCCCGAGAAGGCGAGCGATCGGCTACACCAAGCCGTATCCAAGCGAGTACGACTTGATTCCCCTACGCCCAAGTATCGGCTGCCTGAGTTCACCAAGTTCAGCGGAGCGGAAGGATCCAGCTCCATAGAGCACGTGAGCCGATATCTGGCGCAGCTAGGGATGATCTCGGTGTCGGATCCATTGCGAGTGAGGTTTTTCTCGCAGTCTCTCACAGGGCCAGCTTTTGGATGGTACACATCATTGGGTCCTGATTCCATCCGCACCTGGAAGTAGCTAGAGGAACAATTCCATATACAATATCATTCAAAAGCTGCAGAGGCGGGGATTGCCGATTTGGCACAGGTCCGCCAGAAGCGGGGAGAAACGGTGGCGGAATACATCCAGCGTTTCAGAGAAGTTAAGAACCGATGCTACTCGACTCGGATTTCAGAAAAAGAGGCAGTTGAATTGGCGTCTATGGGATTGGTAAAACCGATCAGAGATCTGGTTTTCCAGCTGGAGTTCAACACTTTGGCACATCTGGTGCAGAAAATGACAGTATACGAGCAACGCCACCCAGAATTATACCAAGACAAGTTCAAACATCAAGTAGTAATGGTTGACGCTGTAGACTCTGAAGATTCTGGAGATGACCAAGAGATAGCAGTTGCAGAGTGGGCACGGGGGGCAAAACCCATGTCCTGCAAGTAGGTGAAACAACAAGGACCTTCGAAAGGATTTGATTTTGACATGAGCAAGGTCGAACAAATATTTGACTTGCTCTTGAAAGAGAAGCAGTTGAAGTTTCCTGAAGGTTGCAAGATCCCAACAGCTCAGGAGCTCCAGGGGAGATCGTATTGCAAATGGCATAACTCTTTCACTCACAGTACCGGTGACTGCAAGGAACTCCGGCGACAGATACAATCGGCTATTGAGCAAGGCTGATTAATCTTGGGGCAGTACGCTATGAAGGTTGATACTCAACCATTCCCGAATGTAAACATGGTGGAAGGGTACGACCGGTCAACACGTTGTCAGCTGGATTTTACGTTCGATATTAACATGGTGAGACACACATCACGTCAGTATGCAAGGAAGTAGGAGGCCGATTCCCGCGATCGGCCCCAAAAAGAAGAAAGGAACTATATCACCGAAGAGCAAGTGAGACACATCAGGAATCAACGACCAGTTTCCTCTCATCTTCTGAGAAAGTACGAGTATCAATATCAACAGCATCTCCAATGCGAGACTGAAGAAGAACAGTACGAGCGGCGCACTGGGAAACGCCTCAGGAAGCAAGAGGATACGCAAGATCATTGGCATTGCCTGTTCTTCAAGTACTGTTGGGATTCTGGTATGAAACGATTACCCACTCTTGAGGATTGCCTAGAGTGCAAGTCTCAGAAACAAGATGCAAGAAGTGCCTCAGTTTTTCAGCGTTTAGGACCAGTGCAGCCCCGCCATGGACAAGCCGAGTCATCACGCATGAGGGGGAACTCATAAGATGAGGAAGACAAATGTCATCGACCACGCTGGTGCCCTGACGGGCTTAACCAGTCCCAGAAGCGGAGGGTGCAGCGGTTGCGCAGCCTGGAAGAAGCCGAGGCCCGATATTTGGAAACACTGAGGAAGGAGCGACCGGATTTGGTGGAGAAAGTTTACCGCCCTCAAAAAGCAGAGACGAGTTCTTCTAAGAAGGTGTGGCCTCCCAAGAAGTCCAAAGCCGATGTAAAGACATCGGCTGATGCACACATGGTGTTTGTTCTTCCTGCAGAGTTTCATGCACCAGGCCGTGAGGAGGTGCCAGTAGCTCAGCTTGACTTGGGGCCACGGCCAGTCATATTTGAGAAGCCCCGAGAGTGGAATTACAGGCACTTGAAGGATTTATACCTCAAGGGTTACATAAATGGCCAGCCTGTCAGCAGGATGTTAGTCGACACAGGAGCGGTAGTTAACATAATGCTGTGCTCAGTGCTGCGCTGATTGGGGCATTCTGTTGGGGATCTGATTAAAACCAATATCACGTTAAGTGACTTTAATGGACAAACTTCGGAGGCGCAAGGAGTCCTCAGCGTGGATTTGACGGTAGGAGGCAAGACCGTCCCTACTCGTTTTTTCTTGTTAACAGCAAGGGCTCGTATACCGTCCTGCTTGGGAGAGATTGGATCCATGCCAATTGCTGTATCCCTTCCACAATGCACCAGTGTTTGATTCAATGGGATGGAGATGAAGTAGAAGTGGTCCATGCGGACGATTCCGTTGAAGTTTCACATGCCACCATGAGTGTCTGGGACACGGAAGACCAGGAACTGATCTCAGGGATTAGCTTGGAGGGCTGTGACCGCGTGGAAGCTACAAAAAATGGGGTGAGGTTGGTCTTATCCACTGGCCTTACGGAGTAGACGGGGTGCCAAAGTTAGATTGTACCAAAGAACCAGGAGAGACCGATCCCTACGATCGGCCCCAAAAAATAAGAAGTGAATCGCTTTTGTCAATCATGTTACATCATTATAACGATCGCAAAGAGGCCCGCTCGAACAGCCGGCCATATGTTGATTGTAAAGTGGCGCAAATTAATGAAAAGAACAAGTTGGCCGGTCCCTGCGATCGGCCGAATCCTTTTACATCATATTCATTGTTTATTTGTAGTGTTGACTTAATGGATGAAGGAAAACTAGGATACGGATTTACATCTGCTAACGAGTTGGAAGAAATCGACATTGGTCCTGGGGATAAGCCACGGCCAACATTTATCAGCAAGAAGTTGAGTCCAGAGTTGCAAGAGCCGATGATAATGCTGCTGAAAGAATATGCGGATTATTTTGCTTGGGATTACACAGAGATGCCCGGGTTGGATAGAAGTATTGTTGAGCATCGGCTCCCTCTTGAGCCAGGATTTCGGCCGTTCCAGCAATGAGCGCGGCAAATGAAGGCCGAAGTCCTAGAAGAAGTCAAGAAAGAAGTCGAAAAAATGTTAGAAGCAGGCTTCATCAGGACATGTAGGTATGCTGAATGGATTTCCAGTGTTGTGCCTGTACAGAAGAAGGATGGCCGGTACCGAGTCTGCATGGACTTCAGAGATCTCAACAGAGCTACACCAAAGGACGAGTACCCAATGCCAGTTGCGGAGACGTTGATTAATGCAGCTGCTGGTCATAAGATGTTAAGTTTCATGGATGGCAACGCTGGTTATAACCAAATTTTTATGGCTCCAGAGGATATCCATAAGACCGCATTCAGAGTACCAGGTGCAGTGGGATTATTCGAGTATGTGGTCATGACTTTCGGGTTGAAAAATGCTCGTGCTACATACCAACGGGCCATGAATTATATGTTTCATGACTTAATCAGTAAGCTGGTGGAAATATACATTGATGACGTGGTGGTGAAATCTGCGTCGGCTGAGGGGCATTTGGGAGATCTACGGCGAGTTTTGGAATGAACCAGGGAGTTCGGGCTTAGAATGAATCCAAAGAAGTGCGCTTTTGGTGTATCGGCCGGTCAGTTCCTGGGGTTCCTAGTTCATGAACGTGGAATTGAGATCGGCCTAAAAAGTCAAGAAGCTGTAAGAACAATGGTGCCACCTACTACAAAGAAGAAACTCCAACAACTTATTGGCAAGATCAATTTTGTCAAGAGCTTTATTTCCAATCTGTCAGGAAGAATCGAGCCATTCATGGAGTTGGTAAAGATTAAAGCCAACGACGAGTTCCGCTAGGGGGCAGAGCAATAACAGGCGTTTGAAGATATCAAAGAGTATTTATCCAAACCGCCCGTGTTAGTCCCACCCCAGCAGGGTAAGCCATTCCATGTTTATCTGTCAGTAGGTGACACTTCTATTGCTTCGGTCATCGTACAAGTGCATGATGGCAAGGAGAGAGTTGTTTTTTACCTCAGCAGAAGGATGTTAGATGCAGAGACCAGGTACCCTAAAGTTGAGAAATTATGCCTTTGTCTATTCTTTACCTGTACGAAACTCCACCACATCCTGCAAATCAGATGTTATCAAGCATATGTTGTCGGCCCCGGTGTTGAAAGGCCAACTCGGTAAGTGGATGTTTGCTTTGTCAGAGTTTGATATCCGTTACCAACCTGCGAAGGCAGTCAAAGGGCAGGCGCTGGCTGACCTCATTGCAGAAAGGACCAGCTCAGACATAGCAGCGCTTTCCATCCGCGCATGGGCAATGTATTTTGATGGGTCGGTCTGTGGAGATGGTTCTGGCATAGGTATCCTGCTCGTTTCGCCTCGGGGAGCAACATATTCCTTTTCAATCAGATTGCCAACACCTTGCACCAATAATCTAGCCGAGTATGAAGCGGTGCACAAAGGTATGGAATTACTTCTTGAGGCCGGAGCAGAAGCAGTAGAAGTTTTTGGGGATTCGAAACTGGTCATCTCTCAGCTCACGGAAGAGTACCGATGCGAGAGTGAGTTGTTGTTTCCCTTGTGGAGACAATGCCAGGAGCTAATGGCCCGGTTCAGATATATAAATTTCTATTGGATACCAAGAATACAAAATTTGGAGACCAATGATCTTGCCCAGATGGCTTCAGGTTATAAGGATACGGCGGATGGAGCTGATTTCCCAATAAACCTGCTGGATCAGGGGGATTGGAGAGCCGATATCTTCAATTACTTGAAGGATCCGACTCGGGGGGCACCTAAGAAGACACGTTACAAAGCCATGAAGTACGTCCTGATAGGGGACGACATGTTCTACAGGACTCTGGAAGGGCTACTGCTTAAGTGCTTGGGGCTGATTGAATCCAATCGGCTCTTACATGAAGTCCATGAAGGTACGTGTGGTACTCATCAATCAGCCCACAAGATGAAGTGGTTGATTAGACATTCGGGATATTATTGGCCTGCTATGCTGGAAGATTGCTTCAAGTATTATAAAGGATGCCAGGCCTGTCAAAGGTTTGGGAAAATACAAACAGTACCAACGTCAGCAATGAATCCTATCATCAAACCTTGGCCGTTCAGAGGCTGGGGCATGGACATGATCGGTAAGATTAATCCTCCATCGAGTAAAGGCCATCAGTTTATTTTGGCCGTCACAGATTATTTCACCAAGTGGGTAGAGGCTGTTCCTATGAAGTCAGTAATATCGAGGGATGTCATCAGTTTCGTCAAAGAACACGTTATTCATAGGTTCAGGATTCCTCGGACCATTACAACAGATGGAGGGTCGGTGTTTATATCTGATGAATTCAAAAAGTTTGCTGCCAACATGGGGATTAAATTGATCAGGTCATCTCCGTACTACGCTCAAGCAAACGGACAAGCCGAAGCGTCCAATCAGAGCTTGATCAAGCTGATCAAAAGGAAGATCGATGTATACCCACGGCATTGGCATGAAGTATTATCACAAGCGTTATGGGCTTATCGTGTTTCATGCCATGGGGCAACAAGAACCTCACCATATCATTTGGTGTATGGGCAGGAAGCCGTATTATCGTGGGAAACTACGGCCAGTTCGAGAAGAATAGAGTGTCAGAATGATTTGACTGCTGAAGAATATGCCGCTTTGATGAGCGACAATGTGGAAGATATTATGGAATTCGGGCTTTGGTCGCTGGAAAAGATCAAGGAAAATAAGGCCAAGGTAGCCCGCGCGTACAATAAGAAGGTTAAACCGAAGGAATTCCAAGTTGGAGATTTAGTATGGGAAGCGGTGCTACCATTGGGGACTAAGGATGCGACATCTGGTAAATGGTCTCCAAATTGGCATGGGCCTTATAGAGTTGATCAAGTCCTACCAGGGAATGCATACATGCTTGAAGAATTGGATGGAGTCAAATTTCCGGTAGCTATCAATGGCCAACATCTCAAGAAATATTTCCCGAGCATGTGGGAAGACGAGTGATGAAACCAATATAATGCGTCAGGCTATGGGCCAACACAATCAGGGTATCTGTGAGGAAAACCAATCTGATACATCGGGCTGCAAGTCGACATGATCGGGTACTTTGTGATACATCGGGCTGCAAGTCGACATGATCGAGTACTTTAAGATCTGGTGCAGTACATCAGGCTGTAAGGTAGAACGAGATGAACAAGTCGATCCTATAAAGAAAAGAAACAGATGCAGGTCTGCGCACGGAGCTAAAGATTGAATAGCCGATGCTAAGCCATCGACTTTAGAAGCAATAATCGGAACATGCAAGTCCCGGGCTTCGATGAAAAGCAAGGAAGTCGATTACAGGTGTCCTATCAAGGTCGGCAGAATGGATTCCACAGCGCGACTCAAACCAAGCAAACTACAGGGGTTTCTTGATCTGGAAAGAAAAGGTTCGACTTCGTTGCGGGTTTTCTTGATAATCATATTTCTCGACTTGATTTGGGCTCGGGGGGAGACAGTAACAACAGAAGTATGTCTATTTTGGGGGTTGAGTCAGGAAATTCAAGCAGGTAGACCGATGTTATGCCATCGAACTTTAGAAGATTGGATTTTCAGACATTGGATTACTGAAATAAAAGAGTTCATCTACAAGAAATCATTACAAAAGAAGAAGCCGATCTACCGGCTCTGTACATAATGGCTGATGACCCTACGAACTACCAACAGTAAGTCCCTAAGGACTTGCGACGCTTGTATGGGGGAGACGCGCTGGTGTCACCGTCATTGCTGCCATCGCCGCCGCCGCCGCCGTTGCTGCTGCTATTGCCGCCGTCATCGTTGCTATGACCGGCATCATCGCTGGCGTCCTCGTTGTCTTCTGAAGTTGATGATCCGCCACGCAGGAACCCTCCTGCTGCCGAGTCGTCGTCGGTTGAAGTGTTCTTGGTGTCTTCTTCTGAGGAAAAGAAGAAGTCGTCATCCCAGGAATCATCGTCGCCTTCATCCAGATCTCCATTAAGGAGAATCTGGAGGTCCTCATCGTCGGTCAGGGACTCGTCGTCCTCTGACCAAATGTTGAAGTCCCACTACTCTACATCCCAATGCAGAGGAGCGAGAGCCTCGTATGAAGCTACCAAATCAAACTCCGGCGTCGCCTCCCGGGAGGTTTCGGAGTCAGGAGAGGTAATAGAGATTACGGAAGAAGTAGAAGAGGAAGAGAAATCGGAGGAGGTAGAGGAAAAGGAAGCCATCGCCGGAGGATGCAGAATATGTGGTGCGGGTAATGCACGGAGGAAGAAGATAAATAAAAGTAAATCCGCCGATGCCAGTTTATAAGGGCGGAGATGGAAGGCGAAGCGGCGCTATGACGATTTCCGAGGGAGAAGTCGAAGAGTCGCGTCTGGTGGCTTTGAAGGTAGCGAGCGCGTACAGGCCTTGGAAGCCGAGGGGTCGCGTCTGATGGCATTGGGAGCGGCATGTGCGCGTACAGGCCTTGGAAGCCGAGGGGTCGCGTCTGATGGCATTGGGAGCGACATGTGTGTGTACAAGTCTTGGAAGTCGAAAAGGTAATAGTTTTGGAATTATCATTACCAAAACCAGGGGGCATGTGTTATCGCCATAATTTGACTGGGCCAGAGGATGGGCTGAGAACAACATGGGCTGAAGGAGATAATCGTGACGGTTTGCGAATCGGCTTCTGTGCGAGCGTATTAAGGGCCGGGATGGCCGTGTGTCTAAGTAAGGATAGTTTAAATATGGTAAGTTAGAGATTGTACTGTAATCAGCTAGGGTTAGTTAAAAGATCAAGTCTCTAGACTATAAATATGTATCATGAGATTCAATAATCAATCATCCAACATTCACAACGAACTCTCGGCGCATCGCCACCCCTTCTCCAAGGGTTTCTCCAGGTACTCGACATGCTGCCCCGATCATGCTCCGCATGGTCGGGGCAGCGTCATGTCTATCTACTTATCTTTGTGTTTCTCGTGCTGAAGCGTTGTTGATGGCGAGTAACACTAGTTATCTTAAACGATTATGATGCTGCATCAGTTCTTGATAGTATATCTATGCTCCGCTTGCTGTTCATAATCGTTTAGCTGCACTTGCGCGCGATCCCAGGTGCAAGGACAGCGCCTTGCTCTGTTCTCGGCTAGTAGATCTAATCTGTTATGGTAATTCTTTGTACTACAAGAATTCGGTTTAATATCCGTATGATTAGGCCCTTCAAATGGGTTGAATGTTCCGGCTGCATGTTTGGTGCTTTATGGTGATCTAAGAAGGGATTGTTCCGGGAATCAGCTTATTAGTTGGTTTTTAGGCCTCTTTTTAGGTTAGCGTCTTGTTATCTTTCATGTTCGTTAGGCTTAACCACGCGTAGGACGTTCCGATTGCATGGTGAAGACTTTTACTGTCGTAGATTGGATTAGTTTGGTGATTACAGAGCAGGCTTCTATCTTTTCCATCGGATTCGTACGGACATTTGAATATTGGTAGATCCGATCTGTTAAAATGGGCACAATCGGCTTCTTTCAACCGATTTTGAGGGCTACCCGGAGGTCCGACCTAGTACAAGGATAGGTCCGACCCCGTGCGGAGGCACCATCGGCTCTTCTAGCCGATCTTGGGAGTCATTTTTAAGAGCCGATCGCGGCTTGGACTAACGTTTGACATGGCTGTGCATACAGGGAAATAACTGATAACGACTTCTTCACCTCCCTGATCAGGTATAGGTCAGGTGGCACGCCTAGCATTTCATCAAGCCAGGGCGTGTGCCGGACTTCTAGGCCGTTGACCGAGGGACCGGGACCGAACAGCCGTCTCGGAAGCCTCCCGGCTCCTCGTGTTGCTTGTCGCTGCTCGCCGGTGGGTTTTGACCGACAACAGTCTCCCAGTCATCTGCTGTGAAGTTGAAGTTGCACCGCTAGTTATAAACGTTTATTCATTCGCTTAAGATTAAGACTTTCGGTCATGTAATAAAGTATCTTAATACTCTCTTTCGTTATGATATTGTTCGGATGTACACTGTATTGCCTATCATATGTGTGTGAACTTGATCCTGACGCACATATGAGATACATTCGGTTCCTTTCCAAAATTAGGTGTGACAGAAAGAAAGGGTCATCTACCTTCCCGACCTTGGATGGAGGGAGCTCGACTTCTTTCCCATCCCTCTTCCTCTTCCTGGATTTAGTTGCAACCCCTTTCTTTCCCATCCTGAATGTCACGAGCAACTTCACTTGCATTCGATCGTGGGCTGCAGAAAGGAACTGGGGTGGCGCGGGCTTAGTTGTAGGGCAGGCGGTGCGGGCTTAGTTGTAGGGCAGACAGCGGAGTACTGATTTGGGAGGAGGAGGGTAGTGGATCTGGCGGCAGCGCTAAAGTTTTTATTGAGAGATAGTGTCAATGGAAGATGAAAAGGCCAAGATTGAAAGTGTAAAGATAACTCTAAGTTACTGCGAGGTTAAATAGCCAGCGGTCAACTGAACAGGTTTTTTGGATAACTATCCGATTTAAGGGGCCCTTTTTAGTTTTTTTGGAAAGTTATTTTTTAATAGTTATTTTAGGAATTTTATCCAAAATGAAGGGGTTTTCAAATTTCTGTTAGAGATCCAAATACACCATTAAATCAGTATCTTTAAAATTATATAAATAAGCCATGATGCTTTGGACCCTTTTTCCAAACCAGAAAGTTTGGGTCAAAGCTCGGGGCTGCGTGACATGTGTCCATCTACAAGATATTTTTTGAATTTTAGAATATGAAAGGATAAATTTGACTCTTAGCTTGATTCAAGCTTCGATTCAACCTAAAGTTCGGGGGCTACTCCATATAGAATGGGATTTTCATCGCATCCCATACAAAGGAAGGTTTTATTTGAAGATCAAACACTGAAGATTACAAAATCAAGGTTGAGCATCTCGTAGCCTCATGGCATCTTGAAGGTACTTAGAAGGACATGTTCAGATTGAAGTTCATAAGAACTCAAGTTGCCTCAAAAGTACTCGGAAGCCTGCAAGGACTCGACTACGAAGAGTTCGGGGGCTTATTAAACCAGCATCCATGGGACCACAAACGTGGCATGGATCACCTCGGAGTAGGGATAGGTTCTCTCTTGTACCTTGCTCATGAAGCAGATGTAAGGTACTCATATACGAACTAGATGGAATAGAAGGAAAATACTCGGTATAACTAGAGTCGGACTCCTTAGGTCGTATCCGGCTAGGAATACTCAAAATACACAACTTGTAACCCAACCTCGAGCATATATGGCCAGGCAAGGACCCCCTCCAGAACATCACAATCTCATGCAATACAAACCACCAAATAGGATGTATGGTATTACGCTATTCAGCGTTTGAATCTATCTAAACCTTGTATTATGTGCATCATCAAATCCTGACCTCGATGACACCCTACTTACAAATCTACCACCTCGGGGTATCACTCGGAAAGTTAACGGCTAAAACACGGACAGATACCAAAAAATCTGACAAGAAAAACCCGTACAAATCTTAGGGGTCCTAGGCATGCAAATCTTTTTTTTTACCCACTCATCTAGGTACAGCTGTAGCAGCTATTCATACATGCATCGCACGCACCATCCTATACATGCACACCACACTCACACCACACGTGTACAACCAGACCTACAACTACACACATATATGAAGACCACGTCCTTCTAGAGATCACCGAAAACCCCCAAAGCTCCCCTTTGTAGCTCCATGCGTGAGAGGCAACGGAAATTATTCAAGGTGTTGTGCGTTACTGCACTATACCCGAGTGAGGCACGCGAGTTGCAATTCCCAGGAATCGAACCCGCGCCCGGCCGCTCGCTCACCTGGTGAGCGAACAACCTCTAGGCATGCAAATCTGGGTGGAAAGTAGATAGAAGATACTCAAGAGACAAATAGAAATTATGTAAGATAGTGTTTGGATGCAGATATTGGAGGCTAGAATTTGGAATTGGTATAAAGTGCACCTAATAGCAGCTTTTTGGATATTCTCGGAGTTGGTATTGGAATCTTTCTCCAATACCAAGCGATATTCACCACGTTGTTGCTCCACCTCCCACGATTCCAACCTCTATAGCTCTGTATTCGATTGCATTCACCTGACCCCTCCTTTCCCGCGCCGTTCCCTCCCGCACGCCGCTCACCTCCTTCCGCCGCCGCTCATCTCCCCCACATCGCTCTCTCTACCGCCGCTCATCTCCTCATGCTGCTCCCTCCGCCGTCGCTCATCTCCCCCGCACTGCTCCCTTCGTCACGACGCTCCGCTTCGCCGCACTACTCCGCTGCGCCATGCCACCCCTTCGCGCCCCGCTCCGCTCCCCTCCGCCCCGTCGTGCCGCCCCTCCGCGCCTCGCTCCACTCCGCCCCGCCGCTCCCTTGCCGCTTAGCTCTGCCCCCTCACTCCATCCATGCCCCACGCCGCTCTGCTCTGCCACGCCGGTCTCTTCGCCCCGCGGCGCTTCCTCCGCCGCGCCCCTCGGCCACGTGCCGTTGCCTCTGCCGCCGCTCTGCTCACCTACGCTGCTTCCTCCTCTGCCGCCACCGCTTCCTCCTCTGCTGCAGCCGCTATGCTCGCCCCCAATATTCCCTACGCTGCAGCCTGAAGCCACCGCACGCGCTTCGCTCCTACTTCTCCACGCCCCGACGATGAAGATGGGTGGATTTCCAAATTTACAGAATGCGCATCCAAACACGATTTGGTATTTGCCTCTAATTTAATTTTATCTACATCCAAATAATCATTTTAGTATTAATCCATTTCAATACCTAGACTAATTTGATATTAGATATAATTCAATACCAAACACTCCAATGCCGACATCCAAATGGAACCTAAACAAAATTAATCGAATTTCTCGGAACCGGCCCGTGGGAGTGGCACACGGCCCAACCCAAGGGCCATGGGTAAATCGGCCTCACGTCGGAGCCCGCAACCAAGTTACCCATATACGCGAGCCCTCACGGAACTCCCGGCCGATCCCGACCACTCGTTCTTCTCCCTCACCCTGCTCTTTATTGATTCCCCATCTTTTCTCCTCTCCACCGAGCCACCGCTTCGCCCCGTCATACCGCACCTAGAGCTAGGTTTTTAGCCGCCGCCTCCCCCCTTTCTCGCCGCGGCGGCCGCACGCACCGACCTCCTCCCGGAAGAAGCCCCCAGCGCCCCCGGCTTCCGCTACGTGCCAGATCGTTGTTTATGAGGTACGGATTGCCTGGATCTCTTACTTTTGCTTCTCGTAGCGCCGTGCCTAGCGGATCTGTAGAGCTCGACGGCGGCAGCTCCCCGTTGGATCGGTTGGCGATGTTTCTGCTGTAGTCATCTTCGTTTGATTACGTGATGATAGATTCTGTTGTTGGGTGGTGGATTGGATGGAGGTTAGGGTTTTCGAGTGGATTAGGTGTCAGGTCAATTGTGTTATTCAGCTGATGATTGGCGGCTAGGTTCGATGTGATGTTTCTTGGTTTAGTCCGCCGCAGTGTAGGGTGGACGATTAGATGTGTATTAGTAGCTGTTGAAACGGGCAAATAGATTTGTTTCGATGTTGTAGGTGGTTCTGATGGCTTGATCTCTTTGTTTGGGAGAATTTGGGGCCTTGGTGGTAGGGGTTTGAGCTGCCGGTAAAGTTTCTGCTATGCTGGTTGTGTCGTAGGTTCCCTAATTCTTTAGCAATTGTCAATTTGGTCGTTGCTGCATGGGTTAAAGTTCATTGTGCATTAGTTGTTCTCCATTGATATTGCTACTTGCTAGATCTTCTAAATTTTTATGGTTTAGTGGTCCGCTTAGTACTTGCAAATCTTGAAGGCCTTGTTAAAAAGTAGCCTCAAATTTCTTCCTTATGATGTTGAATGTTGAATTGGGAATATATGTGTTAGTTTTGTTATGAGAGAGTTTCTTTCAGTTCAATTTGGAGTATATGTGTCAGTTTTATTATGAGAATTTCTTTCAGTGATTAGTCTTAGCCAAAGAAAATAAATGAATGCATGATTTTTTGATGAACTTGTTTGTTAAATCTTATGAGTCGATAATGGATTTGGAAAAGTTCCGATAACAGTTGCACATCTCTTTAGGTATGCATTTCATTAGCTATTATGATTTTATTTGATTGTGGTATGGACTTTTCATTTGGGCTGTTCGTGGTACATGTTTTAACTTATGTCCTCTTCTTTCCTCTGCAGCTCAAAGGAGAAGCCCACCCTTGGGTAAGACATCAAGACATCTGTGCTTACTCTTACTGAAGTGTGCCTACAATCATCATTTTAGTATTAAATAAGTTGTACTTATGAAATATTTGATGCTTGATCAAATATTCCCATGAGTCAGTGATTGTCCAACTGATTGCCCTACTTTGTGCATTTATTTCTTTCAACCCTTCTAACGGAGTTGGCATGCTCTTTATTGCTTTCTATCTAGAAATGATACTTATAATGTATGTATGAATTAGATTCTGGATTTTGCTGTGTGGTTGTAGTTAAAGGAGCGATCTCTGTAATTTGCTTTGGGACTATCTACAATGCACTTGACTATTTTTGTAGTCCCTGATACTCGAGTTTTGTGGACGCACAATAGCGATCGTGGCTTACAAACCTTCTTCAACCTCCATTGCTGAGCTCGCCAGCCCCGTTACCACCCAGACCTGCTGCTGCCTTGCCGTGGTGGGCTATGGTCTTGCCGGAGCACTGCGCCAGCATGCCGGGGCAGCGCTCCGTGAGACCCTAGCCCCTGTTTGCAGCAGCTGCCTCCTTGCCCTTCCTGCCACCGCCTCCCTCCATCACCATGGTTGTCGTCATCGCCCCTGCCCGAGCACACCGCCCAACCAGCCTGCACCTAGACCTGAGCAACAGTAGAGGACCCTCGACAACCCCTCCTGCCCTAAGACCCTAATCTTACTGGAGATGAACTTGATCTCGCCGGAGAAGAAGCAGATGGAGTCGGAGTTCGCTGGAATTGAAGCAGGAAGGTGATGGGAGAAATCTAGTGCAGGAGAACGCAGAAATACTCAAGTGGCAGATAACTTTTCCCTTTACTTTTGATTTGTTTTTTGGTTAATGTTTTGATTATGTTGTTATATTGATGAATGATATGTTGCAAGAAGCACTTGCAACATCTGAGAGTAATGCTGTTACATCTTCAAGTTTTTTTGTTTGGTTCCTTTTGAGCTATATCCCTGATTTACATGTGGTCCTCCCTTTTGCTGTGTTGGGATTTGGTCTATTGCAACTTTTTGGGTGTAACTTGCAAAGTTTCTTAATACAGACAAAATTTATCTGTCAATTTCATCTTTCATGGTATCATTCTTAGTTTGTTACTATCATTATGTTTAGTGTAACACTGTAACTCTCTTCACTATTTATCTACTTTTTTGGCTAATCTTGCTGGGTTTGATCTCTATCCTACCATCATTGCCTACCATGGTGTTTGTTCTTCTATTATACTTGCATGGTTTTCTTATCATAATTGCCAGCCCTTTTGGGTTTTTGTTACTCATAACACAGAACAATCATGTAGTACAGAGGCATGGTCATGCAACTTAACTTCTTTTTTTGGGCAATTATTGCAGAGGCACGCGGATTAAGACCCGCAAGCGGAATATCGCAGCTCCATTGGACCCTGCATCATTCTCTGATGCAATTGTCCAGATTTATGTTGATAATGCTGGTGATCTGGTTAGGCCTTCTTTGGGTGTACCATGTCTCATATATTGTTTCAATCAATGAGAGATCAGCGGCTAAATTTTATGAATCATTCTTGAAGTTTCAACTGTTCTCTCTTGAGGGTTTGCTCAGTGTCAACATTTTTATGTTGCACACAACATATTTGATGAGCTATTGGCATATCTTATTTCTTATTAAATTAGACTAATGTAGCTTTCATATGATAGTAACAGCTAAATCAGAAAGTAAAACCGACATAAGTCGGTTTGATGTTTTATTATTACCTCGATTCATTTAATTCTCACTCAAACCACTTCACTGACAGGAACTTGTCGCCAAAAGTATCGAGTCCTCTGATCTCAACTTCTCACGTTATGGTGACACCTTTTTTGAGGTATGGTCAGCTATACCCAGAAATTCTCATGTTTATTTTGGACATAATTCTTTGTGAATATGCAATTGTTTTAGTTTTCTTCAAGTTCTTGTTGTAATTTGCGAGTTTTCATGAACTTTTAAATTTGTCTCCTTCTGATGGAATTTCGCTTGCATTTAACTTTGGCATTGGAAAGGTATGTGTCTGCATGTTAAAATTAGCATCCTGGTGCATGTGTTATTCGAAAATGGATTGGGAATTGATGCCGCCAACAAGGGGCATGTTGCCTCATGCACATTAAAGACTATCTGAATAATTTTTTGCATAGTCTGTCTTGTGCTGCTTTTTTATATATTTTTTCTGTGCAATGCCTTGTAAATATATTTTGGAGGTACACCAATATAGCATTGTGAGATGTATGGTGTCTGAAAGAAATTTTGTGCTGGCTGTTCGAAGTTGTAGTTGGGTGCTCTGGTTTTGTTCATTTTATTTCCCTTTTGGAAAAAGTGTAGTTTTCATCCCTCAAATATTACAAAAGTGTGACATTCATCCCTCACATTTCATTTGGTGCAAACCAAACCCTTAACTTAGTAAAACAGTGTATTTATCATCCCCACCTTAGTTTAACAATGGTTTAGTGCCATCTAATGGCTGTTTATGTCACGCAATCATCTAACTAATCCCTGCTTAGCAATATAATATGCTGAGCTGAAGATATAAAACCTCAAAAAATTCTATAAACCCTCCAAATTAGGTACCCATAAAAATTTTATCAGAAAAAAATTAACGGAATCGATTTGCACCGAACTATTATAACGATTAATTCAACATTAGACATGGCTAAGTAATGATTAGTAAGATAATTATATGACCTAAACTAATATTATAGGATACTAAATCATTGTTAAACTAAGATGGGGATGATAAATGCACCGGTTTAGTTAGTTAAGGGGTTGATTTGCATCAAAAGAAACATGAGGGATGAATGTCACACTTTTACAATATTTGAGGGATGGAAAATACACTTTTTCCTTCCCTTTTTTGCGTTTGAGGTATGTATTGGATTTACAATTGCAGTTCTTGTATGATGATATAACTCCTTAACTGGGTTTCATTTATTAATTTAAAACTAGTGATAAATTGCTATAATGTTTGCAAAAATGCAGGTTGTTTTTGTTGGAGGGCGAACTCAGCCTGGCACAATAAAACCTGAAGAAGAAGGAGACCGCCACCCTTATTCGGTGCTAGATTGTGCAGCACAGCGTGAAGCAATTTTACCTTCTGTACTCTATATTCAGAAAACATTACGCAGGAGGCCTTTCTTAATTAAGAATCTTGAAAATGTCATGCGCAAATTCCTCCAATCGCTGGAGTTCTTTGAGGAAAATGAGAGGAAGAAACTTGCCATATTCACAGCCCTTGCATTTTCTCAGAAGCTATCAGGGCTTCCTCCTGAGACTGTATTCCAGCCTCTGCTCAAGGATAATCTTGTTGCCAAAGGGATAGTACTTTCGTTCATCACCGAGTTTTTCAAGGTATATCTGAAGGAAAACAGTTTGGATGATCTAATTGGACTTTTGAAGAAAGGCAAAATGGAGGACAATCTGCTGGACTTCTTTCCATCAGCCAAGAGGTCCTCTGAGGCTTTATCCGAGCATTTCACGTAAGGTTTTCCAGACTTTGATGTTTGTCTGAAGCATAGTACTTTGTAGTGCATTTGGTTTCAGTTCCATTATTCATTTGCCCAGCATTTTTAGGACTACGATCTTGTCTTATTTTGTTATGTGCTAATATTTTTCTTTGTGCATGACTCAGCAAAGAAGGTTTGACTAGCCTTGTTGAGTATAATGAAAAGAAAATGTTTGAAGTTAAACTTAAGGAGATAAAGACAACACTTACTACCATGATCAATGATGAGGCTGAAATATCTGAAGTGATCGAGACTGTCAAGCAACAAGTTAAAGATGCCAAATTTCCTGATATAGAGGTTATCCGCATGCTGTGGGATGTGCTTATGGAGGCTGTTCAGTGGTCTGGAAAGAACCAGCAGCAGAATTCTAATTCAGCGCTTCGGCAGGTATCCGTGTTAAACCTTTTGTTTCATTAGAAGATTGTCGCTTTGGAAACTGTAGATTTAAGTCGCTAAATGTGTACAAGTACATTTATTCCAAACCCAATATAGGGTAAGCCCCTGATGGCTTTACTTTTATTTCAGCAACCACTTTGACTGCAAATTTTGTAGTTCTAGTTCAGGGACCCAGGGCATGCATGCATGTCTAAGAATCTAAGTACACTTTACTTGTTTTCTGAATATGCTATACTGCAAATTGTATACTGGTTTGATGTACTTAGTAATCTTGTTTTGGCAGCGTATCATCTCTTCGTCAATTCTGTGATATTTGAGTGTACTCCCTGTCCCAAAAATATTGCAATTCTGGATGCACCTGGACACATATTAGTCCATGCATATCCATAATTGCATTCTTTTTAGGATTGAAGGGACTATTTTATATGCCACAGCATTGAATTTCACCCTTTTATAATGCATATCCTTGCAGGATTTGATATATCACATTTTTCCACTATGTTCAGATTAAATTTATACCCTTATAGCATTACTCAATATGGTGTTTCTAGATTAGGAATGTAATCATGATAGTAGTGATGTCCTGTTTCAGTTTAAATCAATTTCTGTCATACAAAATTGAAGCATGTTGTATGTAGAGTTATATCTTCAAAATGAGATTTAACACTAAGAACTCATAAATTCTGAGTCAAGTTAATTTTATCCTTAGCATTGTACTCCACGTTTTGTTCAAGAGGATAACTTACTTCTGAATGGCTAATTTCCATAGTTCGAGACACTTTATCTGTAGCTATTGTACTTGATAGTTCATGTGATCAGTCACCTTCCAATTCTTTCTTGAAGCTTTGATGCAAAATATCCAAATGCACTAAAGTATTTGTTTTCCTTCACTTGCGTTTACAGGTGAAAGCTTGGGCTGAGCTTTTGAATGCCTTTTGCACAAGTGGCAGACTAGAACTGGAACTCATATACAAAGTTCAGACACAATGTTATGAGGATGCTAAGCTGATGAAGCTGTTTCCTGAGATCATAAGGACACTATATGACCAAGATGTCCTAGCTGAAGATACTATCCTTCTTTGGTTCCGTAAAGGTTCAAACCCGAAGGGCAGGTAAATTTAACTCTACTGGTTACCCTTTATATGTTTGATACTTGATCAAGTTCTTTTCCTTTCCATGACTAATAAATGACCCTTTTTGGTTCATAATTTCTCCCTCAGTTCTGAAATGTAAGGCATTAGAGGGTTCAAAATTTGTACCCAAATGTAAGGCATCCTAGGACTGTTGGATAAGTATTAAAGGAAATTATTTAATTTTCCTTGGTTTTTAGTTGCATACTTACCTTTTCTATTCCTTCCTCCCTGCTTAATCTTAGGAACAACCAAGAGCTTTCGAAGGGTACATGCATCTTTTGTTCGCTCCCTTGTCTTAAAATTGCTACAATGCCTTATATTACAGGACGGAGGGAGTAGTTGCTAATGATCTTATTGAAATGGCAGGCAATCTTTCGTTAAAGCTCTGGAGCCATTTGTCAAATGGCTAGAGGAGGCGGAGGAAGAAGAATAAGTGTTTGTGCCTACTCGAGGCTGGCCAGATCTGCCTGAAGTATTTCCCAATATTTCTATGGTTTGAAGTTTGTGGAGGAAGTTGTTCTTTCCTGCTTGTTACAAGGCGGATAGTTTTATTTTCTCATGTTGTGCCGCCTGGCTCTCTTCTGCTGGATGCTATAATATGATGCAAATACAGTCGCTGTTGACTTTGCGAGGATTTTGTGAAACGGTTGCTATCATTGCTAAAATGACTTTGCGAGGATTTTGTCAAATGCGCTCTGTTGTTTTCTTTTTACTGAACTCGAAACAAGCCCAAACAAGTTTAGGTATATTTGACGAGCTCTCTACTTAGAGCCTTTTTAATGCGGGAACATGTATACCACAAAGCACATGTATAAAGGGTAGTTCCAACCTTTTACCTCGGTTTCTATATAAATTAAATATGATGCTATTTAAGTAATTAAGCTGATGTGACTAAGGAGTTGCTACTTAAGTAAAAAGCTAATGTGACTAAGGAAGTTAATAAAGTGGGAGGAAACAAAATGAAGAAACAGTTTCTCATTTGAGAAATGGTGTTGCTGCGGTCGCCAAGCGTGTGTATGATTTGGGAATCAATTGGATTGGATTTGAGGGATATGATTTGGGAATCAATTGGATTGGATTTGAGGGATGGGGCTATTTGGCAAATCCTTAGAAAACGAACGTTCACTGCTTCTGGTAACAGCGAACGAGAACAATAGCCATCACTCCCGTCGGAGGGGAAGAAGGGGTTAGAGTTTTCAGGTTTCGGGGTTGCTGGAATTCATCCGTGCCCTGCGGATCTAGAAGGAGGTTTGGGGTGGCAGCGGTCGGATGGTGGTGGCGGGTTGCTGGGCGGCAAGGGTGTCGCCGGCCGGGACAGTGCAGGACAACCGGTGGCTTGCGCTAGCGGTGGGGGCGGGGCTGCACCGCACGTCGGAGTTGTTGGAAGGTCGGACGGAGGTGGCGTGGGGTGGTTGGTGGGTGGCGAGGCCGGCGGCGAGGTCGGCGCTGGCCATGGGTGGTGGAAGTGGCGGGTGGGAGCGGCGTCGCAGCCATTGGGGAGGTGGGCCATGGGGCGGTGGCGTGGGTCGAAGAAGAAGAAGAAGAATGGTGGAGGAACCAGGAAGAGGAATGATGAAGGAAGAAGAAAGCAAATGAGGAAGAAAGAGAAAGAAAGAAAAGGAAGGGGGGGTGTAGGGCCACCGTCCGATGGCGACATATGCGCGTCCGTTGTGATCCCTGTTATTTGGGATGGATGAAATCGCCAAGTGTGTATATGATTTGGGAATCAATTGGATTGTATATGAGGGATAGGCTTATTTAGATGGATGAAATTTTTAACGCTGTTAACTATTAGACCTAGGATCCGTTTGTCATCCTTTATAACTTTCTTCTCCTGCAGAAGCTACGCACATTGCAATGCCTAGGGGAGTACTCCACGCCTAGGGAAGTACTCCACCCTGTGGCCTGCTATCCAGCGTGGGTTCCATATCATGTGCTCCTGTCAGAAGAGCTGGCCGTGTGTGCATCATGCATAGCTTCTAGGGATGCAAATGATATGGATATTTTCTGACCAATCGTCCAATCTCGGATGTTTTTCTCGGATATTTGGTCCCTGTTCCAGATATCGGATGGGATATTGGATATTTAAATCGGATATCAGATTCGGATACAATATAACCATTATCCAGCGCATATCGAATATCCAGTCGGATAATTCGGATAGTCAATTCGAATACTAAATTCGGATAGTTGTATTATTCTAAATATATCTCTATCTCTATCTCTACTAGTAGAAAGAACAAAGTTCTTCACACTTCGTCCGTCGTTTTGCGTCTTCGTGTATCGCCCTATCCCTGCGATCGTCATCCTACCAATATTGATTATGCACCGTGTGATCGTCCCATCCAACATCCCATGTCTTTAGCCCTTAACGTGCGATCGATGATTACGGCGCAGCAACGGGAGCCCACAACAACCGCAGAATCCCCCCAACGTCCTCCCTGCCTCTTCCCTGTACCCACGGACCCACCGCCCCGCAATCGCCATCCCCAGAACTTTTCACATTTTTACCACTATAACAATTACCACTCATTCAAAAACCACTCCTTCGGATTGCTTCCGCATATTTGCCATATGAGAAAGTTTTACACTTCGATTTGCCATTTTTGCCTAGTTAGCACGCCACGTCTGCCTGACATGCTGGCGCTAGTCAGTGTGGGGACGCGAAATGTTGTCATTGCCCCTGCCTGTTCCTCCCTCTCCCTCTCCGACAGCTGGGTCCCGCAGCGCCTCTCACTGCCAGGTGGGCCCTACCCGTCAGCTTCGTCTTAACTCCAGTACCGGAGAGGCAAGGCCACCGCACCGCCGGGCCGAGCTCGCTCGCGCCACCACCGCTGGCGATGGCTGCGACTACGACGGGTGTGGGCTCTGCGTGCTCCACCAGCTGCACGCGGACGCCGCCGCTGCCACCGTCGCCTAGCTGCGCTTCCCGCAGGACTTCACGCTGCACCTCGCGGCCCACTCAGCACCTCCGACGGGTGTGGGCTCTGCGTGCTCCACCAGATGCACGCGGACGCCGCCGCTGCCAGCGTCGCCGAGCTGCGCCTCCCGCAGGACTTCACGCTGCACCTCGCGGCCTAGTTCGATCCACTCAGCACCTACACGCGTGGCAGCTCGCGGCGCATAATCGCAACCACCGCCGTGAATACCCGCCGCCTCCATCCGCGTCCACCGTCCATGGTGGCCAAACCATTTCAGACCCTCTGCTCCTCCCTTGCTCGAGCAGAGCAAGCAGAACAGCGCCCTCCTCAAAATTCCATTTCTCCTCTTGGATTTCTTCTCCACCGAGCAAGTACAAGCAAGCTTTCTTTTTTTCCTTTTCTAGCATGTAACACGCTAATGTAATTTTTCCAAACTTTAATAAATTTATTTTAGCCTAAATAAAATTTTCAGAGCTTTCTCTAATTTATCTTGCATTTAAAGCAATTTAATCACATAAGAAAATAAAATTTATTATAAGGGCAACATGTTTGTGCATTCATGCTGGAATATTGTTTTCCTTACGTTGAGTTTATAGGGTTTGAATTCGAATTTATTTGAATTCAAATAAGTTCTGTCTGAAGAGTTTGAGTATAGAAAAGAAAAAGGAAAGGAGAAGAAATAAGGCAGCCCAACCCAGCAGCCCGGCCTGCCCTTTCTCCTCCTCCCTCCTGGGCCGGCCCTCTCCCCTGGCAGCCCATCTCCTCTTTTCCCCTTCTCCCCGCATGGGCCACGCCCGGCCCAGCTTCCCTCCTGTCCCCCAGCCCGAGCGCGCCTCCCCTCTCTCTCCCGCTGACCAGCTGTCCCCACCTGTCAGCTCCTCCGTCCTTCCCCTTTCCCCCTTTCTTCTCCGGCACGCAACGCCCCTCCCGAAATCTCCGGCCAGCCGCGATCCAGCTCGGGCCCGCACGCCAATGTGACCCCGCCGCCCTACAAAAGAGGCCCTTTATCACCCCGTGCCCTAACCCTAGCCCTGCAACACCCCGGAGACCCCTCAGCGTCGCCGCCCGTTTGCTCCGCCGCGCCGGCCCCTCTGCGTCACCGTCGAGCCATCATTCCGCTGCAACCCCGACCCCGATAAGCCCTGCGTCCGCTCCGCCGCATCGCCTGGAAGCTTCCCGAGCCCAGCATTTGTGCCTCGAGCCTCTGCATCATCGGGAATTCGCGAAGGAGCCGCTGCCGGTGAGCTGTACCGCCGCCTCAATTTCCTCGCCGCCGGCAGGTCTCGGGCTGCCTTAACCCCCTGGTCACCTCCGCAGGGACTTCCCAGACCGATCCGCGCGACCAAGGGACCCCGAGCCCCTCTGCTGCAGCCTGTCCGCGAGCGCCGCCATACTTCCTCCGCCCGGCCCGTCGACGTGTACCCTGCACGGCAGCTCCGGCCACCGCAAGCCTCTGGTGAGCATCACATCAACCCCCCGAGGCTTATGTGCTAGCTGTCGTAGCTTTTGGCTGGCCATAGCATCCGGAACGCGCGCACGCCGGCGTTGTCCGCCGCCCCGAGCCGCCCTCGCCGTCGTAATGCCCTAACCGTGCCCTAATCCACCACCACAAGTGCCCAGATGGGTTCGCCGTGCCAAGCCCTAGCTCCCGGGCCTGATCTCGTCCAAATCCGAGCCCGGACGGCCAAGATAGGCCAAGTCCGGTGAGTCGCAGCCGTGCGCCGCCGCGGAAGCCGCCTCCGGCGAGCAATCGCCGCCGCCGGACCCCCGATCCCCGCCCCCTTTGATTCGTACCGCTAGATCCCGATCCAACGCTCCTAATTAGAACGTACCGGTTCGGCCTGCCAGATTTGCTAAAGAGCCCCTACGCTTTTCAAAAATCAATCCGCAGTCCTATGTCATTCAAAAGTATTTGCAGATCAGCCCCGTTTTTAGTGGTTAGACCCCTGGATTCTTTAGAAATAGAACCCGTAGTCCAGTCCCAGTAGTTTTGCTTGTTAGATTCTACATCTAGCCTTTAATTACGTTTAGGTCCCTGGTTTTTGCCAGAACCCCCTGGAAGTTCTGTGTTTCTCGCAGAGAAGCCCTTGGACCTTGTTTTAACCCAAGATTTCGCGTCTTAGCTCCGTTTTAGGTGATTCTTGTGCTCACGCGATCGTTGTAACACGTAGAATAGCTCTAGACTAGTTTTGTGTGCTGTTTTCTTGTATTGGTGTACTGTTTCTTATAGTTTGCTATTGTTTGCATGTGTGTGCATGTGTGGACCATGTATTGCTGTTGCAATCGTGAGTAGACGTCGAGCCACCAGAGCAGTACCAGGAGCCGTCATCTTCTGAGCAGTTTGATCAGCAGCAGGAGAATTTCGAGGAAGGCAAGTATAACATGAATATCCTATCACTTTTAAATACAATTTCATACTACATTTTAGTTCTGTATGCCTATAAGGATTTCCTAGCCACTTTATCCTTTATATATATATACCTTGGGTTGCATTTTGGTTAGTTGTGCTAGGTGCTGCGCTCTCACCCATCTCGGTCCTTTTTAATTAATTTGATTAATGGTTATATGCAACTTAATTCTGAGAGTGGCCCTCCGTGCCGTGTGCTTGAGCGGCTCACGTCTCCTTAAAATATGTTTTTGTTAGAAACATGGTTTAGGGGGCCAGCACGGTGCTTAGTGCTTGGTTGGCCACTCTCCATAAGGACCGGTTCATAGAGCGACAACCTGGGACAACCGCGCAACCACAAGACTGGAATGGGACGGTCTTGACTTACTAATTAGGTCATTTTGGTTCGGGAGTAACTTACCTGCGGGGCAAGAGGGGTGGTAAGCTTCAATGGTCCCTGCTCCTCCGGCTTGGTCTGTGCTGTGTGCTTGTACCCCTGTGAGGTGGGCCCCATCGTTGCTGACCCAGAAACCTTAGCGGTTACACCTTACTAACGTGATCCTTTGTAACGGTCTCGTAGTGTGCTGCTAGTCATCTCACCTAAGGAAGTGTGATGAACAACTAGTGTAGCTCACGACTTGTGGGTAAAGTTGTGCAACCTCTCGAGAGTGTAAAACTGGTATACTAGCCGTGCTCACGGTCATGAGCGACCCAGATCCTCCATCTGATTAGTGGGTTTGTGCCTTTGGTGGTTTGGCTTGGTTCTCAGTAGACTCATGGTTAATTTTGATTAATTATTATGTAACTTGGGTTATGGTAATTCATCCACTTGTAGTAATTAGCTTTAATAAAATTTTCCAAGATTAAAAGCTAATGCAGTTGAGTCAGCTAACCCTAGAGCCTCATAATTCGTGTTATACTTGTTGAGTACAAGTGGTGTACTCACACTTGCCTCCTCTACTCTTCTGTTCTCTCTGGGATATCTTCGACTGCTGCTCAGTACCAGGCGACGTGGAGGACTACATCAGCGGACTCGACGATTTCTAGGCGTTGTCTCCCAGCCGACGTCACTATGGCGCCATATTCTTCATGTATTTATTTTACGCTTCCGCATTCCTTGAACTGATTCTTGATTCAGTTGTAATAAAAATATTTATTTATAATTTATACGCTTTTATTTCGAGATACGTGTTGTGATATCTTGATGATTCTGTTGTATATATGCGTGACTTGATCCTGGCGCATATATGATTGCTCGATTTATGTTCTTATAAATCGGGTGTGACATGGCACCAGCTCTCTCTGCTCTACATTCCCCCACGCCACCAGCACACCTCCATCCATCCATTCTCCAATAGCAGAACACCACAGCACCCATAGCCATTCCCTGTTTCTCCCATCGGCCTCTCCCTCCTCTATTCAAGCAAGCAGCAACCTTTCCCTCTCTTGTGCTCTTCTCCCCACCAATCGAAGCAAACCAGCAAGCGAAGCAGCACCCAGCGATGGCGCTGAAAGGCTGCTGGGATGCTCCTGCGACGTCATTGGCAGATTGCGTCAGATGGACGGTGGGCGGCGCAGGAGAGGCAGGCATAGAGGCTGGGGGAGGGGGACGGGGACGCGGCTCGCGCGAGTCTCTCTGGATCTCCGGGCGGCCGAGTGGACGCACGCGAAGGCAGTGGCGGAAGAAGCGCCGCCGGCCCTCCGTCCCCTGCTTTAGGTGCTAGAGGTGGGAGACGAAGCTGACGGGCACGGCCCACCTAGCAGTGAGAGGAGCTGCGGGACCCAGCTGTCGGAGAGGCGGAGGGAGGAGCATGGCAACGGTAGGGACAACATTTCGCATCCCATGATGACTGGGCGCCAGCATGTCAGGCATACATAGCGTGCTAAGGGCCTGTTTGGATCCTACCGCAAAAGAGCAAAAGGGAAAAAAGTTGCTCTTTTTTTTCCATTAGCACCCAAACACTCTCTGGCAAGAGGGAAAGAGCAAGTTCAGGTAGCAAAATAGCAAAAGCAAACAGCCACGCCCCCGCGCCTCCGCCTCCGCCCCCACCGCCCGACCCTGCGCCTCCACCTCCGCGCCTCCGCCTCCGCCGCCCGACCCCGCGCCTCCGCCTCCTCCCCCGCCGCCGCCGCCGCGCCGCTCCGCCGGCTACTCCTCCGCATCCGCGACCCGCCGCCGCTCCCCTTCAACGCGCTCCTCTCCCGCCTCCCGCCACACCCCCAGCAGGGCCCCACCTCGAGCCCGGTTCCACCTCCGCTCTCGGCCTCGACGCCGGCCCGAACGCCGCCCGCGAGCCTCCGCGACGCCCTCCTCTCCTTCCACCCAGGCCTCCAGATACACCCGTGCCTAGATCCGATCGGGGACGCCCCCCCTGTGGAGGAGGGCGGCGGAGGTGTGGGCGGACAGCGTGAAGAAGAAGCGCAAGCGCAAGATGAACAAGCACAAGCTCCGCAAGCTCCGGAAGCGAGATTAAAAGCTAATGCAGTTGAGTCAGCTAACCCTAGAGCCTCATAATTCATGTTATACTTGTTGAGTACAAGTGGTGTACTCACACTTGCCTCCTCTACTCTTCTGTTCTCTCTGGGATATCTTCGACTGCTGCTCAGTACCAGGTGACGTGGAGGACTACATCAGTGGACTCGACGATTTCTAGGCGTTGTCTCCTAGCCGACGTCCCTGTGGCGCCCTATTCTTCATGTATTTATTTTACGCTTCCGCATTCCTTGAACTGATTCTTGATTCAGTTGTAATAAAAATATTCATTTATAATTTATACCCTTTTATTTCGAGATACGTGTTGTGATATCTTGATGATTCTATTGTATATATGCGTGACTTGATCCTGGCGCATATATGATTGCTCGATTTATGTTCTTATAAGTCGGGTGTGACAGAATTAGTATCAGAGCCATGTCGACTGTAGGACGAAGCCTAGATAGAAATGGTCGAGTTTACGGATTTCTTTTCGCTTGCCTTGCTTCCGCAAAACTCAAACATTCGTTTCTGCTTCTATTCCTTGAGCTCTAAACCTCGATTTTGCTAACCCTCTCTGCATTTTCCGAGGATTAGTCTGATAATTTGAGTAGACGTGGCCTGCGATTTTCTGACTGTCCTCATAAGTCTAGGATGCCTTTGCAAAAATACGCTAGAGCGCCTGTTTGTTTTAGTCGAGTGGAGTGATAAACTCGGCTAACGTTTGGATATTGAATGTTTGTGATTGTACAAAATGTTTGATTTGGATTTTTGGTTGATTGCATAGTTTAGAAGTTAAACTTGTTCATGCAAAACGACTTTAATGCAAACCGGAATTAAATAATCAAAATTCTAGTTAGAACGTTGGGAGTAAAACCGTACATCCTTCCTCTCTATTTTATCCAATCAAAGTTTTCTTCTCGGAAATTGTATAATATCTATCTCTTATAAATTTCGCTCTGCTGCAAACAGATGGTGGACACCAGGAGCACCGGCACCAGTTCTGGCCAGCAGGGGCAGAACAACCAGAGTACCGACCAGCCGCTGCCGATGCCTCCACCTCTGACTCCGGAGCAGTTCTTCCAGCTCCAGATGCAGATGATGGCCACTCTGAACAACACTGTTCAGACTCTGCAGTAGATCCACGCTCAGCTGCCACCTCCTCCACCGCAGCAGCCCCGCGACAGGCGCGCGGATTTTCTGAGGGGTCACCCGCCGACGTTCTCTCATACGGCTGATCCACTTCAGGCGGACGACTGGCTTCGTTCGGTGGAGCGCCAGTTGGATGTCGCTCAGTGCGACGACAGGGAGCGAGTTCTGTAGGCAGCAGGGCAGCTGCGAGGCTCAGCTCTCGATTGGTGGGAGTCCTACCCAGCTCGGGACCGCGACGCCCTCACTTGGGTCCAGTTCCAGGAGCGCTTCAGGCACCACCACATCCCTGCTGGAGTGATGAAGATGAAGCACAAGGAGTTCCTTGCGCTTAAGCAAGTAAATTAGAGTAAAATCTTTCCGCAATTCCTATTTGAGCTCAAGCCCACACTTGTTTATCTTTGTGGAATTGGAAATGCTGAGTAATTTCCATTCTCCTTTTTCCGGTGATTATCATTTCAGGGAGCTATGACGGTGACCGAGTACCGTGATCGTTTCCTCCAGCTCGCTCGCTATGCCCCCGCTGAGGTCGCCTATGATGGCGATAAGCAGGAGCGCTTCAAGGAGGGACTCGATGACCACCTGGAGTACGCGCTCATGAACTACCGCTTCGACAACTTCAACCAGCTGGTTGACACTGCCCTCAACACCGAGCGCAAGCGCTGGAGATTGAGGACAAGAAGAGGAAGATGGCTCCAGCTGCGTCTGGCAGCAACACCCGGCCTCGGTACCAGTACCCGCAGCAGCAGCACCAGAGGCAGATCCAGCAGTACCAGCAGTGACAGCAGCAGTACCCGCCTCGTCCTTAGCAGCAGCAGCAGGCGGGACAGGGCCAGAGGCTTCCAGCGCCTCCGGCACGCTCTACTCCACTGGCTCCACCAGCTCCGCGGTAGGGAGTGCCTACTCCTCCTGCCGGGCAGTAGGCTCCAGCACTCCCACGGGTGTGCTTTCACTGTGGTGAGCCGGGACACTACGCCAACGTCTGTCCTCGGAAGGCGCAGTCGGGACAGCAGGAGCGCCCAGCTCAGCCCAAGGCGCCATCCCAGGGCAGGGTGAACCACGTGACGGCCGAGTCAGCGGCCGAGGCTCCCAACATGGTTATTGGTACGTTCATGGTCAATACTCACCCTGCTGCA
The DNA here is from genome assembly GCF_002211085.1 of Panicum hallii. Lineage (NCBI taxonomy): Eukaryota > Viridiplantae > Streptophyta > Magnoliopsida > Poales > Poaceae > Panicum > Panicum hallii. The sequence goes on from NC_038049.1 coordinate 12,116,076, forward strand.
GTGCTTTTTGATACTGGTGCTACGCATTCCTTCATTACTCGGTCTTTTGTCGAGCATCATGGCATTCATACTAGCACGTTAAAGAGGGGCATGTTAGTATCTTCACCGGGAGGGCAGTTGAGGTCCCATATCTTCTATCCCAGAGTCAGTGTTGTCATAAGGGGGGTAGAGTTCAGTGCTAATCTCATGGTGCTAGACACCAAGGGTATCGATGTGATCTTGGGAATGGAGATCCTTGTTAGATGGGGTGTCAAGATTGATTGTGCTCAGAGGATTGTCCACTTGTCAGCACCAGATGGACAGAAGGTCACGGTTAGTGCTTCGGAGCCTTCCGGAATTCTTTGTCAGATGGAGGCTAGACTCATGGATGGTATTCGTGTGGTGTCTGAATTCCCGGATGATTTGCCAGGTATGCCGCCTGATCGCGACATTGAGTTTTCTATTGATCTCTTGCCTAGCACAGCTCCGATTGCTAAGCGGCCCTATCGTATGGCACCCGTTGAGCATGAGGAAGTTAAGAAGACTGTCGACGAATTGCTAGCCAAGGGTTATATCCGTCACAGTTTCTCTCCTTGGGCTTTTCCTGTATTGCTTGTAGAGAAGAAGGATGGCGCGAAGAGGATGTGCGTCGATTATCGGGATCTGAATGCAGTCACCATCAAGAACAAGCATCCATTGCCTCGCATCGAGGATCTTTTTGATCAGCTTCAGGGTGCTTGTGTATTCTCGAAGATTGATCTGCGTTCGGGTTATCACCAGCTGAAGATTCATTCCGAGGATATTCCAAAGACGGCATTCACCTGCAAGTATGGGCTATACGAGTATACGGTCATGTCCTTCGGCTTGACCAATGCTCCGGCTTTCTTCATGCATCTGATGAACAAGGTTTTCATGGATTATCTGGACACCTTTGTGGTGATATTCATTGATGATATCCTGATATATTCCAAGTCAGAAGCAGAGCATGAGAAGCATCTGAGGCTTGTGTTGCAGAGGCTCAGAGAGCACAAGCTGTATGCCAAGCTCAGCAAGTGCGAATTCTGGATTGACGAGGTTCCATTCCTCGGTCATGTCATCTCCAAGGGAGGTATTGCTGTGGACCCCGGAAAGGTGAAGGATGTGCTTGACTGGGTGGTACCGCAAACAGTGAAGGAAGTCCGCTCTTTTCTGGGCTTAGCAGGATATTATCGGAGGTTCATTGAGAATTTCTCCAAGATTGCGAAGCCTTTGACTTCTTTGCTGGAGAAGGGTGTGGATTTCTCTTGGACTGATGAGCACCAGAAGGCCTTCGAGGAGCTGAAGAAGAGGTTGACTACAGTGCCAGTCCTTACTCTGCCAGACCAGAGCAAGAGGTTCACAGTGTATTGTGATACTTCGAGGGATGGTCTTGGTTGCGTCCTGATGCAGGACGGCAGAGTTATCACTTATGCCTCGCGGCAGTTGCGCCGGCACGAGCTGAATTATCCCACTCATGATCTGGAGTTAGCCACAGTTGTGTATGCTCTGAAGATATGGAGGCATTACTTGTTTGGGCAAAGGTGTGATATTTACACTGATCACAAGAGCCTCAAGTACATTTTCACTCAGAATGAGCTGAACATGCGGCAGAGAAGATGGCTAGAGTTGGTCAAGGATTATGACCTGGAGATTCACTATCATCCGAGCAAGGCCAATGTTGTAGCAGATGCTCTGAGCAGGAAGAGCTATGTTAACATGGTCGTGGCTTTTCAGATGCCTCAGGAGTTATGCGAGGAGTTTGAGCAGTTAAGTCTGGGTTTCTTGCATCACACCTTGAGTGCATCATTCGAGGTAGAACCCACTCTAGAGGCAGAGATCAAGCAGCATCAGAAAGAAGATAAGAAGCTGCAGGAGATCCGCGAATTGCTCAAAATTGGCAAGGCACCTTATTTCAGAGAGAATGATCAGGGTACCTTGTGGTACAAGGGTCGGATGTGCGTGCCAGATGTAAATCTCAGGAAGCTGATCTTGAGTGAGGTTCATGATACAGCGTATTCCATTCATCTGGGCAGCATGAAGATGTATTATGACCTCAAGGAACAATTCTGGTGGTATGGAATGAAGCGTTCCGTTGCGGAGTACGTGGCTATCTGTGACACTTGTCAGCGTGTCAAGGCAGAGCATCAGAGGTCAGCAGGTCTATTGCAGCCATTGAGGATTCCAGAGTGGAAATGGGAGGAGATCACTATGGACTTCATTGTGGGATTGCCTCGTACCCAGAAAGGGTACAACTCCATATGGGTAGTAGTGGATCGGTTGACGAAGGTTGCCCATTTCATCCCGGTGAACACTACTTACTCCGGTGCCAGACTCGCAGAGTTGTACATCTCCAGAATCGTCTGCCTGCATGGTGTTTCGAAGAAGATCATATCTAATAGAGGATCTCAATTCACTTCACGGTTCTGGGAGCAGCTGCATGATTCGTTGGATACGAAGCTGCGCTTCAGCACTGCTTATCATCCTCAGACAGATGGGCAGATAGAGAGAACCAACCAAGTGTTGGAGGATATGCTTCAAGCCTGCGCTATTCAGTATGGTACCAGCTGGGATAAATGACTGCCGTATGCAGAGTTTTCATACAACAACAGTTATCAGGCCAGTCTTAAGAAATCTCCTTTCGAGGCCCTGTATGGTCGGAAGTGCAGGACTCCGCTGTATTGGGATCAGATTGGCGAGAGGCAGGTGTTTGGTCCGGATATTGTTGAAGAGGCAGAACAGCTAGTACAGTAGGTGCACGAGAACCTGAGGGTCGCACAGACTCGTCAGAAGAGCTATGCGGATGTTCATCGTCGAGATCTGACCTTTGCAGTGGGGGATCATGTGTACCTAAAGGTTTCGCTGATGAGAGGAATCCGCAGGTTTAATGTGAGAGGAAAGCTAGCCCCTCGATACATTGGTCCGTTCAGGGTTTTGGAACGGAAAGGAGAGGTGGCATATCGTTTGGAGTTACCCCCCGGTCTCTCGGGAGTGCACGATGTGTTCCACGTGTCTCAGCTGAAGAAGTGCTTGAGGGTGCCAGAAGAACAAGCACCGCTAGAAGGGTTGGAAGTACAGGAAGATCTGACCTACACCGAACATCCGGTGAAGATTCTGGAGACGTCTGAGAGAGTTACCAGACAAGAAGATCAAGATGTGCCGTGTTCAGTGGAGTCACCACACGGAGGACGAGGCTACCTGGGAGCGAGAAGATGAGCTGAGGAAGACGTATCCCGATCTATTTGCTAGCTAGCCTATTCGAATCTCGGGACGAGATTCCTGTAAGAGGGGTAGGTTTGTAACACCCTAATGTAATTTTCCCAAACTTTAATGAATTTATTTTGGCCTAAATAAAATTTCCAGTGCTTTCTCTAATTTATCTTGCATTTAAAGCAATTTAATCACATAAGAAAATAAAATTTATTATAAGGTCAACATGTTTGTGCATTCATGCTGGAACATTGTTTTCCTTGTGTTGAGTTTATAGGGTTTGAATTCGAATTTATTTGAATTCAAATAAGTTCTGTTTGAAGAGTTTGAATATAGAAAAGAAAAAGGAAAGGAGAAGAAATAAGGCAGCCCAACCCAGCACCCCGGCCTGCCCTTTCTCCTCCTCCCTCCTGGGCCGGCCCTCTCCCCTGGCAGCCCATCTCCTCTTTTCCCCTTCTCCCCGCATGGGCCACGCCCGGCCCAGCTTCCCTCCTGTCCCCCAGCCCGAGCTCGCCTCCCCTCTCTCTCTCTCCCGCTGACCGGCTGTCCCCACCTGTCAGCTCCTCCGTCCTTCCCCTTTCCCCCTTTCTTCTCCGGCGCGCAACGCCCCTCCCGAAATCTCCGGCCAGCCGCGATCCAGCTCGGGCCCGCACGCCAATGTGACCCCGCCGCCCTACAAAAGAGGCCCTTTATCACCCCGTGCCCTAACCCTAGCCCTGCAACACCCCGGAGACCCCTCAGCGCCGCCGCCCATTTGCTCCGCCGCGCCAGCCCCTCTGCGTCACCGTCGAGCCATCGTTCCGCTGCAACCCCGACCCCGATAAGCCCTGCGTCCGCTCCGCCGCATCGCCTGGAAGCTTCCCGAGCCCAGCATTTGTGCCCCGAGCCTCTGCATCATCGAGAATTCGTGAAGGAGCCGCCGCTGGTGAGCTGTACCGCCGCCTCAATTTCCTCGCCGCCGGCAGGTCTCGGGCTGCCTTAACCCCCTGGTCACCTCCGCAGGGACTTCCCAGACCGATCCGCGCGACCAAGGGACCCCGAGCCCCTCTGCTGCAGCCTTTCCGCGAGCGCCGCCATACTTCCTCCGCCCGGCCATCGTCGACGTGTACCCTGCACAGCAGCTCCGGCCACCGCAAGCCTCTGGTGAGCATCACATCAACCCCCCGAGGCTTATGCGCTAGCTGTCGTAGCTTTTGGCTGGCCATAGCATCCGGAACGCGCGCACGCCGGCGTTGTCCGCAGCCCCGAGCCGCCCTCGCCTTCGTAATGCCCTAACCGTGCCCTAATCCACTACCACAAGTGCCCAGATGGGTTTGCCGTGCCAAGCCCTAGCTCCCGGGCCTGATCTCGTCCAAATCCGAGCCCGGACAGCCAAGATAGGCCAAGTCCGGTGAGTTGCAGCCGTGCGCCGCCGCGGAAGCCGCCTCCGGCGAGCAATCACCGCCGCCGGACCCCCGATCCCCGCCCCCTTTGATTCGTACCGCTAGATCCCGATCCAACGCTCCTAATTAGAATGTACCGGTTCGGCCTGCCAGATTTGCTAAAGAGCCCCTGCGCTTTTCAAAAATCAACCCGCAGTCCTATGTCATTCAAAAGTATTTGCAGATCAGCCCCATTTTTAGTGGTTAGACCCCTGGATTCTTTAGAAATAGAACCCACAGTCCAGTCCCAGTAGTTTTGCTTGTTAGACCCTATGTCTAGCCTTTAATTACGTTTAGGTCCCTGGTTTTTGCCAGAACCCCCTGGAAGTTCTGTGTTTCTCGCAGAGAAGCCCTTGGACCTTGTTTTAACCCTAGATTTCGCATCTTAACTCCGTTTTAGGTGATTCTCGTACTCAAGCGATCGTTGTAACGCGTAGAATAGCTCTAGACTAGTTTTGTGTGCTGTTTTCTTGTATTGCTGTACTGTTTCTTATAGTTTGCTATTGTTTGCATGTGTGTGCATGTGTGGACCATGTATTGCTGTTGGAATCGTGAGTAGACGTCGAGCCACCGGAGCAGTACCAGGAGCCGTCATCTTCTGAGCAGTTTAAGCAGCAGCAGGAGAATTTCGAGGAAGGCAAGTATAACATGAATATTCTATCACTTTTAAATACAATTTCATACTGCATTTTAGTTCTGTATGCCTATAAGGATTTCCTAGCCACTTTATCCTCTATATATATACCTTGGGTTGCATTTTGGTTAGTTGTGCTAGGTGCTGCGCTCTCACCCATCTCGGTCCTTTTTAATTAATTTGATTAATGGTTATATGCAACTTAATTCTGAGAGCGGCCCTCCGTGCTGTGTGCTTGAGCGGCTCACGTCTCCTTAAAATATGTTTTTGTTAGAAACATGGTTTAGGGGGCCAGCACGGTGCTTAGTGCTTGGTTGGCCACTCTCCATAAGGACCGGTTCATAGAGCGACAACCTAGGACAACCGCGCGACCACAAGACTGGAATGGGACGGTCTTGACTTACTAATTAGGTCATTTTGGTTCGGGAGTAACTTACCTGCGGGGCAAGAGGGGTGGTAAGCTTCAATGGTCCCTGCTCCTCCGGCTTGGTCTGTGCTGTGTGCTTGTACCCCTGTGAGGTGGGCCCCATCGTTGCTGACCCAGAAACCTTAGCGGTTACACCTTACTAACGTGATCCTTTGTAACGGTCTCGTAGTGTGCTGCTAGTCATCTCACCTAAGGAAGTGTGATGAACAACTAGTGTAGCTCACGACTTGTGGGTAAAGTTGTGCAACCTCTCGAGAGTGTAAAACTGGTATACTAGCCATGCTCACGGTCATGAGCGACCCAGATCCTCCATCTGATTAGTGGGTTTGTGCCTTTGGTGGTTTGGCTTGGTTCTCAGTAGACTCATGGTTAATTTTGATTAATTATTATGTAACTTGGGTTATGGTAATTCATCCACTTGTAGTAATTAGCTTTAATAAAATTTTCCAAGATTAAAAGCTAATGCAGTTGAGTCAGCTAACCCTAGAGCCTCATAATTCGTGTTATACTTGTTGAGTACAAGTGGTGTACTCACACTTGCCTCCTCTACTCTTCTGTTCTCTCTGGGATATCTTCGACTGCTGCTCAGTACCAGGCGACGTGGAGGACTACATCAGCGGACTCGACGATTTCTAGGCGTTGTCTCCCAGCCGACGTCACTATGGCGCCATATTCTTCATGTATTTATTTTACGCTTCCGCATTCCTTGAACTGATTCTTGATTCAGTTGTAATAAAAATATTTATTTATAATTTATACGCTTTTATTTCGAGATACGTGTTGTGATATCTTGATGATTCTGTTGTATATATGCGTGACTTGATCCTGGCGCATATATGATTGCTCGATTTATGTTCTTATAAATCGGGTGTGACATGGCACCAGCTCTCTCTGCTCTACATTCCCCCACGCCACCAGCACACCTCCATCCATCCATTCTCCAATAGCAGAACACCACAGCACCCATAGCCATTCCCTGTTTCTCCCATCGGCCTCTCCCTCCTCTATTCAAGCAAGCAGCAACCTTTCCCTCTCTTGTGCTCTTCTCCCCACCAATCGAAGCAAACCAGCAAGCGAAGCAGCACCCAGCGATGGCGCTGAAAGGCTGCTGGGATGCTCCTGCGACGTCATTGGCAGATTGCGTCAGATGGACGGTGGGCGGCGCAGGAGAGGCAGGCATAGAGGCTGGGGGAGGGGGACGGGGACGCGGCTCGCGCGAGTCTCTCTGGATCTCCGGGCGGCCGAGTGGACGCACGCGAAGGCAGTGGCGGAAGAAGCGCCGCCGGCCCTCCGTCCCCTGCTTTAGGTGCTAGAGGTGGGAGACGAAGCTGACGGGCACGGCCCACCTAGCAGTGAGAGGAGCTGCGGGACCCAGCTGTCGGAGAGGCGGAGGGAGGAGCATGGCAACGATAGGGACAACATTTCGCATCCCATGATGACTGGGCGCCAGCGTGTTAGGCATACATAGCGTGCTAAGGGCCTGTTTGGATCCTACCGCAAAAGAGCAAAAGGGAAAAAAGTTGCTCTTTTTTTTTCCATTAGCACCCAAACACTCTCTGGCAAGAGGGAAAGAGCAAGTTCAGGTAGCAAAATAGCAAAAGCAAACAGCCACACCCCCGCGCCTCCACCTCCGCCCCCGCTGCCCGACCCTGCGCCTCCACCTCCGCGCCTCCGCCGCCGCCGCCCGACCCCGCGCCTCCGCCTCCTCCCCCGCCGCCGCCGCCGCGCCGCTCCGCCGGCTACTCCTCCGCATCCGCGACCCGCCGCCGCTCCCCTTCAACGCGCTCCTCTCCCGCCTCCCACCACACCCCCAGCAGGGCCCCACCTCGAGCCCGGTTCCGCCTCCGCTCTCGGCCTCGACGCCGGCCCGAATGCCGCCCGCGAGCCTCCGCGACGCCCTCCTCTCCTTCCACCCGGGCCTCCAGATACACCCGTGCCTAGATCCGATCGGGGACGCCCCCCCTGTTGAGGAGGGCGGCGGAGAGGCGGCGGAGGTGTGGGCGGACAGCGTGAAGAAGAAGCGCAAGCGCAAGATGAACAAGCACAAGCTCCGCAAGCTCCGGAAGCGACTCCGCCGCCAGACATGAGCTCTCTCTCCGCTCCGGTTAGACCTCTCGCCATTGCGTTAAGTCTTCTGATTTGACCTCTCCTTTGGTTACTGATCCGTAGAGTGAGGCAGAGGAATTACAGGTGAATGATAGAGAGAGCAATGCAATGAGTGAATGATTGTACTTACCATTTGTAGCCCGTTCACTGTGCTAAAACGATTTTTGTTGAGTTGATCATCTTTCATGCTGAACACAAATTTTTATTCAGTACTCTGTTATTTATGGTGTGCAAATGGAAATGTTGTATTGTTCGATGTATGCCTGTCCGATCGTTTTATCATTCCCTGATTTCTTGATGCTTTAGAAATATTATGCTTAGGTGACCTTTGTTTCTGTATAGCATAATAATATCACTATGTGCAATTATGCAACAGTAAGTCTTGTGCTAACTAGTTGGGACATGCTTAATTAGATCACCAACAATATATCTCTCGTGTGTGAGAACAACATGCATATCCCTAACAAAGGTATCCAAAACAATCTTTAAGACGAAGCCTAAACAACCAAAACTCATGCGTATACATTTATCACTGTGAGCTTGAACAAGGAAAAACGATTTCGTTTCTTCAAAAGAAAAGTAAATGGGTGTAGTGACACTCATGCACATACATTGTCGCGTTGATATCAATATCACAAGTTGGGTAGCAACACTCATGCACATACATTGTCACATTGGTATCAATATCACCATAGCTTGCACATGAAAGAAATGCTTTTTTTTTTCTTTATGAAAAGAAAACAAAAAAGGTGAGGCAGCATGTATGTGTATCAATAATATGCCTAGAATCTGAGACCCTAGAGTGCTTGCATGCCTCACCATTAATATAATCTCATGCAGCCACAACAAAAATCATCATACCTGGCCTTAATTCGTCTGCAACAGCTCACTGCAGATATGTTGCCAATAATTTCTTTGAATACGTTGTCTCCATTGTTCCCAACTACTTGTCTCAATGCCTACATAATATATATACAAACAACTATGTATATTAATTTGCCTGAAATCAGAGGCCCTAGGGCGTCTCATGCGCCTTCATACTATTACAATATATAACATGCAGGCATAGCAAAGTCATCATATGCTTTTCTGCCATGCCTTTGTGAATTTATCAATTGCATTTTTTATTTTTTGTTATCCTATTCTGTCAGATGAAGGTAGACATCTTAATTATTTCATTATGCAGATCTGATACCGCGCCCACGTCCTCACTGGCCGAGTCCACCGCCACCGGCGCATCTCCTCGGCCTCTGCCTCCGACGACCCCAAAAGCAGGACCGGAGATGGCCGGATTTGGGGCTGACGGGACCCGAGATGTGTTCTCCCAGCCCGAACCGTACTCCCCTGACGAGGGATTTAATTGCTACTCCGACGACGCGGCCCGGACGCCGGTCTCTCGTCTGGGCATGGAAGGTCTCGCCCTCAACTCGCAGCCGGAAGGGTGGCCCTACCGGCCGAGGTACCAAAGCCTGGTGCAGTCTGACGGCGGGATCGGAAGCGACGGCCGCAAGAGGCCCGTTCGTTCCCCTCCACCGCCCCGTGGCACAGGAGGCCCGATCCTCACAGTTGGCCTTCGCAAACCACGCGGTCCAGGTCTGTCATCCAGCCGCGGCCGAGGTGGTGGGTTGGCACCTGCCTCGGTTGCTCCCGGTGATCCTTCTGGTCCTCGGTACGGGGCCAGCGACGGGACCGAGCTAGAGGATGCAGAGGACGTGCAGGAGATCGTTCAGGTATCGTGATGGTTCGTTCTTATTGTGCTCTTATTAATACTGTGGTCTTATTGTTGTTTTCTATGTTATATATGCATGCCATGTCCTCATCATGCATATTGTTGTAGATTGACAAAAGAAAAAAACCTGTTGCAAAGAAAATTGACAAGGCAAATTGGTCGAGTTAGAATAATACTGTGTTGCTTCAACTCCTCTCTGAGCAAATGGGGTTGGGTAATTACAAGAAAGGAATCATGTCTAGAGAGGGGTACAGGCAGCTTTGTGCAAAGTACCATTGCGCAACAGGCTTAATGCATGACACGAAGCAGCTCAGTGGGCGAATTAGGACTCTGAAGCAGATGTATGGGTTCATAAAAGATATGCACACTGACAGTGGTTTAGGCCGTGATGACCAAGGATGGCCTACTGCAAGCAAAGACTGGTGGGATACAAAAACAAAGGTAATTGTCGTTGCATTTCAATTGTGCAGAATTGAATTTTACTTAGCCAAAGTAATTGTGTGGTGTTCTTTTTTTCTCAGGGATGTCCAGAATTCAAGAAACTGAAGTGGGGACCTCCAGAATATTTTGATTTGCTAGAGCACTGTTTCCATGATGTAGCTGTTGATGGATCGAGTGCATTTGTTCCTGGCCAAGAAGAGGATGAGGCGCTTTATGAAGATGAGGCACAGGGATATGAGGAAGAGGAAGAGGAGCTTCAAGGAACTGAAAACAGCCCTATGAGTTCCAGCGGGCATAAACGGTCTAGCAGTACAAGCACTAGGTCTACTGCAGATAGTCCTATCAAGAAGAGCAAGAGCCCTATGTTGAAGGTGATGAAGCAATACCTTCACATGTCTGCTAGGCAATCAGCTGAAAGGAATCTGTTTTTGAAGAAACTTGGGAGCAAACAAGAAAATGCTGAGGCGAAGTTGGAAGATGCAATTAAAAAAGCACAACAGTTGGCAAAACAAGCTGGGTTAGATGAAAGTAGTCCAGAGTTTTATGCAGTCTCCCATATCTGCAAAGATGAGGCACTAATGAAGTTTTTCATTAACATGGAGACATGTGAAGGCAGGGTGGCATTCCTGAGAAGATATTGCAAGGAAAAAAATCTAGATTAGTGTACCATATTGATGTAATAATTGTGTGTGCAAACCATGTGTGTCACTGGACATTTGTGTGCCTGTTTCTATTTGTGTTGAACAATGTCTTTGTCTCATATGTTTAAGACCCATTATTGTTTGTTGTGTCATATGTCCTCATCTCATTTGTTTACTGGTTCATTACAATTTCAGGTCTCACAGAGCATTGTCTGAATTGTTTACTAATGCATTAGTGTTTGTTGTCTCATAGGAATTGGATGCTCAGTTGGACTCAAGTGACGAAGAGCTGCTGAACTTGTTACAGGAGGACGCTGAGCTTGAGAAGCAAGTGATGGAGACGATCTTCTTTTTTGGTATGTATCATGACACTTATATGCACAAAAATAAGAGGAGGACAGCCCCTGAAAGTGGTCAAGAGTGGGTGATGAGGAATTTAGCTGATCAAACTGAATGTTACAAATTGTTTAGGATGACACCACCAATGTTTTATAAACTACATGACCTGTTAGTGCAATCTTATGGCCTCAAGTCAACATCAAAGTGTAATAGTATAGAGGCCGTAGGAATGTTCCTTTGGATGGTTGGTGCATCTCAGTCAGTCAGACAAGTAGATAATCGACTGCAAAGGTCACTAGAGACAGTGCACCGCAACTTTGGAAAATTTTTAAAATGCCTTGTCAAACTAGCTGCTGATATAATTAGGCCAGTGGACCTAGAATTCAAGACAATACACCGACGGTTGCAATGTTCGAGATTCAGGCCACACTTCAATGATTGTATAGGGGCAATTGATGGAACTCATGTGGAAGTTGTAGTGCCAAATGATAAAAAGGTTCAATATCTTTGTCGAAAGGGGCACACAACACAAAATGTGCTTGCAGTTGTAGACTTTGACATGAGATTCACATTTGTGCTTGCTGGATGGCCAGGATCAGTGCACGACATGAGAGTGTTCAATGATACCATCAACAAGTACAAAGAAAGGTTTCCACACCCACCTCAAGGTACAATACCAATCTGTGCAACAAGTACATGTGTGTTGTTTTATTGTTGATTTTCTTACTAACAGAAAATGAAGTGTGTAGGGAAGTACTACCTAGTGGATTCGGGATATCCAAATCGTGCAGGTTATCTTGCACCTTACAAGGGGACAAAATACCATCTACCAGAGTTTCGTAATTCCACAATGCCCAAAGGTACGAAAGAGACCTTCAATTTTGCTCATTCTTCACTTAGAAATGTCGTGGAAAGGGCCTTTGGAGTTTTAAAAATGAAGTGGAGGATATTGTTGAAAGTGCCAATCTACCCACCAGCAAAGCAAGCCCGAATAATTGTAGCATGCATGGCATTGCATAATTTTATTAGAGACAGTAAGCTCATGGATGAACACTTTGATCGTTGCGACCGTGATGAGCACTATGTTCCAGTTGAGGCATCAATGTCACAAACACGTACACGGGACACAGGACGATTGGATGAAGATTGCAACATGAATGAATTTCGAGATCAAATGGCCAATGCGTTGTACAATAGATAATGAAGTGGTCACAGTTGAAAAGGTAACAATTCAATCTCATAGGTACAATCTATTTGGAACTCTTATATACTGGTACTTGTTGGCCTGAATCTCATCTTCTTGTTTTCCTGCAGCTCAATTGCAGAATAGCACTAGCACTAGCTATTCTGCATTATATTTTGTACTCTCATGTTGTTACTATCAGTATGTGATTTGGTATGTTACTTATTGTTGCCAGCATAAATGTTAAGACTGTAATTATGCTGAGGAACTGGTGCTGCATCTTAAGCCTTAATAATATGAAATTGACTTAGATGATCAAATACAGATAAGCATAGGTCTTTTTTTGCAGGTTATAGTTTCACCCTCACATGGTTAGAGAAACCTGGTGAATGGTCATATAAGCTGTCTTCATTGGGCACCCTGGAAAGGATAGCCGTCAATTGGATGAAGCAAGACATAAGATTCAGCATGAAAATGTGCCGTCTGTTCTTCAAGCGGATATCAAACAGCTTGCCTCTGGATGTGTAAAATGAAGCTGCTGAACTTGAAGCTGCAAGCCTCCGGATGTGTAAAAATGACCTCTGGATGTAAAAAAAGAAATATTGAAGTGCTATCTTGTGCAGAACTGTTTTGCTGTCTGTCTTTAATCGAGCTAAAACAAGGAGTCCATTAATTGTATAGAATTTCAAATCCAAAACTAGCTCTGCCACTAGAATTTCAAATAAAAAATTACTATTCAAGAGCTTTCTCAGTACCAGAATTCAAATCAAGAGATAGGATGTCAGCTTTGTTGGAAATGGATAATAGTCCTCTCCAAAGCCACAATCTGAAGTCAACAAAAACAACTAGGCCTTTTGAAGAGGACATACAATTTGCCTTAAAAAATACTTTACATATAGTACGTCCTGAACAAACACAAATCCGCGACCAGCCTAATTGTGCTTCTCCTGTCACTTTAGCAGCAATTCAATCTTAATATAGAAAAATTCCGCAAGGTCTTACATCTTACAATACTTCTGCAGTTCTGCTGAATCTTTCTGTTTCAGTTTCAACTTACAAGAAGCTTCCTCTGAATAGTGCTGCTATGATATTTCATGCAACAAAATGGTCAGCGCCAAAACTAGAGAACTTAGGTCCAATGCTTTTTGACCAAATAAACCTACAGAACACATTACATCCAACATCTACTTATGGCTGTCCTACCAGTGATCAGTCCCTGACTACATAATGCCAAATCAACAGGTCTCAACCATGATACAAGCGTCTTGTTCGAAAAATAGGATCGATATTCACATGCAAATTCTCCAACTTCTCGCAGTGAGCGACAGATTCGTGCATTTTCTCAAGTACCTTAGGCAAATTTGCAATATTAGCCTCTATCTTGGATTTGAGGATGTTTAATTTTTGAAGTTGCTCTTGATCTTCTTCCGAACTTGGTGTTTCTGAGACTGCTAGAAATTCTGCAATATCCATGTACATTCAGCAATTATTAGGAAAAAATTGTTTAAATATTGCTGTGAAAAATTATTGAGTTTGGCACACTAGTCATGCAAGCTAAGTGAGAAAGGCCACAAAGAGAGGGAAGGAGAGGCAAAAATTCTATCACAATGAACTGCAGTGATGCAAGGGATTATGCTGAAGAAAAACTATGGAAAAGAAACACATATCACATTATGCTATCCCTGAACCCAAATAAGCTGCTAAGCAAATAATACAACATGTACTGACCAAATACACAGCTAAGTTAAAACATAAAATGCAATGTAACGAATCAAAGCCACCAAGCTTGATTGCTTCACTCCTGGGAATCATGTAGCAGTTTGAAAGTAACAGGTTTTACTAGTGTTTTTCTCAAACTAAGAGGCCCACTCACATAGCGAATTGTGGTTACAGCAGATGTAATGCGAAGAAAACTAAATCCCTCCACCTTTTCTCTGGCTCAAAGTCACAGCTTAGGTTGATGAAAAAGCCTCTACTTTCCCCACGACCCCCAAACCTAACCACGCGACATTGGATGGCCTTGTATATCCACAATTAATCCCCAGAGAATTGGTAATTCCTTCGCGTACGCCCTGAGGAAGAACCTACGGTCTACGGAACACAAATTACATCACCTCGCCACAAGAGGGCGGGCCAGTCCCAAACCCTAGTATGAGAGCGAGGCAGGAAGAGGGGGTGGCGTACCCTGGCGGGCGGAGCGCGGCGAGGCGGTCGACGGCGGCGTCGGCGAGGCGAGTGGCGGTGCCGCGGAGGTGCTCGAGGACGCGGCGGTCCAGTTCGGCCAGCGACTCCTCAAGCTCCTCGACCTCCCTCCCCAACGTGTGCACCTCAGTCTCCGCCTCGTCCCCCGCGGCTGCGGCGGGGACCGGTGCCTTGCGCTTGCGGTGGTTTGGCGGGGCTCCAGCTTGGCCTGGCGCGTGCGGACCGCCAGCCATGGTGGGTTCGGTGGGAGCGCCGCGCGCGGGGCCGAGGCGAGTGGAGAGGAATCGCATGGAGGGAGGGGGAAGAAGGCACGGCGCACGGGCCGACGAGGGGAGCGGAACGAATTCAGGTGCTGTTTGGATCCATATAGCAAAAGAGCAAAAGGGCAAAATTTTTGCCATTTGATCCAAACACCCCTAAGAGCAAAATTTTTGCCACTTTTGGCAAATGGCAAAAATTTTGCCCTTTTGCTGTTTTGCTATATGGATCCAAACAGCACCTAACTAGGTAAAAATGGCAAATCAAAGTGTAAAATCTCTCCTATAGCAAATACGTAGGAACAATTATATCAGTGGTTTTCGTTTTTTAATGCGGGACAATCGTCATAATGGAAAAAATTGTAAAAGGCGCCCATCCCGGCCCAATCTGCATTCATTCACGCAAACAAACTAAAACCCTAAACAGCACCTCCAGCCTCCCCCGTGCTTCGCCGCCGGGCTCCCCCTCGCTCGCCAGCTCTCCGCGCGAGGCCGACAGCCTGCCGCGCCACCGCTCGCCGCTCATCGCGACCGGAACTCCGCGTGTGCGCTTCGCCGTCGGCACGCGGTCGCTGGTCCGCTCGCCGCCCCTGCCGCCGCGTCGGGGATGGTCACGCTGGTCCTCCGCGCCCAGCCACGACCACCCGCCGCCTCTGCAGCCACCTGAACCGGACTCTGCGCACCTGAACCGGACTCTGCGCTGCCGCAGGAGGCCGCCGCTGCCGGATCGGGAAGGTATGTGCGCTTGCTTCCGCCCCCGCTCTCCCGTTCATTCCCTCAGGCCCGCTTAGGTCCCGCATGGAGATCATTGTTGAAACGATGACTTTTGCAGTTAATTCAATTTTGAGTTTAAATGATTGCTAGCTACCGATTCTTTGTCATCCCTGCTTCCACCATGGATGCTTGTACAAAATAAATTGTAATGCACTTCTCAGTTTCTTGTTAATTTGGATACTGTAGGTGTTAGTTGGGAATTTTTTCTCTGGTTGCAAACAATTACAGAGAACCGGTTGCAATTGAGCCCCATGACTAACTGAATGTGCTTTGCAGGCACATCTCAGACGAGAGACGAAGTGGACTTGATTTTTTGGTTTCAGGGGTTAGCATCCGTGACGGCGGCACCTGATCAATGGCTCCACCATAATTCTTTGAATTAAATCTACTGCATACATGACATTTCTAGAAACTGCAGGAATTACAGCACCGGACTGATAACCAATGAACACTGTGCTGCTAATCAAGTTGCCTGGTGCTTCTGCCATACCCTGGGTAGATGTGGTGGCCAGCTTTCTTCTCAGTCATGCCTCTGTCACAGACCAGGCCCATCCAGATTTTAATCTCAGCTGCTCCAGCCTCCATGGTAGGGCTCCACAGTTCCTTTATTTATTTTACAGAAGGGATGCAATTGTACCACCCATCATATTAGATGATCAAATGCTAATAATTAGTTTTATTCCTGTACTTTCCAGTCTAAGATTTGAATGGATTTTGTGAGTCAATTTGGACTGAACCATACCCGATCTGCAACACAGGCTGACTTGCAAGTGAAGTGCGGTGAATCTTTTTTTCCCTATTTTATATTTGTGATGATTAGTTCTTTGTAATTCCTATGCACCAAGTTGTGCTTTTGTGACTCGGATGAATTCTGTGTAGCTGCGTATGCATAAAAAAAAGATTTAGTATATGTGTTGGTTCTTAAGGGCTGCCATGATAATTGAAAGAATCCTTCTTATTTGTGCAAACTAATTTAAATTAGGTATTATTTAAATTTTTTGAGATGGTATGTGCAAATTTAATTCAGTTACTGGTTTATATTGCCGGGTAGGATTTAAGTCTAGATCATGATCTGGCAATGTAGGCTTGAAGTTGTAAAACATAGAGAAATCAGTTTCGCAGATTTGAAGTCAAGTGCTCAAGGTCAGGGCTGATGGGGTAGTGCTATGGTCAGGGATGATAACTGATTCATTTCTTTAGTTCTCAGTATCTAAAAATCAATTGATCTTGTATATATAAATTATTTTGCATTCTATCAAAATGCAGAGGTTGCTCGCAGATTTTGGAAACGAACCACCAAAAGATGATTGGAAGCTCAACAGACATCAAGAGAGGATGCGATGAAGATCCCACCTTCGACATGGACGTTGATGGAAACTTGGAGTTGGAGATCGTGGGCCAGGATGAGCCAGATGCCCGTCTCGACCTCAACATGCAAGGGCAGGTTCCACTTCTTCCTATCTATAATTGGGTGAGTCGATCCAATTTTTGCGATCATAGAGGATAAGAGAAGGGACTTTGGTCTGTGATTTTTGCAGGTTCATGTGAGAGGAATTTCTCAATTTCATGAAAGATGGGAAAGGAGGCCGACCTTCTGGCCATGGTGGACAGGCTCATCCAGGGTAAGTTTTCATATTTGTATTTCTTTCTAAAATTGTGTCTTCATGATTTTCTATAGCTCATGATTCCTTTTTTATTAGCATACCGTGATTCTATTTCAATACTACTTTACACTGTAATGCAAAGACGGTGGCACATCGCCATCCATCATGTGGCTCCTGTGACTCTGCTATCTATGTTCTGGTATGGTTTCCCATGAGTCTGAGCAGATTATTCCCTAGATATCACCATCTAATTGATCCAGACATCAAGTGAGCAGTTTCATTCAGTAGATTTTCTTGCATTTTGGTTATTTACTATTACTATTTCAAGATTTTAGTAACAACTTTATTTTGTTGTTATATTGCATGAAAGACTCCAGTTTTGCTTCGGTGTTTTAGCTTAATATAGGGGAATATAATCTTTGTCTTGCTGAAGCTGTAACAATATTTGATTTTTTTTCAAAGCCTCTATGCATATTTTGGGCTGCCCCTAAGTTTTGCATCCGAATATCTATGCAGGTGCATCTCACGGTTGCAAATTTAAGCAAATTTGATATGTGTTGATGCCAGGGCCACAGTTGCGACTATGTCATGTAACAAGTGCAGCTGGGATTTGCTCAAATTGATGTGTCAAACGCTCTTCATGACCAAGAACAGTATGAGAAAGATGGAATGAGAAGAATTACTCAAAGTGGACCTTACTTTGAGACCTTGAGCAGTAGTAATAAAGAGCAGTTTAGAATAGCCAGATGAGATGTTTCCTCGGCTGACCCCATCATGCATAATTAAGCTGTCATTCTAAAAGGCATTACTTTCTGGTCATATCTTTGAATAGGTTTTTAGTCACAAATATATGCTGCTATCACCCTATGTGTAAATTGGGAAATTTAGTTGTGAATGCACACTTCAGCAAATACTGAATGGACCCACTATGTTAAGTTGCTTTTCTATATATCTGCCATGGTCCGTAGTTGTACTTGTGAGCAATAGTGATTCCCTGCTGACTAACAGTCTATAGAAACTGGTATTTTGATATATCTCATCCAGAGATTAGAATCTTTGAAAACTCGCTGGTAATTTCTCTATTGCACAACAAATTATGATATAAACTTTATATCATTGCAGCTGGGGGAATAGCACTCTGAAATAGATGAATGATCAGGCATCGGCTAGATATGCTAATTACTTCACTTCTTGGTAGGATCAATTTGTATTTTTTTACATATTAATTAGATGCTATTTTATTTGATCACAGTGTTAATCCGTAGCAACGCACGGGTATAGACCTAGTACATTAATAAAAAATCTGATTTAATCTCTAAAAATCTATAACTAATTCATTTCAAATTAGAAAAATATAAAATTAGTACCAAAATTTTTCTAAAAATATAATCTATCTATTGGTATAATATTGGAGTTGAATCTTATTTATTCCTAGTTCGAGAATTAAATTTGAACTATGGCAATAATTCAACAATAAAATTTTAGTTTGAATCTGGCCTCCTTGAACAGATGAATTGATTTGAGTGCTTGTGAAGTATCATCAAAGTTATAATATCATGAATTAATTGTCTCCAATCTAAGCTATATTGCAAGTTAGAGTGTCATGTAATCGAATCTCTCTCATCTACGTAGTAAGTTAGAAAGGTCATGTAACTGTTTGTTAATTTATTTTGTTAAGCATAATCTAGTTAAAATTTGGACCCGTAAGGTGTTCGAATGTTACAACATGTGTGATATTGCCTTTACTCGATATCCGAAAAAATATCCGTATCTGATATTAACCGTATCCGGTTTGCTCCGTATTCGATACACATCTATTCATATTCGTAACCGAAGCAATCCGCATTCGTATATGTATCCGAGTCTATCCGTGTTTGGATCCGAATCCGATAGAAAATATGAAGACAAATACAATATCAACGATATCCGTCCGTATCCGATTCATTTACATCCCTAATAGCTCGTATGCACAGCTCCGCCCTCGCCCTTTTGCCCCTACAGAGGGCGCCCTATATCGGTCTTGCTCCCGCACTGTGCACTTGAACCGGCCCCATCCATCCATACGCTACCCGCTCGCTACGCCCCACCTGACACTTGTGCCTGCATCGCCTGCTCATGTTGGCCCTGCTCCATCCGAGCTCACCTGCGTCGAGCATGCTCCGAGTTTTCTAGTGCTGGTCCCGCCCCTACTTTGAGTAGCTCAATCCCTCACAATTGAAGCTTCCTTGCTTCGAGGCGAATCCATCTGAGCACTCATCTACGCAGCAGTTGATGACTAAAATTGTCATGTGTTTTTAAAAATTGGAAGTTTCAGTTTTTAGTGAATCCCAGTAGAGAGTTCAGGTTTGTAATGATTTTGTAATCTAATTCAACTTGTTATTGGGGCAAGATCTCCCCACCATATAAATATAAAGGGCCACAACTGATTGTGGTTTTATCCAATTGATCAAATACAAGTACCTCATTTTCATTCTCCAAACCCAACCCTAATCTCTTTCAAACCCTAATTGTTGTTCTTCCCGAATCTCTACAATGTTTGAGGATGTCCTAACTGGCCTGCCGATGTTAGGGCAACCCAAGGAGCGCCATCGCTAATGGGTCTCTCCCGGTAAGGCATTCGTTAGTTTTCACGGTGAGCTCATGAAAATTGGAAAATTCTGGTTTCTCAAAACTGTAAGTTCCAGTTTTGGTAGAGCAGCCGTGAGGTGCGCGATCCGCGGTGTGTGCACATTCAATGTTCATTGTTTGGTGTACTTTTGCATCAACATACTCTTTGGCGATTCCGCTGGGGATGAAGCAAGCATCATCGACAATTATGGCGGGTGACGATCACGACAAGATGAAGGTCGGCGCCATGAACATGATCGAAGTCAAGTATGATGACATGCTAGAAGACCAGCACCAAACTCTTGAGGCCTACATCAAGGATTATCCAGCAAATTGCAAGAGAAGGCTGGCCTCATGCTTCGGGAAGACTAGTTGAACAACAAAAATTCAGATGCTGACCCTCTCATCTAAGGTACAAGACAATGTAAGTGCTTAATTGTCTGATTTGTTCAGTTTATTGGCTTCTTTAATATAGATAAAAAAGTTGTTGAATCTAATCAATCTATAGATGACACGATAGCAAGGTTACCAGAACAATTGCTAGAATTATAAAAGGGTAAAGCTGTAGATGATAACAATGTTGTTAATTCATCGGCTACATCTGCTATCCCTCAGGAAAAAAACCTTTGTACGGAATGCCGCCTAATTATTTTGCTGGACAGAGCCCGCCACCACAGCAGCAAATGCCGAACACGGAAAACTCTGAAGTTTCGGTTTCTGAAACTGTAGCTTCCCTGATGTACATCCCTGCCCCTGATTCAATCACACCTATGGTACAACAAGGACGACAAAGTCGCATAACCAGAGATCAAGCTTACATGCCTAATTCTCAGGTAAATTCGTTTCTAGCTGTCCATACATATTGTTCTTGGAATTGGATGCTACTAAATCATGATGATTGTTTATTATATTTAGAAATATAGGTGAAGAACCAACCAAGTATGAGGGTACGAGCAGCAAGTTCATGTCTGGAGGAAGATCAGACAACGTCTAGTTCGGTGCTGGGGATGCCACCTTCCGATCCAAAGGTCCAAGACCGAAGGTCTGAAGCAAAAGATGAACCTGAAGATATGCCTGTTGACGGTCCTTATCACCAAACCAACCGTCAACTCCTGCGTCAAGCAGCACAATAATCAATCACCAAACTAGAATATAGGTGTTTAATCTAACTATTTCCACAAGCTTTGGTGAATTATATTATGCAGGCACCCACAAGCAAATACAAAGGAAACACACACAGAACATAGAGAAATGCGCAGAAGATCACATCCTGTATCCCTCAAGGAAAGAAAGGCCCACCTAACAGCACAAACCGACGTACTAAGACGGCAAACACCAAGGATTAGGATGTGGGCCCACTTGTTAGACTACCAACCAAAGGCTGTGCTGAGGGGGACCCACCAGGGGTCGGCCGACCCCCTGGACGGGGTCTCATCCCCCTCAGGTTTGGCGGGAAGATCTCCACTGACCTCCTCACGTCGGTGGACTCCAGCCGCTGTGTTGATGCTGAAGGACGCCATCAAGTGATCACGTGGCGGTGAGAGTGCGCGACTTCCCCTATCTAGCGCCCCAACTGTCGGTGTTTCAATCACCGTCAAGTAATTAGCGCCTCGCTTCTCAGTGGCTCGATGGCTAAAAATTGAAGGCAAGGATTTAGACTGGTTTGGGTGAATGCCCTACGTCCAGTATGGGGTGGTGTTTTCATGTTTCTCACGTTCGAATCCTAGGTGCTTACAACGGGGGCTTGGAAAAGGAAAAAAGCCTCTTGTCAAAAGGCCCAGCTCTATCTTATATGTCTGGTGGGCTGGGCTACAATGCGTGAGAGAGAGGGTGCCTCGCCCCCAGGGTCGACATCCAGGGGAAGAGGTCGGCTATCCTACACGTGTCCTGTGCGGGACCCTCGGTCGATTGTGCCCCGCCGCTTCCAGAAGCCAAGTCCTGTCAGCCTGGTCCGTGGCACCGCCTGACACGTCCTTGGTCCTATTCGCGTTCCCCGTGGCAGGGGATGGCACCATCCTTGCGGCATGCCCCTCCTGATTCTTCGAGGGGTGGGCCTCTCATCTAGTTGATAGGGCCAACCTTCCTCGCGACGGTCGGGAGGTCGGGCGTCCCTGCTATCTTTGCCGCTAGGTCTGTGGAGGGGCCCACTAGCTCGGCGTGCCTGCCTTGCCCTACGCCCGAGGGTGAAGGGTGACCCGGTACGAACTGTCCCATCGAGCTGATGGTGAGTGGTATGGCCGACGTGAGCGCCAGTCATGGTGTCATGATGGCCCGGCTGACCGGCGGTGCTCCCACTGGTCTTCCAATCCGTAGGAGGCCCCCCTACCCCGGCTATCGGGTGAGGGGCGCGCATGCACGTCTTGTCGGATCTTGCGCAGTTAATGATGCCTCACGCCTTCCCTAGGAGATCTCGAGATCGGCCTCTTCCCGGGATCGGCTCAGTCCTCCCGTCCTGCATGGTTACGTCGTAGGCCGGCATGGCACAACGTGTTCGGGGTTCTGCCGCCACTGCTGGGCCATGGTGGCTTCCTCCGTCAACAGGCCGGCGCTGGATGCACCTTCTGCCCTAGCAGGCTAGGCCGCTCGGTAGCTGCAGGCTAATTCTCGCTTAGGCCCTTGAGGGCCGTGCTTTGGGGTACCCGTAGTATTAACCCCATCACTTGTCCATCATGCCTAATCCTCCATGTCTGGGTACATCATAGAGCCATAGTACTGGAGCAGCCAGGTTTTTACCAAGAAGAAGCTATTAGCCCAAAATAAGCAACTTGGATAGTTCTTTCTTACCTTTAGATTTTTGGCTGTAGAAATACTCTCTACCCCTTACCTCTACTCCTGTGTGTTGTCGTTAGAGGAATATAAACCTTAGATAATACACTCATATTTCCTTGTGGAATACGATACCCTGGAATACTCTTGGGTGAAAGCTACAACAGTATCTGTACGCTTTCAGATTTTTATATAATCGTTAAAAATACCAACAAGGGCCGGGATGATTCCTTACCTTGCGGGGAAGCCTCGAAGGCAGCGGAAAACGCCAATGTAGTGGCGGACGAAGCGATCGGGGTGACGGCAGAGCTCAGCTCGTGCGACAGCGCTAGGGCTAGGAGCGGTGGATGCAGGTTTGGTGGGAGGTTTGCGGCGCGGGCCAGCTGCAATTTATAGGGACGCAGCCGCACACCCAAGCGCGAGGTGATGGCGTACATCGTCCAAACTTAGAATCAAGTCTGAGCTAGACCTGGGTTGAAGATGAGTTCGATAGGTGGACCCTACCTATCGGCGAGAGAGGGAGAGGGGAGGAGGAGGATCGGGCTAGGGCTAGAAGCTGGGCCAGCATGGGTTTGTTGGGCCGAGTGGAAAAAAAAGAAAGGAGGGAAAAAACGGTTCAGGCCCAAAAGAAGGGAAGGAGGGAGGTGGGCTGCTCGGGCTGAAAAAGGAAGGACGGTGCTCGGGATGAAAAAGGAAAGAAGGGGGTGAAGGAAAAGGAAAAAAAGGAAGGATTTGGGGTCAAACTAAGCAAACAAAATTTAATGGAATTTAAATTCAACTGAACAGTAGACAAATAAAGAAATCCAATGGCATGGTTGTACGGAACCTAGTTGTGACATCCAAGTAATAAGATTCATACAAATTAAACCCTGGATGTAATAGACGTAGATGTTAAGGGCGTATCTGAAAATTTTCATGTGTTATAAGTCTTTTGTGTTTAAAGTGTGTGCATTGATATGGCTATATAAGCCCTTGAGTAAGGGTAAGGGCCTATGTGTAAACAAATACAGGAGATAGGGTCCTTTATGTAAAAGTTGAGAAGTAAAAGTAACTTTTATGTTTACTTAAGGACCTATCTGTAAAAAAAAATTAATTAAAAAAATTAAATTAAAATTATTTGTCATCATGACATCCTAAGAATATTGCAAATATGTCAAAAATTTGGTTAAAACTTGGTTTGGTAAGGACAGTGGTAAATTAATTTTACCTTGATTCAAAATTCATTTAGTAATGTGGCAAACTTTAAGTTTCTTAATTTGAGCTTTAAAGCAAAAGTGTAGAGCTTGAAAAACTCTACAATTTTCATGTTGGACTTTTTCTCAGAAAACCCCTAGATTAGTGGGAAAAAGTACTTTTCTGTAGGGCCCTGTAACTTTTAAAATTTGCAAACGAGTCCCTGGATTTCTTTTTTCTTTCTTCTTCCTCTGCACCCCTTCTGCTCCTCTGCTCCCGCACAGACGCCGGCGACAGAGCGCCTCCCCTGGCCGCCGTCTTGCAGTCGCCGCCGTCCACCTCATGCTGCCCCTCTCCACGCGTCAGCCTACCCTTTGCCCACCGCAGTAGCCCCTGCTCCGGTGTCCTCCTGCGCAGGCGCCACGGTGCCCTCGGGTGCATGCCGGCCGCCACCTCGCCGCCGCAATCCGGAGCCCGGCCGTAGTTCTTTCTTTCCCTAGGCGTCTCCCTCTCCTCTGCAAGCTAATGCTACTACCAACCGAACCACACCCCCCCCTCTTCCCCGATTGGTTTGCCCTGTGTTCTTCCCCACGGTCACCAGAAACCGAGCTCGCCGCCGTGCACTCTTTGCCAAAATTCGTAGTGCTTACTTCATCCCGATCCAATTCCTTTCACCAGTAGACTCCCCACCCTCTCCTCTTGCTCCTCAGCCCGAGCCAGATCAACCCCGACCGCCCCTCTGCCGGAATCTCGCTCGCCCCGAGCCATTGCTCACCGGCGCCGCCCGATTTGAGCTCGTCGTCGACAGCTTTCCTCGCTTGGCCTCCGACCCGTCCAGGTAGACAAATAGTTCCCCGGTGGTCCACTAGTGCTCGTGCGCCCCTTCTTGGCCCGTGTTCGCCGTCCCATCGCCGGGAACGGCGATGCGCCGCCACGGCCGCCGCCCCTGTTCGTCGGCCGCTCTGTCCTCCTGCTACCAGTCCGGCGTTTCCTTGTCTTGTGCTCTCTCGAGATCTTGTAGGTGGTGTTAGACCCCCTCCCCTTGGCCGGAATCCTCGCCGCCGGCGGGAACGCCGTCGTGCCCGACGTGCCGGCCGTCGCAGGGTCGGGCAAGGCCCTTTTTGCAAATAGATCTTTTGTTCCAGGGGTTCCAGTGCAAAATTACCGAGACCCCCCCCCTTTAGACGTCTATTATTTCATGTGAGATGCATGTGCTGTCTTGTAAAATACATAACAAATCATAGGAAATTCCAAAATTAGCAAAACTTGTTTTGTTGGAAACTAGATTATGAACTCTACAACTTTTGTTAAAAGGATTTGATATGAAACCAAATATTTTTGAATCTAATTTAGATTTGAAACAAGGAAATGTAATATCGTTAATTCTTACATGTTGTTTTGATTGTTTGTAATTGTGATATGTAATTTCTATACATGATATCTAAAATGATGCAAAACATTCAAAACCAAGTTTATACTACAATTTAAATCCTTTTAAATTATTTTAAATTAGTATCAGCTAAACATACCTTTTAACTTTAACTAATTAGATCCTTTAGTTATAAATTAGGAGGTGATCTATTTCTTTTTAAGTGTTCCAAATTTTATAACCTTCTTTACTTAAAAGTTTAAATTCAAATTTGAATTTAACTCTAATATATGCTTTGATGTTTATCTTGAATTAAATCAATGATGTGGTTAAGTTAAGCATCAATTATAAATTTAGGCTAAAATTTTCCTTGTTTTGGCCTTTTTCAAAGTGTTAATCTTTGAAAGCATAATCTTTGATGTGACTCAAATAAAAGAATGCACATTTCTTAGTGATATTTGCCTTGCATATCATGTAGAACCGATTACCCTCGCTGACGGTGACTACGAGCTGATCACGGATCAAGCCGAGGAAATTCCTGGAAATCCCGGAGACACCGTCGAGGATCTAACTGAAGATCCGAACCAGAGTTCGGAAAACCTCGATCCTTCTACTCTCAACCCTGCTCAAGAAGGCAAGCCCCGGACATAAACCCTACTTTATTTACTCTACAATTTATATTATTATATCTATCTCTACATTAAGTTCTTAGGAATTGCTTGAAACCCTAGTTGCATTCTCCTAGGAACCAATGTAATGAATATTAGCACTTGAGTCCGGCTAGTTGCTATGCTAATAGGGCCGGTAGAAGTCGGGTGATTTCCTGTCACTCGCGCGATATAGGAGTTGTAATGATTACATTCTGTTATCACTATAAGGATACCGGACGGGAGTTTTATGAGGTATCATGGTTGAGGTGATACCCCGTCTGTGTTGTTGAACCTGATAAGGTCGCAGCGTGTGGTAATCGGGGTTAAGCGTTTGAAAGTACTAACCATATGCCGCGAAATATGGTAAGCGGTAAGCCTAGTAGCCAATCGGCCCGAGTAGTGGACATACCTCCCACCACTCGTCTTGCTTCTTTTGGTTACTTATGTTCGACGTGTAGGCATACGTGTTGCTGGGCAACCAGGAGTACGGGTTTTGTAGTCGCGCTACAGACGTACGTCCTGCACTTTGGAAGTGCGTATGACCTGCAGTCGCTTGTGGTGGATCTGATCCATGAGTCGGAATGAAAGGCAAACGGTTGCTTCGGAACGACCCTGTGGTGTTCCAAGCATGTGTGTTAGGTTTACCTTGCAAGGTTAAATTCGATTCGAATCGTCCGCCTCTCACGATGGTTGAGACTGCTTAATTCCTTTGTCACATTGAGTAACAAGAGCAATTATTTTGATATTATCTAAAATGATGAATGAATAAAGATTATACCATGCTTGTATAGATTTAGATGCTCACCTAGAATGGATATTCAACTAGAACCTCAAAAGCTAAAAGATGAAAATAAGGATCTACTCTTAGTTGCTTTGCTGCTGAAAACTTACCCTAAAACCATTACCAGATTTCATGAGTCTAGTTATATGGCTATGTATACCATCACCGGGTAAGCCTTGCTGAGTATTAGAATACTCAGCCTTGCTTCATAACTTTTGTTCAGGTAATGCTTCTGCTGATCAAGCCCTGCCTATACCGTGGCCTTACCCTCTGCCTGATGGTTGGTCCGTGGAGTGGGACCCGTCCCCGGCCAACCTGGACCCCTCCGAGTGATGTCATGCAAGGGCAAACATGACATCTATACTGGCGACGTGTATCATACCGTACTTTAATATCGCTGTTTGTTCTAAGACTTATGTCGGTTTGTAATAATTCCCCGGTTGGGAAGATTATGTTACTTTTAAACACTCATGTATTATAACTGCCTGTGATGTAAAATATGATGGCCTTTGTATCTCTGGACTCGCCTTCGTGCGGGGTACCTTGTTTGATCCTGCTTTCGGTGGTTTATCGGGACGTTACCCGACAGGCCAAGGGGTTATACCGTTTGAAGCACGTCGGAGCCCTCTAGAGTGGACTCGCGTACTTGAGCCGGTATAATTCAGGTTGGTTCTGCCACACTAGTAAACCCTATATTTCTTTTTAAGGGCTAAGTAATTATACTAAATTCCCCATAATGTTCTAAAATTAAGAGAAAAGTAAATAAAACCTTAATGATCCTACACAAAATCTAATAAATTTTGTTACGGTTTTCTGAATGAAAACTAGGATGTTACACTGGTGCCTCCCCCAAGTCTATTTTCGCTGATTCGTAGGAAAATAGGTGTCACAACCGCCTTAAGACACAAGAAAAGGAGAAGAGCTCTCCACTCAACAGACACCATAAGAAGATCTTGGAGCTCCACTTCCAAAGGTGAAGCCCTGCTCAGTAGTGCTTAGAAAATAGGGAGAGAGTGAGGGATAGTATGGAGAGGTGTCGGGTCTGTTGGCTCTCTTCTCCAAGCTTGTTCCTCAATGGATGCTTTCTATTCTAAGTAAGTGTTCGTAATTTCTCTATGGTCTTCAAAATTATTATTTAAGTAAGTTATGTCCTTAGTTGCTTACGGGATCATCGTTCTGTCTTTAGTTGCTTACGGATCATTGTTCCTTAATTTCGATAATAAATCACCTGCACACAAATATTAACTAACACTTGTGAAGATAATTAGTAATAAACCCTACTACTATGCTTGTTGGTCATCTTTTATGTCTACTATGCAGGATTTAATAGTCAAATTTGGTACTTAAGGACCATCAATAGCTTCCTCATCACCATCTCCTCCTCGATCCCTTTCTCATCTCTAGTAGAACGACGGTGATCAGGAAAAAGCCTCATGAGCGGATTAGGGCAATGAGGAACGGCGGCGGTGGCTTTATAGCCCAATGAGCAGGGTTTGAATGAAGCGCAGGGAAGGATGTGGGCAGCTAGCTATCAACTGGACATGGCGCGCACGGCCATCATCCATAGGTGCCAGTGCAAATGCGCGCGTGGCGGTTGTGGGAAAAGGTCTTGTCTTATCCTCACATGCATGTCGTGTGAATCCACAGCGGTTGGGGATAGGGGAAACGAGAATATCGGTGGGCCGGTTGGGTCGACCATTTCGCGGCTAGGTTCTAAGTTGGCTTGGGTGACTAGCTTAGGTGGGGTTGCTCGGTTAGGCTAGTAGGCCTTCAGGCTATTGTATTTAGGTGGATTTGGTTAGGCTCGGTTTAGGTAAGTTAGATGGGCTGAAAGCTAGAGATAGGATAGTTTGGGCCGAAATGGGTTAGTTACGATTATATTTATTTCAAATTTTGACCATAGCCAAAATTCAAAATAAAATTCCATTAATCTTCCAAATCAGAGTAGCATTCAAATGATCCTAACCAATCAAATTTAATGTTTAATTTACTTTCTAAGAATTAGAGAGGGCCACGGAAGATAATGTTATGATTTTAGAACTAAACTCGCACCAAAAAAATTGTGAAATTCATATTTTTGCACATATAACATTATGTATTAAAAATACGAGATGTTACAATCTGCCTGTGGAGATTATGGAGTTCTGCTGCTAGAATAAAGATGTTATTTTGCTCTTTAGTTAGAACATTGCTCATGTAATATAGTGTTTAATTACTACTTTACGTCATCAATATTTATGTGAACCTAATGCTGGCGCACATACGGTAGTCATCTGATTTTATCCTTAAAAATGGGTGTGCTAATTAAAGTAATTTTAGTCATCTGATAGCTGTATTAAAGGTCCAAAATGCCACAGTATGGATCTATCTTTGGTTACCAAACCTTAGTTGATCCTTAATCTATGAAACAAATTTCTAAGCAGACATAGGATTAACATTGACTTACTTAATATAGTCACAAACTCCATGGAAATCGAGATAAAAACCTTTCCATCAACCTTTCCTTTTTATAATTTTGATGGGTCGTCCCCTTTTCTCGGATTGGCACTATGCTGGTCTGCTCATGGAAGAGAAGAAGAGGCTTTATGCAGGTTTATTGGGTGCAGTCCACCCTAAAAACCAGCCCTAGAAATTGATTTTCAGGAGCTGTTCATACCGTTGACCGGTCCAAGAAATTATCAGATTTGTAGGGGTGGTCTGCAGCATAAACCACCACTACAAATGGTCAGTTGTAAATGTCATCCTTCTGTATATTAGTCCGCCCCTTGAAATCGGAGTGAATTCCAAGAGCGGTACACAATGTGGACCCTCCCGTGAAATCGATTTCCAAGTGTGAACCGGTTGCTACAGTGCAGAGATGTTGGTAGTGATAGTGAAAATTTTTCGTCCGCCCTTCAAAAACTAGATGCTCTTACAAATCATTTTCTGTAGTAGTGATAAGGGGTGCAGTATTACAAATTATTTTCCTTGTGTCTCAGTTCGTCCACTCATGCTTTGGCACAAACTATCTAGCCCATGAGACTCAACCCACCCTTTTTGACACCGGAACATAATCAAGTGCAATCACTAGTTCTGCTCAATGACTCGGAAACCACAGTGCCTTTTGTTTTTGCACTCCCTTTTCCATGGTGCTTGCCTGATGGCCCCAGTGGCGCTCCTTGTCCCTTGTTCCAGCTGTAGACAATAAGTACGCTAGCTTAAAGAACCGGAGCAATCAGGCACTCCACTAAGGGATTGTTCCTTTTGCTTGCATTGAG
The DNA here is from genome assembly GCF_002211085.1 of Panicum hallii. Taxonomy (NCBI): domain Eukaryota; kingdom Viridiplantae; phylum Streptophyta; class Magnoliopsida; order Poales; family Poaceae; genus Panicum; species Panicum hallii. The sequence continues at coordinate 12,145,641 of NC_038049.1, forward strand.
GGATAGCATATTAGCACCCCACTAGCACTTGACTGCACAATCAGAAACCATGGAGGCAAAGTGCTCATTATCTCCACCGTACCTTTTTTCCTTTCCGGTATTATATCGGGAATTTGGGAACACCTATCATCCTAAGATTAGACAATGGGGCACTGCTCTTCAGCTATATAAACCTGGATATACAATGTTTCGATGCAGTGTTCAAGGAATGGAAAGGCTAGAGAGGATCAGGGAAGAAGGAAGAAGATGACTTCCAAGATAGTAGCAGGCAGGACTTCGGTGCTTGTTCTTCTGCTCATTGTTGTGTCAGCGCTTTTGGTATGCACAGAAGGTTGTTTTCCCTGTCGCACCATGTTCTTTTCCTCTGATTTTCTATGAAATATTTCAACTTTCTGTAACTTCCATTTGTACCACATAGAGAGAAAGAGGTGAATATTAAGTAATTTGGTTTAGTAACATTCATTCCGTGGTGGTTTGGCAGGAGGAAGGGAGCTAGCGAATGAAAAGGCTCACAAGGTATGAACTGAATGTACCATTGAAGAGTAAAAGACTAGAAAAGTTCCAAGGAGAATTTGTTTTTAGCTAAAAAGATTGTTTTCTACAACTACAAATTCATATTAGTCATTTGGCTCTACTAGCACAAGAGGATGTTTATTTGTAAAGACTACCAACATCCATTTCATGTGTGGTTTAATTCAGGTGCATCCCGGTGCTGCATCTGAAAAGGGAGCAATTGGTTCTAGAGACATGGTTAAGACAAACGATTACGGACGCTACGACCCGACTCCGGCATTTTCCAAGCCTCGCTTTAAGCTTATACCCAACTGACTGACTGCTAGTTTGCTTCCGTGTAGTCCCGTACCGAGCGACGTTAAACTTATTAACAATAATATATATTACATAGATAGATGACATATGTGGAGTGATGTTATATGCTTGTGAAAAGTATATATGGATCATGGATGGATCCTAGACATAGTCGTGTGTACTAGAATATAGGTAACTTGTGTAATATCGATGGCCTCGGTGCCTCTACTGAATGTACTCTGCTTGTACTAGTGTAGACAGTTGTCAGTGCTTCGGTTTGGTGAAATGTTCTGGTGTTGAATCTTTGATCCAAATTTCACAAGGCATACAATTATACAATTATTTGTGTTTTTGTTGATTCAGAAACCAAGTTACTATGTAGACGGACGGGCCCTTTATTTAGAACATGAATCCTATTGGTCACAACAAACAACATATTGTTGGAGTGCTTTTATTGCAGCCCGACGTACCAACGTTTGCTAGTTGGGACAAGCACTTGCCGAGCTAGCCTCGAAACTCAAGATTTCTTCCGCTTCGCCATCAGCACCCGCTTCCAGTGTCATGTTCTGCATTGTCTCATTGAAAACGTAAGCGCAAACGACGAAGTAGACCAGGTCCACGGCGCCAAGAACTGCGAGCAATCGGTAGTAGCAGTCGTAGCGACCGAGGTTCAGGTCGTCAGAGATCCACGGGGCCACCCCACCCCCGCCGGTGACCACGTTCACGAACTTGAGGATCACGGTCCCCATGATGCTCGCGACCCCACCGCCGAAGAAGAGCAGCGCCAGCACGAAGCTGCCCATAGACTTGGGGAGCACCGCGTAGTAGAACTCGATCTGCGCGATGTTGCCGAACGCACCCGCGAGCCCCATGAGCACGTACTGGGGCGCCAGCCACATGGATGACATCCGCAGTGCTCCTTGCCTCACCGTCGCCTCCCTCCTGCGAGCCTCCACCGCCGATGCCACTGCCATGGACACGACGGTCAGGAACAAGCCGATGCCCATGCGCTGTTTCAGCGTGAGCACGCGTTGACGCCCCGTGACCCTCCTGAGCAGAGGGAGTATGTAGGAGTCATAGCAGCCTGACCACACCGTGAAGGTCATGATCTCAAAGATTGAGATGGAGCCTGCTGGTATCTGGAATCTCGTAGTGCCGATATGACGGTCCATGGTGGCTGCTTGCAGAACCCCGAATGAGGAGCTCTGCAGCAGGAACGTCATCACCATGGCTGACCACATGGGCATGACGCTCAGAGCAGCCTTGAGGTTCTCTACTTGCTCCACTGTGCAGGTGCACCGTGAGCTCGTGTTGTCAGATTCTTCGTTGTTTGTGCTGCTGCATACTCGGGTCCTCACCATGCAAGCTTTGTTCAGAAACCTGAATAAGTTTATTCGTAGGGGGTAGAAGTGAGTCAAAACGCTTACCAAAATTGTTATGTGAAGCTATGTGATGTTGTTTAGGTGCTCCCAATATTAATAGTAGAAACAGAGCCACAAGTAACCAATCACCTCATTTTTTCTGATGGGACCAACTGTGTTGAACCTGGTAAGCTGTGGAACTGGACACCATGATTTGCCTCTGGCAGCTCAAGGTCACGGTTCTTGACAGCCGCGACAGCTACCTCCAGTAAGCCAGCCCACACTCCCGTCTGGGGCTTCGCCTTCACGTAGAATGGTGCCACCGCCAGGTTAAGGAGTGTGACAGACGCAATGATGGCAGCCGAGACCATGAACCCAACCTTCCAGCCCAACTTATCTTGGAAGTACACAAGCACAGTCACGGCCACGATCTGCGAGAACCCCACGGATACGTAGTACCAGCTGAACAAGCCCCGGAGAGCACGGTCCTTCCTTGCGTTGTCCCAGTGTGCAATCTGATCCTCAGCAAAGGCCAGGCAACACGGGCGGACGCCGCTTGCTCCAAGTGCCATGAAACCAAGGGAGGCATACAGCACGAATAGCTGAACCGGAGTAGATGAAGTGCAGCCTTGGTTTGGAGGGGTGCAATCCGGCGGTGTCAAGCGTGGAATCACTGATGTCAAGCACAAAAGGGTAGTCCCCTGTGTGGAACACGAAAAAGAATAACTAAATACACGCGACTTTGCAGTTGATAACAATGATAAATATTTTTTTATAACTACTCCAACCGTTTTAAATTATAGTTCATTTTGGTATTTCTACGTACATAGTTTTTACTTAAATTGTTTATGACTTTTCTCTTTCGAAAAAAGTTTATGACTTTGATACAGTACTCCGATTACCTACTTGTTTCATTTTAAAGAGATAAAAGAATTAATCAAGGACAAAATGATAATGTCTAATTAATTAAAGGAAAACATTGGATAACCGGAATACCCCGGTAGTCCGTTCCTGGATCCGTTCCGTTTAACCAAGGGGCTGCTGGGAGTTTAATCGTTGCTCCCCGTCATCGAGCCACAGTCATCGCTGGGTTAGTTCGGGCATCAGATGATTCATCTGCAGGTGTCTTTATTCTGACGAACTTGCATATCTGCAGATTATTTAGTGCCGAACTTTGTATGTACTACTAAAAGAACACGAGTAAAAGCGTTCTGCAAACATCCTAATAGCAGGAGGCCAAGATCGTTTCAATGGCCCTAACGCATTTGGAGCGAAGTAATTGATACAAAACAACAGACCACATGTAATACAAATATGGAACTGTCACGTGTTATTTGAATATGCTATCTACAATGCAACTATATATCACCATTCTTAAATAAAATGGACCTACCATGTTTCAACTTAATATGGTACATTCATTATCACTTTCTAAACATTCCGACCTGTTACTTGTGATCAAAATATGTTGAATATCAATGCAACTACCACCTCCTAGAACAAATTGGAACCTGTCACGTTTCGTTAAATGCAGTTCACATGGCAATTATATTAGGTATCAAGCGCTAAATTATATCATGATACATGTCCACCAGTCGCGATAGAGTTATATATGTTTCTTTACAAGTTCATCACGTTTACCATGTTAGAGTTGCATACGCATTTTTCCTCACCTCACGTTAGTTGTTGGTTTTCATACAGGACATGTTAAATCACGTTAGAGTAATTGTCATGATAGATAATGTTAGGGTAGTAAAATCTCTAAAAGGTATATTCTTTTCTTATTTATCCCACTTTCTAAAATAAAAAATTATAGACATAAATATAATAAGTATATTCATCTATTACCTTATAAGAAATAATATATCATCAGATCTAACTTAGATGGATGGTCTATAGTTATTTAGGAGTAGTGTAGCGAGTCGAGATGGAAGGAATACTGCTCATTTAAAAAAACTGATGACTTTCAGTTGTGCAAGGGCCAAGGGGTCGTTCGGTGCTCTTACGATTGTGCAGGAGAAAAGTGTGAGTGTAACCGTGAGGAAGCGACCCAACAGTGCGTCGGACACAATGGCTCCGCAGACTGGCAAGAAATTTGCGGCCGCTATGTACACGAAGATGATGATGGCACTGCTTGCAGCGCCGAGGTGATACTTTGTTGTTAGGTAGATGATAAGATTTGCGCCAACAGATGCGCTGACAATCCGTTCAGATACTTCATTGGCTGAAAACAAAGGGGGAATTCTATTAGCAACATTGCTTGCTTTTTCTTTTGTCACTGCAACAATGATGTCAAGGGTACAAATTCTTAGGCCAGGGACATTACCAATGATGACTGGAATCAGTCGCAGGCCTTTCTTCCCCAGGACATGTGCTTGCTGTTGTTTCTCATGAGCGCCTTCGTCCATCGTCTCCAAAACTCTGCAGAACCTGAAGCACCACTACGCTGGGAAGAATGTGCTACACAGGTTTTTCAGACCATCTCGCCCTGCACAACGCCAAGAGTACATGCATATTCTCTTTTATGGGAAGCCAGGACAAGTATTAATAGAGGTGCCATTTGTCCTTGCAGCTCTTGGGCTGCACGCTGCTTGCTTTTCAAGCTATTAAATTCAGTGATAACTGTCCCGGAGAACATGGAATGTAAAGATCTTAAATTCAAGATAAACAGAAAGAATATCACTAAGATCTTTGCATTAGTTTCATATATCTTTTGATGATGGTGTTGCTCGTTTTACATGGAAAAAATAGAGCAAAATCCCATCACATCTTACTATTACTGATTGGAGAATTATTTTGAAGCCATAAGATAGCTCCCTAAAATTCTCATAAAAATTGGAGACAACTAGCCATCATTTATATATATTATAAAAGTTAAAACAATTGAAAATAATTCGTATACAGATTAGGTCCACCGTACCCCTCGCCGAGGATCCACTTGCCAGTCCTTGGGGATTTGACAGGATGGATGGAGACCTATATTTTTAATAGATATATTTTTGATAGATGGAGAATGTTTCCGCCAAAATCATAGTTATTTTGTCACCGCAACTTTTGACTTACATACCCACCGTACCAGCGCAAGGTCTGCGCCTCACAGCCGCCAATCACGCTTCCCTTTCCTTCCTCTCCCATGCGACCACATCCTTTCCCTGCACTCTATCTACATCCGTATGTGTCCATCTCAACCCCGCCCACCACTCCCTGGCTGCCCATGCCCCCGCTTCCGCCCTCTCACACTACACCAAAACAGCTCAATTTCATCGGCCACATCTAATTTCATCAGCCTAAGGCAAGCCGACGAAAATTACCAAATTAGTTCGTCAGCTTGTGTAAGCCGACGAAATTATACTTATTTTCGACAGCTTGGCCCGGGCCGACGAAACAAAGTCTATATTTTCGTTGGCTTAGCTGAGGTCGACGAAAATAAGTTTAATTTCGTCGGCTCAAATTAGGCCGATGAAAATAGCGGTGCCCTAGGTAGCTGCCTCCCCACGTTTTGTTTGTCTGGCTTTCCCGCGCGCCGCCGCCGCCAGCGCCGCCACGCCCCCCCCTGCCGCCGCGCCTGCACGCCACCGCCGCTGTCCCCGCGTGCCGCCCCCGCGCGCCATCGCCGCCGGCCCCGTGGCCCGCCGCTGCCGTGGCCGCGCGCCACCGCCGCCAGCCCCGTGGCCCACGCGCCACCGCCGCCCCACCCCCCCCCGCCGCCCCCGCGTGGCGCCCCCGTGCGCCGCCGCCGCCCCCGGCCCTCTGTTTCATCTCCTCCCTCTGTTTCTTAAACTTTTCTCTCCTCCCTTGCTCTTCCTTCCGTGGCAGGGACGACTGGTCGAGCAGCGGCACCATTTGTCCTATCTTCGCGCAGCATTTTGCCGGTCGAGCGCATCCTCCAGGTATGCCTGCCCCTTCTCTTTCCTTCTGCTATGCGAGATGGATCGAGCACCCCAACCCTAACAAAACAGCTAGTGCTAGTCTCGAACTGACAGAATAACTATTAAACTTAGTGATGCATTGTTGTCCATTACTCTAAGGGGTTACTGTATTTTTAAACATCTCTCTGATTCCTCCAAGAATATTGTGATGCTGTGGTAGGAATATACATTTTACTTTCACGGATTTGATGAAGTTATATGGTGATTTTATGGCTATTGTCTCCCTGTTATATTTGCATGAACCCAAGCATAACCATTGTTATAAATAAGATTTCTGATTCATTTCTTAGAAAATATATACCATTAATGATATCTAAAAATATTTGTGTTACATATGCTTGATAATTTTTGTTTGCTTATCTAAAAATATTTGTGTTACATATGCTTGATAATTTTGTTTGCTTAGTATCGTTAATGAAGTAACATTTCTCACTTTCGTTATAGAAATAGCTAGTTTGAGAAAATGAGAGATGATCGAAGTTGGATGTATGATGGTTGGAGAAGTAACGGAATGCCTACGCGAGAGTGGATGGTCAACACACAAGCTTTTGTTGATCATGTATTTTCCTTATCTCCTGGCGGTGGTTTGGCAAGGTGTCCATGTAACAAGTGTCAGAATTGTTCACATCAAGTCAAGATTGATATGGAGCATCACCTCTGCAAGTTTGGTTTCATGCCGAATTATGAGAGGTGGTACGAGCATGGGGAGTCACAGGAGCAGGAGACATACAACCTAGTTGATAGTTTTGAGGAAAACAAAGATAGGATGGATGCAATGATGGATGATTTTGTCCAATTTGTTGAGAATACTGCTGAGGTACCAGAATATTTTGGTCTGCTTGCATCATCAAAAGAACCATTACATAGGGCCACTACTTTATCACAGTTTGTTGCTGTGACACGGTTAATGGCTATTAAGTCAAAGTACAACTTTTCAGTAAGTTGTTACAATGATCTTGTTGACTTAATTTTGGACATTCTTCCGAAACCTCACAAGTTCCCGAAAGACTTTTACTACTCAAAGAAGCTGTTAGCTGGTTTAGAGATGCCGTATCAGAAAATCCATGTGTGTGAGAACAATTGCATATTATTTTGGAAGAAAAATGAAAATCTCAAGTACTGTTCGTTTTTGTAAGAAGTGCAGATACAAGAAGGTGGTGAACAAAGATGGAAGTGTGCAGATAACAAGTGTGCCCGTTAAGGTATTACGGTACCTACCTTTGAAACCAAGGCTTCAATGGTTGTACCTATCTCAGAAGACTGCAAAACATATGAGCATAAAGAGGGAATTCGTAATAATACAAGATGCATGAGTTATCCATCTGATGGTACGGCTTGGAAGGCCCTCGATCATTATGATCCAAGTTTTGCAAGAGACCCCCGGAATGTGCGTGTCGGGTTGGCCACTGATGGCTTCACTCCCTTTAACTCAAATGCTGCCCCCTACTCATGTTGGCCAGTGACTACAATTCCATACAATCTTCCACCATCATTATGCATGAAGGATGAGTATGTGTTCTTGACTCTCATTATACCTGGGCCTGACAATCCCCGTAAGCGTTTGAACATGTTCATGCAACCATTGATTGATGAGCTGTGTGACTTGTGGAATGGAGTTAGGACATATGACAGCAGTAGGAAGGAATACTTCAATATGCGGGTATCATTTCTTTGGTCTATTCATGATTTCCCTACATATGGAATATTCTCAGGATGGAGCACGCACGGTCGTCTATGTTGTCCAGTATGCATGGGTGATATAGATGCTTTTCGTTTGAAATATGGTGGCAAATTTTTCTTTTTTGATTGTCACCATCGGTTCTTGTCTCATGATCACCCGTTCAGGAGTCAAAGAGATGTCTTTTGCAAGGACACAATCGTTACTAAGGGTCCACCCAAGCGTTTTGTTGCAGAACCGCCTGAATTATTCCGGCTTAAGTGCGCTAGTCATCGCTATACAGCCGATACTAACTCAACACACTTCAAACGGAACAACCCATTGGTCTGTCGGGTCTCCGCCCGATGCAACCACGGTTCAACAGGATCGAAGCAGGTTTACCTTGCACGAAGGCGAGTTTACAATCACACAATAGCTCACCAACTTTTAATCCACAAGATAGTTAAACATTATTACAAAGCTATTTCAAAGCTTAAAGTAATTTATACAGACAGGGTTTCAAACGACAAGCTAAACATGCTTGTCAAGTTCACAGCGGAAGAAAAATTAACACGCGACTACACACGTCGCGGAGGTTGACACCATGTTCAGCCTAAAACTTGGTGTCATTCCGGAGGGTCACTGCCAGCCGGGGACGGATCCCACTCCACGAACCAGCCAAACGGAACAGAAGTTGGCCATGCAGGACTATCCATGGGGTTCTCAAAGGTCATACCTGAAAAATTCACTAGCAAGACTGAGTATACTAGTACTCAGCAAGGCTTAACCGTTTCATGGTATACTTAGCCATGTGACTAGACTCATGAAGGCTTGAAATGGTTCTGGGTTTAATTTCAGCTGAAAAGCAACAAAGAGTATGAGCTAACTTTCATATTTTAGCTTTCAGATTCTAGTTCCATTAACCATTCTAGGTGAGCACCTATACTAGACAAACAAGGTAGGGATTAGCATCCATCCAGATTATTCCATAATGGTTACTGTTCTTACTCTATGTGGCAGAAGGAATAAGCAGTCTCAATCTCTGCGAGAAATGTATGATTCTGAATCAAATTTCCAAACCTTGCAAGGTTAAACCTAACTCACACGCTTGGAACATCCAAAGATCATTCCGAAGCAACCATTTCCTTCATATTCCGGGTTATGGATCAGGGCCACCACAAGCGACTGTAGGATCGTATGCACATCCAATGTGCAGGACGTACGTCTGTAGCGCGACTACATGATCGTACTCCTGTCTGCTATGCAGAACGTACTCCCACATGTCGGTGCGTGTGTACAACAGAAACCAATTAATCGAGTGGTGGAGACATGTCCATTTGCCGGGCCAATCAGGTACTAGGCTTACCGCGTACCATATTTACGGCATGTGGCTAGTACTTTCAAACGCTTAGCCACCACTACCACACACTGCGACCTTATCAACTTTTATCAACACAAACAGGGTAATCTTCCAAGTCATGATACCGCACATGACCCCGCCTATCATCCTTATAGTGATTGCAGAATAGTAAACATTCAACTCCTATATCGCGTGAGTGACAGGAAATCACTTGACTTCTGCCGGTCCTATTAGTAGAGCATCTATTCGATAAGGACTCAGACCGTGGCAGAACCGCCTGAATTATTCTGGCTCAAGTGAGTTAATCATCGCTATACAACTGACATTAACTCAACGCACTTCAAACGGAACAACTCATTGGTCTGTTGGGTCTCCGCATGATACAACCACGGTTCAACAGGATCGAGCAGGTTTACCTTGCACGAAGGCGAGTTTACAATCACAGTACAGCTCATCAACTTTTAATTTATAGAAATGCAAACATTATTACAAACCTTTTTCAAGCTTAATGTAAATTTATACAAACCACAAATTTTGAGTTTTTGAACTTAGACCCTAAAGCAATATTGTAGAGTTTGAAAAACTCTCCAACTTTCATTTTGGGCATTTCTTCATTTGGGTTTTAAATCAATGGGAAATTTTTTTTACAAATAAGCCCCTGCAGTTCTCTAATTTTGCGTATAAGTCCTTGGGGAATTCCATCCGTCTTTCTTCTCTCCCCTACCTTATCCTGGCGTCTCTGTTTTTTTTCTTTCCCCACCGGCGCATGCTCTGTTAAATCCTGTTTTCCCTTCCTCTTCTCCATCTCTATCCCTTCCTGTTTTTCCCCTTCCTCTCCTCCAACCAGACAGCACAGGGAGCAGCAGGCACTGGCCAGACGCGTGCGGGCGCTTGGACTCGGGTGAAGCTCTGGCGGCCAGGCCGCAGGGGGGCGAGCGGAGCTGGGCGCAACGCGGGCCGCGGTAGGCGCGGGGGTCCAGCAGCGGCTGCAGGCGGCGCAGAGCAGCGCCAGCGCAGCGGAAGCTGAAGCGGGCGGCGGCAGTGCGCGGGGCTGGGCGCAGGCAGTGCGCAAGCGGCGCGGAGGCCGGCGGCCCCAAGCAGCGCGCGGCGCGCGGGAGCCGGTGGTGCGCGGGCCGCGGCGCAAGGCATGGGCAAGCGGAGGCCAGGCCAGGCGCGCGGGTGAGCGCGGAAGTGAGGCCCGAGGCGGGGCGGCGCCTGAGCAGGCGTGCACGGCGTGCCAGGCGAGCGCGGCAGCAGGCCCAGGCGGCGGGCGCTCGGGGCTGGGCAGACGCTGGGCGTTGGGGCGGTGGTGGCGCGCAGGCAGACGGAGCGTGGCTCAGGCGGCGAGTGGCTCAGGCAACAGCAGACGCCGGGAGAGCGCGCGAGGAAGCGGAGCGCGCGGGAGTAGGCGGCCCGGGACAGAAGCAGGCGAGTGCCGGCGCAAGCAGAAGAGGCGGCCGCGGTAGAAGCTGGGTGAGCGGTGCCTAGGGGCTGGCAGAGCGCAGATGTGGAACGGCACAGGCGGAGGCAGGCGCTGGAGGATGGTGTGCGGAGTGCGCGCGGGCAGCAAGCATACGCGGCGCGGAGATGGCGCGCGCGGGCACTGTGCCAGGCGGCGGCGTGGGAGGCTTGTGCAGGTGAAGCGCGGCGCTGGCGGCCCCGTGCAGCGCGAAGCGCAGAGGTGGAGCAGTAGCACTGGGCCAGTATAGGCGTGCGTTTGCGGCTCGGAATGAGCGCGCGAGACGCGGGAACAGGCGTGTGCAGGCACTGGCGTCAAGCAAGCACGGGAGCGGAAGCGACATGGTTTAGGTGATGCAGGAGCTCGTATGCTGGAGAGCCGGTGCAGGTGCTGGAGCAACAGGAACGTGGGCGGTGCCGAGCGGGTCGCGCGAGCGTGCGCGCAGTGATGCGCGAAAGCTAGCGGTGTGTGCAGGTGTTGGGCGGCCGGAGCAGAACGGACCCATGGGCACGAGCAGATAGTGTTGGAGTGCGACGTGCCAAGCAACGGCACGCGCAGGAGGAGTTGCGATAGAGAACTTCTGTGCGAGAAGCGGGAACACGGTGGCGTCGACTCTGACTATGCCACGGTGATTTTTGGTGGTGCAGGAGTGGCAGTGTCGAAGATGCAGTTAAGGTGTTCGACGAAATGCTGGCCACGGGAGAAGTGATGTCAACTGCGATGATGTACAACGCATTGATCAGAGGCCGTCGAGGAGAGGGCAATGGAAAGCACGACCCTAATGCAAGCAGACCACGGTCCTCGTGAAAGCGGAAGTGCGAGTATGGCGTGGCGAATCAAAAAGAGAAGCCGCGAAGCGAAGACTGTGGTCGAGCGTGACGAGCTCGGAGGAGATGCGGTACAGTCAAGTCAAGGAGGATTTCTTCTTGTGCGAGCAGAGATGTTCGGTCGGCCCGACTTTGGCATCGCATGTGCGTGAGAAGAGGAAGTTCAACCCGTGAGCAGGAAAACCCTAGGGTTCGCGGAGAAGTCGATATAGCGAACCCATTCGGCTCCATCGTCTCGTCCCATGATCCCCGACATTCAACGGTTCTTGCCCCTCGTGGATCGCTCAACCGTTATAACCACGAATCACCGCGAAGACTACTTCTTCGGCCATTCTCTACCCACTGCAATTCCCGGCAAACTTCTTCGTCAACCACGAAATCTCGTCGTCGTCGAGCTCATCTTATCGTCGCCAATCCTATTCACCACGGGAATTCACTTCCGTTTGTTCTTCTCCACAACCAAGGTTTGCCCTGATTCTCTGAATCTTCTTAATGCCGGCAATTCCTTTGCCGGGATATCGTTGTTAACTTCCTGTTATCTATTTTCCCGACCAGGGACTTAATTGTTTTGTTTTAGAAAGTTCTAGGATGTTATTTGTAAAATTTCCAAAGCTTTCTTTATTTCAAATCAGTGAACGTTTACAAATTTTATGTTATGCTCTTGAATTGAAGTCTTTGATGTGTAGTCTAGGTCATATAATAGGGAATGAATGTTTAATGGTGCTTTATATCGTATGCTTGTATTATAGCTGAAAAGTAAGCCATTGAATGTATGTCTTAAATAGAAATGTGTGATATCTAGTTAATCCTATCACCCTAACACTCATATCCCTACAATCTAGACATTGTCCTCGTCTTGATTGCTGTTTCTTTAAGTTCCTTGTCGTATAAAGATCCTTGTTAGTTCAGGTGTATTTGCTGCTTAGCTAATACATCTCTGTAGCTAAGCTTTAGCATCAGCTATCAACTCAGTCGCTAAGTATCCATTTCCTTTGAGTTTAGGATGCTTCTGTGTAACAGTTATCAGCCGATGCATTTCTTTTGGTATGCTTCTACCATCGGCTGGTTAACTGAAACGGTTGTTATCTTCCTAGTATCGGCTACTGCCGATACAGTTCTTTTGTTCCGTCCTACATCGGCTGCACATAGTCGATGTATCAAAGGTGTACACACAATCTTAGGATTCTTGTTATCGGCCGATCCAAGCCGATTTTGGTTGCTTTTCCATATCGGTCGAACACGGCCGATCGATCCTTAGTTTCCGCTTCCTTATCCACATACTTCTATCAGTCGATTTATCGACTGAAAGATCGGCTGTCTATATCTATCGGTCATATACCCTTAACCACATTCCATTCGACTATACGTCACTCAATTGTTGTGCTGACGTAATCAAGTCGATATAACCACACCTAGTTACCTAGAATAACACTTAAGCACATCTCAGTTAAGACACAACTGCTTTAGGAATCATCCCTCTGCTGAAGTGATCGATGCTTTCATTGATCGTCTAGGAACCCGATGCACTCGTCAATCAGCTAAACCCTCGTTGTTTCCAATCGACTCTGTTGTAACCCTCAACGAGTAGCCGATTCTAATTAGCTATCCACCTAAAGCTGTATCTAAGTTTAGTTTAGATCTTTTTGGTTGTCATGTAAATATTATGTTAAATGAGTGTTGAATTGCAACTTTGTTGTGAAGTAAAATAGTTTTGTGTGCACACTTGAATGTAATGTTGCATTACATGTAGATACGATTACGTCAAAAACGGTACCTACGAGATCTCCCCGGAGTCTACGGAGGATGTTTCTGAAGACCAAGTGAACGTCACCAAGGAATTAACTGAAGCCCCGAACCAAAGTTCAGAAGATATTGATATTTCTAACTTCAGTCCCACCAGTAAAGGCAAGCCCCGGACATAACCTACTACTTTATTACACTGCAATCTATAACTACTTACATATTCTATGCATTAAGTTCTTAGGAATTGCTTGAAACCCTAGTTGCAATCTCCTAAAAACCAATGTGATGAATACTAGCTCTTGAGTCCGACTAGCTGCTATGCTAATAGGGCCGGTAGAAGTCGAGTGATTTCCTGTCACTCGCGCGATATAGGAGTTATAATGTTTATATTCCTGCAATCACTATAAGGATGACGGACGAGAGTTTTATGAGGTATCATGATTGAGGTGATACCCCGTCTGTGTTGTTGAAATTGATAAGGTCGTGGTGTGTGCCGATCAGGGTTAAGCGTTTGAAAGTACTAACCACATGCCGCGAAATATGGTAAGCGGTAAGCCTAGTAACCAATCGGCCCGAGGAGTGGACATACCTCCCACCAGTCGTCTTGCTTCTTCTGGTTACTTATGTTCGACTGAGGAAATACGTGTTGCAAGGGCAACCAGGAATACTGGTTTTGTAGTCGCGCTACAGACGTATGTCCTGCACGAGTGATGTGCGTATGTTCCTGCAGTCGCTTGTGGTGGCTCTGATCCACGAGTCGGAATGAAAGGCAAACGGTTGCTTCGGAACGACCCTGTGGTGTTCCAAGCGTGTGAGTTAGGTTTACCTTGCAAGGTTAAATTCGATTCAGAATCGTCTGCCTCTCACGATGATTGAGACTACTTAATCCCTTTATCACACAGAGTAACAAGAGCAACTATATGGTGAATAATACTGATGGTTGAGATAAAGAGCTCTACCTTGCTTGCTTAGTTATAAGTGCTTATCTAGAATGGATAATCACATAGAACTTGAAAACTAAAAGTTGCAAATAAGGATCTACTCTTAGATGCTTTTAAGCTGAAACTAAATCCAGAACCATTATAAGCCTTCATAAGTCTAGTTATATGGCTAAGTATACCATAACCGGGTAAGCCTTGCTGAGTATTAGTATACTCAGCCTTGCTAGTTTTATGTTTTTCAGGTAAAGTCTTTGAAGACCCTACTCTTTCTCTGTCATGGCCCTGTGCTCTTCCAGAAGGTTGGTCCGTGGAATGGGATCCGTCCCCGACCAACATTGGTGATACCGGGTGATGTCGTGCCTGGGCTTAGCATGACATCCGTCTTGTCGACGTGCTGTAGATCATCGCGTATGTTTTCCGCTGCTAAAGATCATAGCTTAAACGGTTTGTATTATTTTCTCTAGGTTTGAAACTTTGTACTACTTTTATAAACTCTTGTAATGTAATTCCCTATTATGTAAATTGTGATGGTGATTGTATCTCTGGACTCACCTTCGTGTGAGGTAACCTTATTTGATCCTGTGCATCGGTGGTTTATCGGGACGTTACCCGACAGGCCAAGGGATTATACCGTTTGAAGCACGTTGGAGCCCTCTGGAGTGGACTCGCATACTTGAGCCGGTATAATTCAGGTTGGTTCTGCCACAGCTGGTATCAGAGCTATAAGGTTACCCTGGAGATACATTTTACCTTAAAAATGCTTTCAGTATAAAAGTTTGATCAACCAAATGTTTGGCAAAACTACGTTGGATCCGTTAAGGATTGAATTTAGTACGTAAAGCCCTAGGGTAATGTTTATGAGGGAAATAGAGGTGGCTATAATATGTATCAGTATATAACCCTAACTACCAGCATTACTTTTCTGTCAAAACTTAAATTCATGCACAACTCAACCTTACATTCTGTAACGACACCTTCGACGATGAGGTAAGAAGGTAAGGATCCTCAGCTAACTGAGGAGTTAGCCTTCCCGTCGGTGATGCGAACCGAACGCTGTTTCTCAAGCAGTGGCCTACTTGAGATGCTGCCAATGTACCAACTTCGGTTGACTACATTGGGAGTATATGGTTCGGCGCAGGGTATGGCGATCGCAGTTCATATCCCCGCATTTTGCGGTACCCCCGTGAATACGTTGTTTCGAATAACGTATGCTAACGTTGTCTGTACGGCGGTAATTGTACAGATGCTATTTCTATAGTGAACAGTAATGATTGGGGACGCTTTCATGATATGCTGGCATGAAAGGTTCACTATATACATATTGTGTTTTCTGTAGGAATGCTAACCACGATTCGATAGGTTTTGAACGGTTAGGATTATTGACTAGTTATTATAGGGAGAGACGTATTTATATGATGCCACCGTACTTAACCACATAAGACCAAGATTACTTGGCAGTTATTTTTGTTTGTGAGGACGTGTAGAACGTGCATGCATCATGTTATCGTGGATTGACCTGATTATCTTGTTTGTTATGTGATTGTATTGAAATATGTTGCTTGTATCTGAATGCCTGCCTAGACTTTGTGTTGTGGAAGCCAATGAAATTTGTCAGGCTATCTTAGAGTTAAAGAAGTCTTTTGTGAATCAAGTGAATTGGGCTATGTTTGAACCCTATCACCGATCTTAGCTTAACAGCCAAATCAAATCCTTGATTTTGCTTTAAATCTGTTTCGGCAGAAGCACTGAGCTTTTCCTTTGATGATTAAACCTTGATAATCATCATCAAACCCTTCAATCCATCATCCAGTGATCCATCTATCCTCTCTTGATGTTGTACCTTCTATTATTGGCTATTCTGGTTACAACATCTGAAAGTTGCACCTTCGATTTTTGCTCAGATGATTTTGGATAAATTAAAAAGATGTATGACCATAATTACTTTTTGGATACAATTCTTCTAGCAAAAGTCATGCATCATAACATATACCATTTCTGGTCAGTGCATGGTGTTGCATCATCATCGAAAATCCGTAGACTGACTAACGAGTGTGCCTCCAGTACAACTTCGGGTATCTTGGGTTTCCTAAGTCCTTCTTGCTGCTGTTGGCACTATAGGATTGCTATTCCTCTTTTGTGGTGGTGTTTAATCACATGACCATGATGCCGTGTCGGAACCTAAGGCCTCATGTGCACTGCAGTCACATGATTGAGCCATTAGGGGCGCACTGGTGACTAGGTATATGTGGCGTAATTCCACCGCAATCTCTTCTTATGCAACCTTACTAGTGTCCTAACTTTTGATCCTCGCTTAAGGATATCGGACTACCCAGATGTTAGTTACAGCAAACGGTTGTAGGATGCGAGTCATATGCATCATCAACTCATGAGGGCATGCATCATACTTCATGCATTTCATACGTGCATACATTGCAAGCACCATCATCCTTGCATCATGGTATATGCATCATTTGGTCAGCACCATGGAAATTGCATTGTGTCATATGCATCATCTCGGTCGTGCATGGGATCCCTCATCTTCATGTTGCACCATCATTGTAATCATACATCTCAGCAGTGCATCATGTTCATGGTTATATATCGAAAAATGCACTCTAAGTTGGAGCATTTTGTCATTATTCCTTGATTGCATCGGTATATAAACTCTGAGCAGGAATGTCTCAAACATCACTTATCAATCTCTTGTACTATCCTCACTTGCTATCCATGAGCTTTGTGATGAATGTCGCCGACATTTATCATCGTCATGTGATGATCTTAGCTCTACGAGAACTTGATCATCTTTTCTTTTCTTATCTTGTCATCCTCATCCATGTACAATTTATCTATGCTCTCGTCATACTCCAACGGTTTTTACCATCAACATCAATCTTTTCTGGTGTGATTGCTTTCTGTTACTTTTGATGGGTGATTTGCTTCTCTCCCATTAAGAGTCTTTCGTCCGAATCTCGGGACGAGATTCTTTTTAGGGGGGAAGGCTGTGACAGTTCGTGTACTTGTAATGCTAGACCTATATTTTGTTAGTGTAAAATATGTGTTTGTTCGTATAAAGCTTATGTGTGTTTTTGTGAAGTTTTTGAAAGTTTAAAGTGCCAGTAGAAGGGTATTTTTGTAATTACAGAAAAACCTAGGGTTGTTTTTGTAAAATGTATTTGGATTAGGGTAATTCCAAAATAAGTGAAAGGTGGTTTTGTAAATATGTTTTCTTTATTTTATCCCTTGTAAAAATATATATTATCTATCCAAAAGTTTCATTGGAAATATGTGTGTTGAAGTGTGTAAAAATTTTGGGTAAAATGGTGAAAATAAGGGTATTTATGTAATTTTATAAAAGTACAAGTCCTTTTATGCAAATGTTTGATTTACAAAAGTAACCTTCAAAATTACTTAGGGCTAAAGTGTAAAAGATGCAAGTCATCATGACACGTCTATCCAATCATTATGACGAGTCTATCCCGTCATCATGACGTGTCATAAATGCTTGCATTTAGATCCTGAATTTTATAAAATTTCATTCTTTAAGATAAAAGCAATACAAATTCGACTTTTGTTCAAAGATTCACGTGTAAAGATACAAATTTTGAGTTTTTGAACTTAGACCCTAAAGCAATATTGTAGAGTTTGAAAAACTCTCCAACTTTCGTTTTGGGCATTTCTTCATTTGGGTTTTAAATCAATGGGAAATTTTGTTTTACAAATAAGCCCCTGCAGTTCTCTGATTTTGCGTATAAGTCCTTGGGGAATTCCATCCGTCTTTCTTCTCTCCCCTACCTTAACCTGGCGTCTCTGTTTTTTTTTCTTTCCCCACAGGCGCATGCTCTGTTAAATCCTGTTTTCCCTTCCTCTTCTCCATCTCTATCCTTCCTGTTTTTCCCCTTCCTCTCCTCCAACCAGACAGCACAGGGAGCAGCAGGCACTGGCCAGACGCGTGCGGGCGCTTGGACTCGGGTGAAGCTCTAGCGGCCAGGACGCAGGGGGGCGAGCGGAGCTGGGCGCAGCGCGGGCCGCGGTAGGCGCGGGGGTCCAGCAGCGGCTGCAGGCGGCGCAGAGCAGCGCCAGCGCAGCGGAAGCTGAAGCGGGCGGCGGCAGTGCGCGGGCTGGGCGCAGGCAGTGCGCAAGCGGCGCGGAGGCCGGCGGCCCCAAGCAGCGCGCGGCGCGCGGGAGCCGGTGTTGCGCGGGCCGCGGCGCAAGGGATGGGCGAGCGGAGGCCAGGCCAGGCGCGCGGGTGAGCGCGGAAGTGAGGCCCGAGGCGGGGCGGCGCCTGAGCAGGCGTGCACGGCGTGCCAGGCGAGCACGGTAGCAGGCCCAGGCGGCGGGCGCTCGGGGCTGGGCAGACACTGGGCGTTGGGGCGGTGGTGGCGCGTAGGCAGACGGAGCGTGGCTCAGGCGGCGAGTGGCTCAGGCAACAGCAGACGCCGGGCGAGCGCGCGAGGAAGCGGAGCGCGCGGGAGTAGGCGGCCCGGGACAGAAGTAGGCGAGTGCCGGCGCAAGCAGAAGAGGCGGCCGCGGTAGAAGCTGGGTGAGCGGCGCATAGGGGCTGGCAGAGCGCAGATGTGGAACGGCACAGGCAGAGGCAGGTGCTGGAGGATGGTGTGCGGAGTGCGTGCGGGCAGCAAGCATACGCGGCGCGGAGATGGCGCGCGCGGGCACTGTGCCAGGCGGCGGCGTGGGAGGCTTGTGCAGGTGAAGCGCGGTGCTGGCGGCCCCGTGCAGCGCGAAGTGCAGAGGTGGAGCAGTAGCACTGGGCCAGTATAGGCGTGCGTTTGCGGCTCGGAATGAGCGCGCGCGACGCGGGAACAGGCGTGTGCGGGCACTGGCGTCAAGCGAGCACGGGAGCGGAAGCGACATGGTTTAGGTGATGCAGGAGCTCGTATGCTGGAGAGCTGGTGCAGGTGCTGGAGCAACAGGAACGTGGGCGGTGCCGAGCGGGTCGCGCGAGCGTGCGCGCAGTGATGCGCGGAAGCTAGCGGTGTGTGCAGGTGTTGGGCGGCCGGAGCAGAACGGACCCATGGGCACGAGCAGATAGTGTTGGAGTGCGACGTGCCGAGCAACGGCACGCGCAGGAGGAGTTGCGATAGAGAACTTCTGCGCGAGAAGCGGGAACACGGTGGCGTCGACTCTGACTACGCCACGGTGATTTTTGGTGGTGCAGGAGTGGCAGTGTCGAAGATGCAGTTAAGGTGTTCGACGAAATGCTGGCCACGGGAGAAGTGATGTCAACTGCGATGATGTACAACGCATTGATCAGAGGCCGTCGAGGAGAGGGCAATGGAAAGCACGACCCTAATGCAAGCAGACCACGGTCCTCGTGAAAGCGGAAGTGCGAGTATGGTGTGGCGAATCAAAAAGAGAAGCCGCGAAGCGAAGACAGTGGTCGAGCGTGACGAGCTCGGAGGAGATGCGGTACAGTCAAGTCAAGGAGGATTTCTTCTTGTGCGAGCAGAGATGTTCGGTCGGCCCGACTTTGGCATCGCATGTGCGTGAGAAGAGGAAGTTCAACCCGTGAGCAGGAAAACCCTAGGGTTCGCGGAGAAGTCGATATAGCGAACCCATTCGGCTCCATCGTCTCGTCCCATGATCCCCGACATTCAACGGTTCTTGCCCCTCGTGGATCGCTCAACCGTTATAACCACGAATCACCGCGAAGACTACTTCTTCGGCCATTCTCTACCCACTGCAATTCCCGGCAAACTTCTTCGTCAACCACGAAATCTCGTCGTCGTCGAGCTCATCTTATCGTCGCCAATCCTATTCACCACGGGAATTCACTTCCGTTTGTTCTTCTCCACAACCAAGGTTTGCCCTGATTCTCTGAATCTTCTTAATGCCGGCAATTCCTTTGCCGGGATATCGTTGTTAACTTCCTGTTATCTATTTTCCCGACCAGGGACTTAATTGTTTTGTTTTAGAAAGTTCTAGGATGTTATTTGTAAAATTTCCAAAGCTTTCTTTATTTCAAATCAGTGAACGTTTACAAATTTTATGTTATGCTCTTGAATTGAAGTCTTTGATGTGTAGTCTAGGTCATATAATAGGGAATGAATGTTTAATGGTGCTTTATATCGTATGCTTGTATTATAGCTGAAAAGTAAGCCATTGAATGTATGTCTTAAATAGAAATGTGTGATATCTAGTTAATCCTATCACCCTAACACTCATATCCCTACAATCTAGACATTGTCCTCGTCTTGATTGCTGTTTCTTTAAGTTCCTTGTCGTATAAAGATCCTTGTTAGTTCAGGTGTATTTGCTGCTTAGCTAATACATCTCTGTAGCTAAGCTTTAGCATCAGCTATCAACTCAGTCGCTAAGTATCCATTTCCTTTGAGTTTAGGATGCTTCTGTGTAACAGTTATCAGCCGATGCATTTCTTTTGGTATGCTTCTACCATCGGCTGGTTAACTGAAACGGTTGTTATCTTCCTAGTATCGGCTACTGCCGATACAGTTCTTTTGTTCCGTCCTACATCGGCTGCACATAGTCGATGTATCAAAGGTGTACACACAATCTTAGGATTCTTGTTATCGGCCGATCCAAGCCGATTTTGGTTGCTTTTCCATATCGGTCGAACACGGCCGATCGATCCTTAGTTTCCGCTTCCTTATCCACATACTTCTATCAGTCGATTTATCGACTGAAAGATCGGCTGTCTATATCTATCGGTCATATACCCTTAACCACATTCCATTCGACTATACGTCACTCAATTGTTGTGCTGACGTAATCAAGTCGATATAACCACACCTAGTTACCTAGAATAACACTTAAGCACATCTCAGTTAAGACACAACTGCTTTAGGAATCATCCCTCTGCTGAAGTGATCGATGCTTTCATTGATCGTCTAGGAACCCGATGCACTCGTCAATCAGCTAAACCCTCGTTGTTTCCAATCGACTCTGTTGTAACCCTCAACGAGTAGCCGATTCTAATTAGCTATCCACCTAAAGCTGTATCTAAGTTTAGTTTAGATCTTTTTGGTTGTCATGTAAATATTATGTTAAATGAGTGTTGAATTGCAACTTTGTTGTGAAGTAAAATAGTTTTGTGTGCACACTTGAATGTAATGTTGCATTACATGTAGATACGATTACGTCAAAAACGGTACCTACGAGATCTCCCCGGAGTCTACGGAGGATGTTTCTGAAGACCAAGTGAACGTCACCAAGGAATTAACTGAAGCCCCGAACCAAAGTTCGGAAGATATTGATATTTCTGACTTCAGTCCCACCAGTAAAGGCAAGCCCCGGACATAACCTACTACTTTATTACACTGCAATCTATAACTACTTACATATTCTATGCATTAAGTTCTTAGGAATTGCTTGAAACCCTAGTTGCAATCTCCTAAAAACCAATGTGATGAATACTAGCTCTTGAGTCCGACTAGCTGCTATGCTAATAGGGCCGGTAGAAGTCGAGTGATTTCCTGTCACTCGCGCGATATAGGAGTTATAATGTTTATATTCCTGCAATCACTATAAGGATGACGGACGGGAGTTTTATGAGGTATCATGATTGAGGTGATACCCCGTCTGTGTTGTTGAAATTGATAAGGTCGCGGTGTGTGCCGATCGGGGTTAAGCGTTTGAAAGTACTAACCACATGCCGCGAAATATGGTAAGCGGTAAGCCTAGTAACCAATCGGCCCGAGGAGTGGACATACCTCCCACCAGTCGTCTTGCTTCTTCTGGTTACTTATGTTCAACTGAGGAAATACGTGTTGCAAGGGCAACCAGGAATACGGGTTTTGTAGTCGCGCTACAGACGTATGTCCTGCACGAGTGATGTGCGTATGTTCCTGCAGTCGCTTGTGGTGGCTCTGATCCACGAGTCGGAATGAAAGGCAAACGGTTGCTTCGGAATGACCCTGTGGTGTTCCAAACGTGTGAGTTAGGTTTACCTTGCAAGGTTAAATTCGATTCAGAATCGTCCGCCTCTCACGATGATTGAGACTACTTAATCCCTTTATCACATAGAGTAACAAGAGCAACTATATGGTGAATAATACTGATGGTTGAGATAAAGAGCTCTACCTTGCCTCCTTAGTTATAAGTGCTTATCTAGAATGGATAATCACATAGAACTTGAAAACTAAAAGTTGCAAATAAGGATCTACTCTTAGATGCTTTTCAGCTGAAACTAAATCCAGAACCATTATAAGCCTTCATAATCTAGTTATATGGCTAAGTATACCATAACCGGGTAAGCCTTGCTGAGTATTAGTATACTCAGCCTTGCTAGTTTTATGTTTTTCAGGTAAAGCCTTTGAAGACCCTACTCTTTCTCTGTCATGGCCCTGTGCTCTTCCAGAAGGTTGGTCCGTGGAATGGGATCCGTCCCCGACCAACATTGGTGATACCGGGTGATGTCGTGCCTGGGCTTAGCATGACATCCGTCTTGTCGACGTGCTGTAGATCATCGCGTATGTTTTCCGCTGCTAAAGATCATAGCTTAAACGGTTTGTATTATTTTCTCTAGGTTTGAAACTTTGTACTACTTTTATAAACTCTTGTAATGTAATTCCCTATTATGTAAATTGTGATGGTGATTGTATCTCTGGACTCACCTTCGTGTGAGGTAACCTTATTTGATCCTGTGCATCGGTGGTTTATCGGGACGTTACCCGACAGGCCAAGGGATTATACCGTTTGAAGCACGTTGGAGCCCTCTGGAGTGGACTCGCGTACTTGAGCCGGTATAATTCAGGTTGGTTCTGCCACAATGATGATCACTGGTCTGGACATCTCATCATCCTGTCCCTCTGCCTACAGGCTATCTGAAGTTCCTTTCAAGTTGTCTTCCAAAGCAGAGTGCACGAACTGAGGTGCATACCTAAATCAACACCTAAAAGCTAAAGGCCCTATGACAGAGAAGGAACACACAGCCTTCTTGAATCTTTGGTTAGAGCACTTCCTATTCTGTGGTCCTTCCCTTGCTCCAACCAAGAGTTATCTCCCTCTAGCGTATGAGCTGGCCAAAGGTCACACTATTGTCCTTGGTAAATTATTCCTTGGAGAAATCTATAGATACCTTCATCTAATGTCTTTGAGCTTTCTTTCCCAGAAAAAACTTAGGACTGGTGGTCCCTGGTGGTTCATCCAATTGTGGGCTCACCTTTACTTTCAGGATTTCATCCCAAATTTTCCTTCTTTGGCCAATAACTCTTTCCCGGACCGAAGTGGGAGGCAGATCAGATGCACCAGCTTCGGTCAGGCTTTGTACAGCTTCCCTGGCGGCATGTTGAATCCCTCAGATGCTTCACAATGGTTTAGGATTTTCTATAGGGGCCTGAACAACCCAATCTTCATTCCCTACATTGAATCTGAAATTTTTGAGAACCCGGCCACCTTCAGGTTAGCTGATTTTGCCGATGATGTCGACACCCGGTGCCTGTATTCTGTCGTGATTCGCCCTTGCCTCCTCCCAGTCAGCATGAGTACTTCCAATCGGATCATTAAACCAGGATATGAGTTCTATCAGCTGGTTGTAGCAGCCCGGCAGTTTGGCCTTGGGCAAGTTCCTCCACACTTCCTACTTCATCATTTGACATCCAACAAAATCGACCTGCCTGACGCCGTCACCACCCAAAGATGCTACAGCCTATTTTCAGACCTTCTCATCCCAATCCCTGTTGACCTTGCATTCACTTCTTCAGCCATCGACTTCGAGAACTGGTGGTCGATGTGGAAGACCCATGTCTTCCGGAAAGCCCTGGGGCCGATGCTGCAGCGGATTCATGCTGAGTCTGAAGTCCCTGAGTTAGAGGTATTACTGCCAGCCCATCGTTCTTCCTTCTGACTTTGCTGAATTCCTTTTCTGATTCAATTTGCTCTTTTTGTAGCAGGAGGATGGTCCGGAGCCCAAGAACGATGATGGATCTAACTTCCAGTTCTTGCCAGTTGCCCCTGTGGTTCTCTTTGGCAAAAACGCACCTCTCCCTTCAAAAGGCATCATGCGGATCCAGCCCAGCACCGTGAAGTCGACCCCCAAGCGGAAACGGTCTTCTGACACTGTTGCCCCCCGAGCCCACACTAAGGTGAGGAAGATGCTTGTTAGGAAAATTCGGAAGGAAGCTGGGCCATCTTCTACCAGTCAAGAAGCTTCGATTGCTGGCCAGGCTTGGATCACCCCTCTCATAGTTGATCCTCTGCACATGTATATTTTAACTTGATTACTCTTCCCTTTCTTGCAGTCCGTCGTTGTGGACATTTCTAGTGGGGAGGAACCTGCATGCCAAAAGGACTCAGCTCCAAAAGCTTCGGAAGATTTTCTGGCACCGGTCAGCGCCCTGGTTATCCTTTAGGATCCCGTCCTAAAAGCTCTGGAAGGCACTGCAACACCAGTTGATGCTTCAGTCACCCTTCAAGGTCTGCAGGAGCCGGTCGTCACCGCGTTGGACGTTGGTCCCTCTCTGGAGGGGCCTGCTGTCACCTCGTCGACTGTCAGCCTTCCTCCGAAAGGGGCACGCTTGCAAGAGCCGACCACTGCTTCATCGGCTGTCACTCCTCCTTCTAAAAGGGTAAGTCCCCAAGAGCCAATCATCGCTTCACCCGCTGTCATCGCTCCTCCTCCAGAAAGGATGCGTCCTCAGGAACCGATCATTACTTCATCGACTGTCATTACTCCTCCTCCAGAATAGGTATGTTCTATCACCAGATTGTTTACATCTTTCCTTATGCTGCCCTACTCACATGCCTTCTTTCAGGGCCTGAACCTCTCGGAGTTGCTTGCATTTGATCCTGCATCTATCGGCTTGGCCATACTAGAAGTCCACGATCCTCAACCGGATTCGACCAGTGTCACCAGTCAACTTCTCCGTGTGAAGGACCTTCTATCAGCTTCGATCGACGCCTCGGTTCAGGATTCCAGTGCAGTAAGGTAGATTCTTGAGGAGATTAAATCTCAGCTTCCTGCAGTCCTTCAGATCAAGCTCTGGCCAACCGGGCACCTCCCTTTCTTTCGGGCAAGAGTAGAACAGGCTCGTCATAGGATTGAGACCCGTTGCTCTCAAGCTCCCTTGAAGGCCAACATTGCCGAGAGGTGCCGGTTACTTAATGAAAAGAAGGTGGCTCTGGATGCCAAGGTCGATACATCTGTGCATTCTCAACGGCTTCATCTTCTAGAGAAGGAATTAGAGGACCTCAGGGCTAGGGTCCGGGCAATCGAGCAGCGCATCCAAGAAGAGAAAGATCTTATTGTCAGCTCCAAGCAGGAAGCAGCAACCTTGACCGCTCAACTGAAGGTAAATCTTGCAGAGTTGAGCGCTTTGAGTAGGCAGGTGGTGTCAGGAGTGGACAAGGATGACAAAGCAGTGATTGCTGAGGCTGATCGTGTCCGTCTTGAGGCCATTGCTGCCATCAATGAGTTCCTTCAGTAGGCTTACTTCTAATAGATAAACCTGCATGTATTTATTTTAAGATTCTAAAGTCGATGGTCATACATCGGCTATTCGATCGACTCTGTGTGTTAGGTACAAAGTACTTCTCGTTTTCTTTTACATATGTGGGCTGACTGCATGCATCAGCCTTCTTTCCTTGTTCCTGTCTTGGCACATATCACCAGCTCCGTCTGTACGAGCCATTGGGTTCTATCAGCTCATATCTTCCCGCACAGCTCGGCTCTCTTCTTATTCGGGCCCGTTGATCATATCGGTTCACAGCCAGATGTGTAGCATCGGCTTTACTGCTCACCATCCCACATGCTCAGGAAGTACTTCTTGAGATGTTGACCATTGACTGCCACTGGGAACTTGACACCATCTAATTCTTCTAGCATACATGCGTTCCCCGATAGGACTTGGTCAACCCTGTAAGGCCCGTGCTAGTTTGGAGACCATTTGTCATACGCTGCATCTTTAGTCCCCAATGGTAGCACCGCTTGCCAAACCAGATCTCCAACTCGGAATTCTTTCGGCTTGACTTTCTTGTTGTACGCGCGGGCTATTTTGGCCTTATTTTCTTTGATCTTTTCAAGTGACCAAAGACTGAGCTCCGTGAGGTCCTCAACATTATCATTGATTAGAGTAGTATACTCTTCAGCTGTTAAGTCATTCTGAAACTCTATGCGCCTCGAGCCGGCCGTAATTTCCCACAGTAAAACAGCCTCCTGTCCATACACTAGGTGATAAGGAGAAGTTTTTGTTGCTCCATGGCAAGAGATACGGTATGCCCATATTGCCTCTGATAAGACCTCGTGCCAACACCTAGGATATTCATCAATCTTTCTCTTGATCAGCTTGATAAGGCTCTTATTGGATGCTTCAGCCTATCCGTTTGCTTGAGCATAATATGGAGATGACCTGATCAGCTTGATGCCCATGTCAGTGGTGAATTTTTTGAATTCCTCTAAAATAAAGATCGAACCTCCATCTGTTGTAATGGTCTGGGGGATCCCAAACCTATGAATGACATGCTCCTTGACAAAATTAATAACATCTTTGGATGCTACCAACTTCATGGGAACCGCCTCCACCCACTTGGTAAAGTAATCCGTGATGGCCAAAATAAACTGGTGACCTTTGCTGGATGGAGGATTAATTTTGCCTATCATGTCCATGCCCTAGCCTCTGAACGGCCACGGTTTGATGATAGTGTTCATTACTGATGCTGGTACCATCTGAATCTTCACGAACCTTTGACATGCCTGACATCCTTTATAATATTTGAAGCAATCTTCAAGCATGGTAGGCCAGTAATACCCTGATCCCCTAATTAGCCACTTCATCTTGTGAGCCGATTGGTGAGTCCCACAAGTACCTTCATGGACTTCATATAAAAGCCGATTGGATTCAACCGGCCCCAGACACTTGAGCAACAGTCCTTCTAAGGTTCTGTAGAACATGTCATCTCCTATCAGGACATATCTCACAGCTTTGTAGCGTATCCTCTTGGGTGCCCCCCGAGCCGAATCCTTCAAATAATTGAAGATATCGGCTCTCCAATCTCCTTGGTCCAGTAGGTGTACCTGAAGATTGGTTCTGTGTACTATAGCCTTGTACCCTGAAGGCATCTGTGCCAAATCATTAGCCTCAGAATTTCATGCCCTAGGTATCCAATAGAAATTTATGTACCTGAACTGGGCCTTCAGCTCTTGACATTGTACCCATAACGGGAAAAGCGACTCACTCTCACATCTGTATTCTTCTGGTGAGCTGAGAGATTACCAGTTTTGAGTCCCCAAAAATTTCTGCTGCTTCAGCTCTGGCGTCCAGAAGCAATTCCATACCTTTACAGACCGCTTCATATTCTGCGAGGATATTGGTGTAAGCGGTAGGCAATCTGATTGAAAAAGAATATGTTGCCCCCCGAGGCGATACAAGCAGGATACCTATGCCACATCCATCTCCGCAAACTGACCTGTCAAAGTACATGGCCCATGCACGTATGGAAAGTGCTGCTATGTTAGTATTGACCCTTTCTGCAATAAGATCCGCCAACGCTTGCCCTTTGACCGCCTTCGTGGGTTGATATCGGATGTTGAACTCTGACAATGCAAACATCCATTTTCCCAATCGGCCTTTCAACACAGGAGCTGATAGCATGTGTTTTATGACATCCGATTTGTAGATGATAATTATCTTGGCTGATAGCAGGATATGACGAAGCTTGGTGCCTGTAAAGAATAAACAAAGGCATAACTTTTCGATATCAGGATACCTTGTCTCCGCATCTAGCATCCTTCTGCTGAGGTAGAACACAACCCTCTCTTTTTTGTCATGCACTTGTATCACTACTGACGCGATGGAGGTGTCACCTACTGATAGGTACACGTAAAATGGCCTATCTTGTTGAGGTGGAACAAGCACAGGTGGTTTTGACAGATACTCCTTGATATCTTCAAATGCCCGTTGCTGCTCTGCCCCCCCAGCGAAACTCTTCATTGGCTTTAATTTTTACCAACTCCATAAAAGGCTCAATCCGCCCGGAGAGATTGGAAATAAACCTTATAACAAAGTTGATATTACCAATGAGCTGCTGGAGCTCCCTCTTCATAGTAGGTGGCACCATGGTGCGACAGCTTCTTGATTTTTTAGGCCGATCTCGATTCCCCTTTCATGAACCAAAAAACCCAAAAACTGACCGGCCGAGACGCCAAAAGCGCACTTCTTCGGATTCATTCTAAGCCCGAACCTTCTAGTTCATTCCAGAACTTGTCGTAAGTCCTCCAAGTGCCCTTCAATTGATGCAAACTTCACCACGACATCATCAATATAAATTTCCACCAGCTTGCCGATCAAGTCATGAAAAATGTAGTTCATGGCATGCTGATAGGTTGCGCCAGTATTCCTCAACCCAAAAGTCATAACCACATATTCGAACAGACCCACTGCCCAGGTACTCTGAATGCAGTCTTGTTTATATCCTCTGGAGCCATAAAGATCTGGTTATAACCGGCATTGCCATCCATGAAACTCAAGATCTTATGACCGGCAGCCGCGTTAATTAACGTCTCTGCAACAGGCATCGGATATTCATCCTTTGGAGTAGCCCTATTGAGGTCTCTGAAGTCCACGCAGACTCGCCATCAGCCGTCCTTCTTCTGCACAGGTACAACACTTGAAATCCACTCGGCATACCTGCAAGGCCTGATAAATCCTGCTTCTAGCATTTTCTCCACTTCCTTTTTAACTTCAACCAAGACCTCAGCCTTCATCTGTCGCGCTCGTTGCTGAAACGGCCAAAATCCATTCTTGAGAGGGAGCTGATGCACGACTATACTCCTATCCAACCCAGGCATCTCTGTGTAATCCGATGCGAAGCAATCTGCGTATTCCTTTAGCAAAACTATCATCAGCTCTCGTAAACACGGGCGTAACTTTTTGCTGACAAATGTTGGTCGTGGCTTATCCCCAGAACCAATATCTACTTCTTCGAGCTCATTAGCCGATGTAAACCCATATCGTAGTTTCCCATCATCTGTTAAATCAACATTGCAGATGGACAAAGAAGATAATAAAAAGAATTTCGGCCGATCGTCGAGATCGGCCGCTTTATGTCCTTCATTGCCTTTTGAAACTTTACAACAAGAGTATGGCCGGTTGTCAAAGCAGGCCTTCCTATAACTGCTATGTACAGCACTTGATATCAAAGATTTACACTTTATTTCTTGGGGTCGATTGCGGGGATCAGCCTCATTAAGTGCGTCAGAGCAGCTCGTTTTCCGTGATTCATCTACTCTGTAAGGCTAGTGGATAAGACCAGCCTCACCCCCTTTTTTGTAGCTTCAATGCGATTGCAGCCTTCCTAACTGATCCCTGAGATCGGTTCTTGGTCCTCCACGTCCCAAATGCTCATAGCAGCATGTGAGATCTCGATCGAGTCATCTGCATGAACCACCTCTACCTCATCTCCATCCCACTGGATTAGACATTGATGCCTTATGGAAGGGACGGATCAGTTGGTATGGATCCAATCCCTACCAAGCAAAATGTTGTATGTGCTCTTGCTGTTAATGATAAAGAAAGAGGTCAGGACAGTCTTGTTTCTAACGGTCAGATCCACACTAAGGACACCTTGAGCTTGTGATGTCTGTCTGTTGAAGTCACTTAGCGTGACGTTGGTCTTGTTCAGATCCCCAGCTGGCCGCCCCAAGCGGCGAAGTACTAAGTACGGCATTATATTAACTGCCTGTCAACCAACATCTTGTTGACAGGCTAGCCGTTTATGTAACCCTTGAGATATAAAGCCTTCAAATGCTTGTAGTTCTTTGCTTGTGGCTTCCCAAATATTACCGACCGCTGCCCCAAGTCAAGCTGGGCTACCGATAACTCCTCATGGGCTCGAGCGTGGAATTCTGCAGGGAGCACAAACACCATGTGCGTATCAGCCGATGTCTTCACATCGGCTCTTGTTGACTTCGGCCGCCACTCCTTCCTAGGAGGGCGCGACTCCCTTTTCTGCGCATAGTGGACTTTATCCGCAAAATTCGGGT
Organism: Panicum hallii; assembly: GCF_002211085.1. Lineage (NCBI taxonomy): Eukaryota > Viridiplantae > Streptophyta > Magnoliopsida > Poales > Poaceae > Panicum > Panicum hallii. The sequence continues at coordinate 12,175,677 of NC_038049.1, forward strand.
GCGCCTTCCTTAGTAACTCAAGATATCTAGCCTCAGCTTCTTCCAGGCTGCACAACCGCTGAACCCTGCGTTTCTGTGAACGGTTAAGTCCATTAGGGCACCAGCGCGGACGGTGATACTTATCCTCTTCTTCCTCAAAGTCCACCCTCCTTTGTGGTGGTTGAATCTGCTCTTGCTGAGATGGCACAGGTCCCAAACGCCGGAAAACCGAGACCCCCTTTTTGTCTTGCTTCCCAGGTCCGCACTCTGGGCAGTCCTTGGTAGTAAGCAATTGACTCATGCCGGAATCCCAACAATACCTGAAGAACGGGCAATGCCAATGATCACACGCGTCTTCCTGTTTCTTCAAACGCTTTCCAGTACGGCCCTCATACTCCTCTTCCTCTGACTCACGCCGAAGATGCTGTTGGTACCGGTATTCGTACTTCTTGAGGAGATCAGAAGAAGCTGGCCGCTGATTCCTGACATGCCTCACTTGTTCCTTTGTGATATATCCCTTTTCTTCTTTTTGGGGGCATGATGCAAACCTTGCCATATTGATGCCGAGCGCGAAATCCAATTGCCGCCTCGCAGACCGGTCATAACTTTCCACCATGTTCACACTCGGGAAGGACTGGGTATCGACCTTCATGGTGGTTTGGCCCAAGATCAATCGGCCTTGCTCGATAGCCCATTGGATCTGCCGACGAAGTTCCTTGCAGTCGCTTGTGTTGTGGGTGAAAGAGTCATGCCACTTGCAATATGATCTCCCCTTCAGTTCCTGCACTGTAGGATGCTTATAACCTTCAGGTAACTTCAATTGTGTTTCTTTCAATAACACATCGAATATTTGTTCCACTTTGCTCACGTCGAAGTCGAAACCTTTCGCAGGCCCTTTTTGTTTCACCCACTTACAGGACATGGGGTTTGCCCCCCGAGTCGATTCTGCGACTGCCACTTCCTAATCATCCCCAGAGTCTTCAGCTTCCTCTATGTCGATCAATGTCACTTGATGCTTGAACTTATCTTGGTATAGCTCTGGGTGGCACTGCTCATACGTTGTTAACTTCTATACCAAATGCGCCAAAGAATTAAACTCCAATTGAAAAGCCAGTTCCCTGATCAGCTTTAGTAATCCCAAAGATGCTAGCTCAACCGCCTCCTTCTCCGAAATCCGGTTCGAGTAAGATCGGTTTTTCACGTCTCTGAAGCGTTGGATATATTCTGCCATAGTTTCCCCATGCTTCTGCCGTACTTGTGCCAAGTCAGCAATTCCTACTTCTGCAGCTTCCGAGTGATACTGAATATGAAATTGCTCCTCCAGCTGCTTCCAGGTGTGGATCGAATCAGGGCCTAATGACGTATACCACCCAAAGGCTCGCCCTGTGAGAGATTGCGAGAAAAACCTCACTCGCAAGGGATCTGACACCGGGATCATCCCTAATTGCGCTAAGTATCAGCTCACGTGCTCGATAGAGCTAGATCCTTCTGCTCCACTGAATTTGGTGAATTCAGGAAGCCGATACTTAGGCGGTAGGGGAATTAAATCATAATCACTAGGATACGGCTTAGTATAGCCGATCGCCCTTCTTTTTAGTAGAATGCCAAACTGATCTATTAGGATGGCACTGATCTGTTCTGCCGTCTGTGCTCCTGGGGCCGAGTGCGCACTATTATGACTTGGCCCGGTGGTATAGGCAGCTGGCCACGCTTGTTTGTCTGCATCCGTTCCAGGAACTCCTCCAGCCGCCCTCTGTAATGAGTGTACCGGATTATTGCTATCCGATATATAAGCACACATATATCCATGCGGGATCTCCTTGGGTGGCTCGCTGAAGAATTGGTGATCTACAGGATCACCTCCTACCTTGTAAACAACATAGGGCGGAGAGCCATGTGATTCTGCAACCGCAAGCGCATAAGGCAGTGGTGGCCTAGCCTGGAATGGCAATTCTCCCTTGTAACTCCCCAAGGTAGGTCCCGTTGGAGAGTATTGATGCTTCATAATTTCGTGGATCACGCGCAGCACAACATAGTTTAGTTTCTGACGTAGAGCTCTGGTACGATGTCGGTGTAGTGAGTGGGCCACCACATAGTTTACTTTCTGATGTAGAGCTCTGGTGCGATCTTCTGACAGGGTGGACAGATCCACTCCATCAAGGGCACCTTCGGGTGAAAATCCTTTCCACCTGATGCCGTGGTGGCGGGTCTTCTCAAAGGAGCCAATGAGATCAGCTTCGAAGAGGGCTTTAATCTCATCGTATTTCTGCTTGTGTTTAGCAGGCAGCTCCTCGTAGGTGATCGGTTGATCCCTCATCATCTCGCCAACAGAAGTCGATGGAGTTGATGAAGACGATGTAGTTGATGAAGATGATGAAGACGGTCCCACCGAGCATGCCAGAATGTGTTGTCAGTCGAAACCCGCTGAGGAGCAGCGACAGGCAACACGAGGAGTCGGGAGGCTCTCGGGACTACTGGTGGGCCCCGGTCCCTCGGTCAACGGCCCGAGATCTGGCACACGTCCTGGCTTCTAGGTTGCTAGGCGTGCCACCTGACCTTGTACCTGATCAGGAAGGTGTTATATGTTAGTTTTCTGCATGCACAGACACGTATAAACATTAGTCCGAGCCGTGATCGGCTCATCTGATGATTCCCGGTATCGGCTGTAAAGAGCCGATTGTGTTCAGTACCGGATCGGATCTATAAATATAGCAAATATATCTAATGGTGATATGAATCTTGCTCCATAAACTTCAAGCTAATCCAATCTACGACGATTAAAGCTTTCACTGCATAATCAGAACATCCTACACATAATTGAGCCTAACAGATACGGAAGGTGATGAAACAACAACCTAAACAGAGGCCTAACAACCAACCAACAGCCGATTCTCGGAACAATCCCTTTTTAAGCTATTATAAAGTACCCAAGATATTGCTGGAACATTCAATCCATTTGAAGGACCTAATCATGCAGATATTAAACTAAATCCTCGATTGACGAAGACTAACCATAATAGATTGGATCCACTAAACAAGAACGGAGCAAAGCGCTGCCCTTATACCTGAAATCAAGTACAGGGGCAGCCGGATGTTTACAGGTAACAAGCAATGCATAATTAAAGCATGGAAGAGCCGATGCTACTCTATAAACGCTAAGATAACTAGTGTTACTCGCCATCAACAACGCTTCAGAATGAGAAACACGAAAGGTAAATAAGCAAGAACGATGCTGCCCCGATCATGCAGGGCGTGATCGGGGCCGCACAGCACTTACCCAAGAAACCCTAGAATAGGGGTGGCGATGCGCCGAGAGTTGTTGGTGGATGATTGATTAATTCATTATTTATCCAGGGTACATATTTATAGTCCGTAGACTTGCCTTCCCTAACCAATCCTAACTAAACATGACACAAAACTTAACTATCTCTATCTATACTATTTAAACACACATGCCTATCAAGATACATGGCCAACCTTGGCCTCAAACACGTGCATAAGGTCCGATTTGCAAGCCCATTATGGCTATCCTTTGAGCCCATCTTGCTCCCCAGCCCACCTTTCTGGCCTGCCTAAATTATGGCAATAATAGGTCTAGACAGTCAGATCTAGACAGTCGGATCTGGATCGGACAGCTGGGAAGCGGCTAACGGCTCGGGCGGCGGCAAGGGCAAGCGGCGGCGGGCAGCGGCGAGCTTGCTGGAGAATCACGTAAATGTGATTTTGACCATGATTTTGGCTCGGGTTTGGCCTCGGAGAAAGAGAGCAAGGAGGGGAATGCGTTTAGGGGCTTGGAACGAGGTGCCGAGGGCCGGGGAAGACGAACGACGGCAAGGCGCGGCACGGCGGCAACGGCGAGCAAGTGTCGCGACGGGAAGGAGAGAGTGAAGGGGATAACAGGCCGGTGAGTACCCTTACCCCAAGGTGAAACTCCGGCGGCGGCTCGCGGCAACAGAGGAGTGGCGAGGCGGCGATGGTGACAGCGGCCGAGGTGCGGTGAAGGTGGCGGCGCTGGCTAGGGCTACAAGGCAAGGGGTGGCGGTTGAGGGCTTTGCGGGACTAAGGGCATGGGGCGTCGGCATTATAGGGCGGCTGAGGGGCCTCGGCGTGCGGGCCCGGGGCGTTGCGCGGGCGGAGGCGGGCTCGTGCCTCAGTCGGACTTGAGTTCTAACCCGATTCTGGCTCGAGGTAGGAGATGAGCCCGACAGGCGGGGCCCGTTGTTAGCGAGAGAGAGAAGGGAGAGGGGAGAGGCGCATGGGTGGGCCATTGGGCAGGGGAAGGAAACAGTGGAGCAGCTGTTGGGCTGGGCCGCGCGATGGAGAGAAGGAGAAAAAAAGAAAAGGCTGCTGGGGTGGGCCTTGCGGGAAGAAAAGGAGAGAGGAGAAAAAGAAAGAGAGAGTGGGCCAGGGCCAAAGAGAAAAAGAAATGCATTTGAATATATTTGAATTTCAATTTGAAATTTAAATTCAAATAAAAGACAAGCAATAAAACAAGGCAATGTGGCATGAAATGCACATGACCAATATTTCCTTCCCTTTTATGGTTAAGTAAATTACTGTTAATTCATGGTAAATGCTCTAAAATCAAAATAACTGAATAAAAACCTTATGAATCCTGAAAAAGAATCTACCCCTTAAAAGGAATCTCATCCTCGAGATTCAGCTGGGTTAGCAAAGAGCTGGGGAAATTCTGCCTGTAACTCGTCCTCTCGTTCCCAAGTAGCCTCATTCTCTGCATGATGACTCCATTGAACCTTACACATCCGAATCCTCTTACTCCGGGTTATTCTCTCCAATGTGTCCAAGATTTTGACCGAGTACTCTGTGTAAGTCAAAGCATCCTGTACATTCAACTCCTCCAGTGGTAAATATTCCTCTGGTACCCTCAAGCACTTTTTCAACTGTGATATGTGGAAGATATTGTACACATCTGATAGTCGCGCTGGTAGCTCTAGCTGGTAAGCTACCTCGCCTTTCCGTTCCAAGATCATGGATGGGCGAATGTAACGAGGTGACAACTTCCCTTTGACCTGGAATCTGCGCAAACCTCTGTTAGGTGACACTTTCACATACACAAATTCTCCTTCTTCAAAAGTCAACTCCTATCGTAGAGTATCTGCGTAACTTTTCTGCCACGACTGAGCCACTTTCAGATTCCCACGGACAACCGGTACCTATCATTCGGTCTCTTTAATGATCTCAGGCCCGAACAACTGGCTTTCACCTATCTCACTCCAATACAATGGAGTTCTACATTTCCTGCTAACCATTGTCGAGGTTGAGTTGTTCAAACTCTTTATACAATTCCCGAGGCATCCGGCTAACCATTGTCGCATTCGCATAGCTCTTGCGACTCAAGGCATCGACAACCACATTGTCATACCCTAAAATATTTAATTTTAGGATGTGAATATCTTTTAGAATGTGTTCATCGATCAATAGGATTTTTTGAGAATTTTCCAAACTTTCTGGTGATTATTCTCTTTTTTCGCAGAGCTAAATCCATTTATTGGAAAGTTCTAAAAATCTATCTCTCGAATTCCAAATATTTTATTTGGATTCCTCGTGTCCCAAATTACCTCCTGAGTTTTTCTCGGAATTTTCGGGATTCTTCTGTATATATTTTTCGTGGGTTAAAATATTTATCTAAACTTTTCTAGATTTATTTTAAGCTTAAAAATATGTTCTGGAGAATATTTCTATTTTGATTCTCATCATAGTTGGACCGAGCTGTGTCTTTGTTGTACATCCTTTTAACCCTGTCCTCTCCGAATCCTTAAGATGTTCCATCGAGCTCCCGATTCTCTAACCGTTCTCCCCGATCAGGTCATGCTTGAAAACGACGCCTCGTGGCTTGTCTTTAGTGTTTTTCTGATGATGTTCGATCACTGTCAGCTCCAACGACTCGGCCTGATCCCTTCTATCTCTTTTCCTTGCTCCCGAATAACTCGTTCACACTCAACCAGCTCTGTCAGCTCGTTTTCATGTTCGACCCTCACCCGAACCTGTTTCGGCCCATAACCGAACTCGCTCGCCACTCAAATTCCAACGCGAGGCCGTTTGCTCCTTTCTTTACCTCTCCTTTCCTCTCTTTTCGCTAACATGTGGGACCCATTGGTCAGCCTAATCTCATTTCTCGTGGGCAATCTGGACTCAAGAACGAGTCCCGGTCCGATTCGCCGCCTCATCCCAGCTTGCCAAATTCCAGATCTCTGCGTTCCTATAAATCCTGCGACCACCCTTTCTCCCTATGCCCTAGCCCCTGCGTCCCTGTTGCACAGCTGCTGCCCCTCGCGTGTGTCTCTCCTACAGCACCGCACATCCCCTACATCGCTCTCCCTGCGTCACCTCCTGCGCCCCTATTGCCCTACCGCCAGACCCCCCCCCCGGCGCTGCCCCCTGCAGGTCTTCCCCTACCCTTCTCCCCTGAGCGCCAGACCCCCCCCCCCCCGGTGTTGCCACCTGTAGGTCTGTCACACCCGGTTTTTAAGAACAAAACCGAATGCATAGCTATATGTATGCCAGGATCAAGTTCCATACATATAGTGACTTCATCAGTGAATAATCAGCAATAGTATCACGAAAAGAGAACTAAAAGACTATAAAGATTATCAGAGTTATACAGCTTATCCTGGAAACGAAGACTCCACACTTCACAGGCAATCGACCGGGGGTTCCGCAGGCCTAGAACTCAGCATCATCTTCAAAAGACTTCACATCACTTTCTTCTCTGAGCAGCAATTATAACAAGCGTGAGTACACTTATGGTTGGTACTCAGCAAGTGTTGGGAATTATATGACATGAAGGCCAAAATCAAGGAAAGGCTGACTGGCTTACTGCGATAAGCAATTTTAGTTGGTCAAGTTTTATTAGCACCTGATTACTAAGGTATAAATTCATACCAAAACCCACATTAAAAGAGAAAGAAAATATATAGCATAAGCATAACCACGACCATAAACATGGTCCACAATAACCATAACCATAAACATGGTCCACGATTTAATTCATCTTCAAGTTCATTAATCATGTGAGGGTCCAAGCCGCTCTTAACCGTGAGCACGGCTGATATATCAGTTTTCACTCTGCAGAGGTTGTACACTTTACCCACAATTCATGTCTCCCGATTTGCCCGAGGTAGCTAGCCTCTTAAACACTTACGAGGTGAGTGGCAAGGGATTCACTACGAGGCCTTTACAAAGATTCCCTAACTTATGATAATCCGCTGAGGTTTCAAGTCAAAGCGGTCATAACCCTCCCTAATGAGGAAATACCTTAGCCAAGGACCACATAGCCATGTGCCTCAAAAGGACCGAGCTATACCCCGTCGATGCAACCCCTCTTGCCCTTTCGGTAAGATTATCATAAACTAGAGTCTCTAATTAATTAGCCAAGACCAGAGCCATATAGTATTGTGGTTGCACTGTTTTCCTGGGTGGTTCTCCATGTTCCAATTAAAACATATAATCTTGTGATTAACATCACCAAGAGCATGAACATGGATAAAACAGGTATAACATCATCATTGTTGTCATCATGATTATATATTATTCCCCAAACCATAACCAGTTGAAGCAACTAAGCAATAGCTACCCAACAATAAAGATAAAACCCAGGTTGACAAGGAATGATCATAAAGACTAGGCATATCCTTAATTAGGATCCATCAAAATTAGGACACATGCATGCATATAAAGAAAATGTTGTATTTATTGTGATTATTAGGACAAAAGCATGATCAAGGAAACACTTGCCTTTCTTTTAGCGAATAGCTGCTCAGAGTCTTCAACTCTTGTTCTTGAAACTCTATATCTTCAAAGCTCTTGGGTCACGCTCCTTCTAACGTCACACAAGCAACGGGCTCAAAACATACGAGCAAGCAAATAAACAAGAACGACTAAGAACAAATACAACAAACAAAAGGAAAGCTTTAAAAGAGCGAACTAAAGGATAAGGCTCGATGCTACGGTCACGAGAAAGAAAGAAACACGGAAAACGGAGCTAGGGTTGAAAAGATACGGCTATCGGGAGATTTATTTTATAAAAGAATAAAAGAACGATAGGCTTTCATTTATTTTAATTTAGAAAACCAATGTAAAAGATATTCAAAATAGAATACCCCTAATTATAATTAACTCATATTATATTTGCATTTATAAAGACGAAATAGAACTTAGTCAAATTTTATATACAATTCTCTATGTATAAATTACACTAATTAAATAATTAATTAGAAAAGAAAACTTGTGAGAACATCTAAACGCATAACTTTATGATTCGAGTTGAACTATACAAATTAAATTACAAACACATTTAAGTTGATATTAATTGAGTTAACATTACTTATGAAAACCGGAGAAAAGACTTAATTGGATTTTATTTCGGAAAACTAGATGAGAGGATATTATTCAAATTAAATTGATATTTAATTTTAAAAACAGGAATTACGGCACAACAACGCTACTAAACGATAGCTTAGGGTTTTAGAAGACTAACGCAAAAAGAACGGATCAAAATGGATCTAAAACGCGGAAACTACGCATAAAACAGCGCTGCAGGGACCTATACGCAATTAACTATAGACTTTAGGGGTTAGCTGAAAAGAAATACAAGACACAGGAAATAGTGCTTGTAAAATAGGAAAAGATTAGGGTTAGATCTGAAAAATTTCATGGTGGGGCTGGATTGAAAAGATGGAAAAGATCTAGGGGGTTTTCTACAAAATCTGCGAGACAGGAAAGAACAGGAAAATTACATCTTTCTTTGGGGACTGGATTGCAAAAGCTCGAGTTTCCTCCATGGCTGCTGCACGGGAGCTTCCTGCCGGCCAAAATTGGAGTGATTTAGACCATGGGAGAGCACGGGAATTGGGGGAAAAGAAAGAGGAGAGGGAGGGGGTTCGATTCCATGCCTTACCCGCAGCGGAGATGCATCGTGGTGATCGAATTTCGCGGAGGAAGATGAAGGGTGGGTCTGTTCATCCGTTCCAAGCGGTTCTGCTCCTCTGCTGGTTCTGGCGGCGGCCTGTAGTAGAGAGGCAGGCAGGGGGCGGCAGGGCCGGCCTGCAGGGGGGCGCGACGCAGGGGCGAGGGCGGCGCGCAGGAGGTGCGGGGCGCGTCGACCTGGCGACGGCGATGCAGGGGGCGTGCAGGATGAGGCGCGGGGGAAGAAAACGGCTGCAGCAGCCAGCTGCTGGCGGCGCCCAGGGTCAGGGGCGGCGCGGCAAGCACGACCTGCAGGGGGAAGACGGCGCTGCGCAGGGGAAACGGGCAGGGGCTCACGCGAGGAGGCTGGGCGCGCAGGGGTGGCGCACAGACACGCATGGCGGCGCTGGGACTCAGGCCGGGCAGGGGCGCACGGTGCTGCACTTTCTGATGGTCATGTGCAGCACGGGAACAGCGCGCGCAGCAAGGGGCTGGGCAGAGCGACGACGAGGCCGGCAGGGGGTGGCAGTGCTGCGGCAGGAGATGCACAGAAGGGCGATGACGCTCCTGGTGGCCGGCGGCAGCACCTGTTCGTGGATGCGCAGGAGGAGGGAGAGCAGGGGCACGAGGAAAAGCTAGGGCCGGCTACGTGGGCAGCAGGGACGTGATGCGGAGGCTAGGGTTACGCGAGAATTTATAGCACACACCGGAGCAGACGCAGGGGAGAAAATTAGGGCCGGCTACTGGGAAATAGGTGGTACAAGACGCGTTTAAATAGGCCTGGAGATATCGTGCTGGGCTCCGACTCGAACGAGGATAAGGACGCGGCGGCGCATCGGGCTGGGACTCGTTCCTGAGTCCGGATCGCCCACGGAAAGTGAGATTAGGCTGACCAGCGGGTTCCACAATTTAGCGAGCAAAGAGAGGATAGAGGAGGTAACGGAAAGAGAAAACGAGATTGACCGAGCGAGTTCAGTTATGTGCCGAAACAGGTTCGTGTGAGGGCCGAACGTGAAAACAAGCTGATAGCGCTGGTTGAACGTGAACGAGTTATTCGGGAGCGCGAAAAGAGAAGGAAGGGATCAGGCCAAGTCGTTGGGGCTAATGGCGATCGAACATCATCGGAAAAATACCGAAGACGAGCCACGAGGCGTCGTTTTCAAGCTTGACTTGATCGGGGGAAACTGTTAGAGGATCGGGAGCTCGATGGAACTTCTTAATGATTCGGAGAGGATAAGGTTAAAAGGGATGTACAACATGATACAGCTCGGTCCGACTACGATGAGAATCAAAATAGAAATATTTTCCAGAACACATTTTCAAGTTTAAAATAAATCTAGAAAAGTCCAGATAAATATTTTAAACCAAGAAAAATATATTCGGAAGAATCCCAAAAATTTCCGAGGAAACTCGGGAGGTAAATTTGGGATACGAGGAATCCAAATAGAATATTTGGACTTCATGAAAAAGAATTTTAGAGCTTTCCAAATAATAAAAATGGTTCTAGCTCTAAGATAAATAGAATAATTGCCAGAAAAATCTTTAAAATTCTCGAAAAATCTTATTGATAGATGAACATATTGTAAAAGATAGTCACATCCTAAAATTAAATATTTTAGGGTGTGACAGAACTACCCCCCTTAAACAGAATCTCGTCCCGAGATTCGCAAGGGTTGGTGACAAAGACGAGAGCTAGGGCAAAAAGATTTCATCAAGAAGACAACAAGATTTCAAGGCGGGTATCGACAAAGGAGAGAATTTGGATTTGGATCTTCACTCGCTTTCAGTTGGATTGAGCAGAAGGTGTTGACAAGAGATTCTTAAGGGCTGGTGATTTGGAAGGGGGAGATAGAACTCCGAGTTTTTTTTTTTATAAGGAGTAAGGCGGGATGGCAAGATGGGTAATAAGAAAAGGAGGGAAGATGATTAGGTCTTCTTCACATGCTTGGAAGCAGATGGGGTTGACGATCTACAAAATCTTGTGGTTGAAAGGAGGCGAAAAGGTAACAAGATGGGTATCAAGAAAAATAGAGAAAATAGATTTGGATCTTCTGTGCTAATTTTCGCTAAGGAGCAAGAAGATGGTGTTGACAAGAGATTCATAAAGTCTAGAGATAGAAAGGAGAGGTAAGGCAAAGAGCTTCTGACGAGGAGAAAAGCGATATGATAATATGGGTATCGAGACAAAAAGATGGAATTTGGGTTTGGGTCTTTTCTGCTGGCTTATGCTTTGGAACGTGAGATATCATGGTTGAGAAAACTAAGGGAGAAATGATGTCATTGCAGGCACAAGTCCCACAACACATCAACAAGCAAAAACAAGGAGTCTAAGCAGCCAAGAGCAAAACAACAAGCATTACAAGCACACCAAAACAAACTATCAAACAACCGAAACTAGCGTTTTACAATTGAAAAGGGAAACTCTTAAGTATGGGTCATATCCTAAATCTTCAGCATTCTTGATGTAGGCATCTCTCTAAGCTTGTCTGGCGGAACATTGACTTCTTGCGTGTAACGCCTATGAGTCCAGTGTAGTCTTCAGTTGCTCTAGCTTGTCTTCTTGTAGTAGATGATTACTTCCATTCTTCGGGGTACAAGGTCGGACAGTCTAGCGTTTGTAACCAAAAGGAGAGGAGAAAAATAAATCCACTTGGAATAGAAGACAAGGGGATTTCCAAAGTGGCCAAACTTGAAATCAAGGAGGAGGTAAATTGGAACAAAATGGATACAAGATAACCAATGCCATGGAAGGTACAAGCAGACAAGGAAATTGTGAGCTGTAAAAGCAATCAAAATGAAGGAATAAAAGAAAAGAATACAGAGTTAGATAAAAGCAGCATCAAGGGTGAGATAAATGAAGAAGGATGAGGAATAAACAACAAGAGGGTCAAGGATATGGTAAAATATGACTTTTATGTCAAAATAGATCTTAGAAAACGACCATTGCTATCTAGGCTGGCGTTCTACGGTCGACACAGCTCTGATACCACCTCTGTCACACCCGGTTTTTAAGAACAAAACCGAATGCATAGCTATATGTATGCCAGGATCAAGTTCCATACATATAGTGACTTCATCAGTGAATAATCAGCAATAGTATCACGAAAAGAGAATTAAAAGACTATAAAGATTATCAGAGTTATACAGCTTATCCTGGAAACGAAGACTCCACACTTCACAGGCAATCGACCGGGGGTTCCGCAGGCCTAGAACTCAGCATCATCTTCAAAAGACTTCACATCACTTTCTCCTCTGAGCAGCAATTATAACAAGCGTGAGTACACTTATGGTTGGTACTCAGCAAGTGTTGGGAATTATATGACATGAAGGCCAAAATCAAGGAAAGGCTGACTGGCTTACTGCGATAAGCAATTTTAGTTGGTCAAGTTTTATTAGCACCTGATTACTAAGGTATAAATTCATACCAAAACCCACATTAAAAGAGAAAGAAAATATATAGCATAAGCATAACCACGACCATAAACATGGTCCACAATAACCATAACCATAAACATGGTCCACGATTTAATTCATCTTCAAGTTCATTAATCATGTGAGGGTCCAAGCCGCTCTTAACCGTGAGCACGGCTGATATACCAGTTTTCACTCTGCAGAGGTTGTACACTTTACCCACAATTCATGTCTCCCGATTTGCCCGAGGTAGCTAGCCTCTTAAACACTTACGAGGTGAGTGGCAAGGGATTCACTACGAGGCCTTTACAAAGATTCCCTAACTTATGATAATCCGCTGAGGTTTCAAGTCAAAGCGGTCATAACCCTCCCTAATGAGGAAATACCTTAGCCAAGGACCACATAGCCATGTGCCTCAAAAGGACCGAGCTATACCCCGTCGATGCAACCCCTCTTGCCCTTTCGGTAAGATTATCATAAACTAGAGTCTCTAATTAATTAGCCAAGACCAGAGCCATATAGTATTATGGTTGCACTGTTTTCCTGGGTGGTTCTCCATGTTCCAATTAAAACATATAATCTTGTGATTAACATCACCAAGAGCATGAACATGGATAAAACAGGTATAACATCATCATTGTTGTCATCATGATTATATATTATTCCCCAAACCATAACCAGTTGAAGCAACTAAGCAATAGCTACCCAACAATAAAGATAAAACCCAGGTTGACAAGGAATGATCATAAAGACTAGGCATATCCTTAATTAGGATCCATCAAAATTAGGACACATGCATGCATATAAAGAAAATGTTGTATTTATTGTGATTATTAGGACAAAAGCATGATCAAGGAAACACTTGCCTTTCTTTTAGCGAATAGCTGCTCAGAGTCTTCAACTCTTGTTCTTGAAACTCTATATCTTCAAAGCTCTTGGGTCACGCTCCTTCTAACGTCACACAAGCAACGGGCTCAAAACATACGAGCAAGCAAATAAACAAGAACGACTAAGAACAAATACAACAAACAAAAGGAAAGCTTTAAAAGAGCGAACTAAAGGATAAGGCTCGATGCTACGGTCACGAGAAAGAAAGAAACACGGAAAACGGAGCTAGGGTTGAAAAGATACGGCTATCGGGAGATTTATTTTATAAAAGAATAAAAGAACGATAGGCTTTCATTTATTTTAATTTAGAAAACCAATGTAAAAGATATTCAAAATAGAATACCCCTAATTATAATTAACTCATATTATATTTGCATTTATAAAGACGAAATAGAACTTAGTCAAATTTTATATACAATTCTCTATGTATAAATTACACTAATTAAATAATTAATTAGAAAAGAAAACTTGTGAGAACATCTAAACGCATAACTTTATGATTCGAGTTGAACTATACAAATTAAATTACAAACACATTTAAGTTGATATTAATTGAGTTAACATTACTTATGAAAACCGGAGAAAAGACTTAATTGGATTTTATTTCGGAAAACTAGATGAGAGGATATTATTCAAATTAAATTGATATTTAATTTTAAAAACAGGAATTACGGCACAACAACGCTACTAAACGATAGCTTAGGGTTTTAGAAGACTAACGCAAAAAGAACGGATCAAAATGGATCTAAAACGCGGAAACTACGCATAAAACAGCGCTGTAGGGACCTATACGCAATTAACTATAGACTTTAGGGGTTAGCTGAAAAGAAATACAAGACACAGGAAATAGTGCTTGTAAAATAGGAAAAGATTAGGGTTAGATCTGAAAAATTTCATGGTGGGGCTGGATTGAAAAGATGGAAAAGATCTAGGGGGTTTTCTACAAAATCTGCGAGACAGGAAAGAACAGGAAAATTACATCTTTCTTTGGGGACTGGATTGCAAAAGCTCGAGTTTCCTCCATGGCTGCTGCACGGGAGCTTCCTGCCGGCCAAAATTGGAGTGATTTAGACCATGGGAGAGCACGGGAATTGGGGGAAAAGAAAGAGGAGAGGGAGGGGGTTCGATTCCATGCCTTACCCGCAGCGGAGATGCATCGTGGTGATCGAATTTCGCGGAGGAAGATGAAGGGTGGGTCTGTTCATCCGTTCCAAGCGGTTCTGCTCCTCTGCTGGTTCTGGCGGCGGCCTGTAGCAGAGAGGCAGGCAGGGGGCGGCAGGGCCGGCCTGCAGGGGGGCGCGACGCAGGGGCGAGGGCGGCGCGCAGGAGGTGCGGGGCGCGTCGACCTGGCGACGGCGATGCAGGGGGCGTGCAGGATGAGGCGCGGGGGAAGAAAACGGCTGCAGCAGCCAGCTGTTGGCGGCGCCCAGGGTCAGGGGCGGCGCGGCAAGCATGACCTGCAGGGGGAAGACGGCGCTGCGCAGGGGAAACGGGCAGGGGCTCACGCGAGGAGGCTGGGCGCGCAGGGGTGGCGCACAGACACGCATGGCGGCGCTGGGACTCAGGCCGGGCAGGGGCGCACGGTGCTGCACTTTCTGATGGTCATGTGCAGCACGGGAACAGCGCGCGCAGCAAGGGGCTGGGCAGAGCGACGACGAGGCCGGCAGGGGGTGGCAGTGCTGCGGTAGGAGATGCACAGAAGGGCGATGACGCTCCTGGTGGCCGGCGGCAGCACCTGTTCGTGGATGCGCAGGAGGAGGGAGAGCAGGGGCACGAGGAAAAGCTAGGGCCGGCTACGTGGGCAGCAGGGACGTGATGCGGAGGCTAGGGTTACGCGAGAATTTATAGCACACACCGGAGCAGACGCAGGGGAGAAAATTAGGGCCGGCTACTGGGAAATAGGTGGTACAAGACGCGTTTAAATAGGCCTGGAGATATCGTGCTGGGCTCCGACTCGAACGAGGATAAGGACGCGGCGGCGCATCGGGCTGGGACTCGTTCCTGAGTCCGGATCGCCCACGGAAAGTGAGATTAGGCTGACCAGCGGGTTCCACAATTTAGCGAGCAAAGAGAGGATAGAGGAGGTAACGGAAAGAGAAAACGAGATTGACCGAGCGAGTTCAGTTATGTGCCGAAACAGGTTCGTGTGAGGGCCGAACGTGAAAACAAGCTGATAGCGCTGGTTGAACGTGAACGAGTTATTCGGGAGCGCGAAAAGAGAAGGAAGGGATCAGGCCAAGTCGTTGGGGCTGATGGCGATCGAACATCATCGGAAAAATACCGAAGACGAGCCACGAGGCGTCGTTTTCAAGCTTGACTTGATCGGGGGAAACTGTTAGAGGATCGGGAGCTCGATGGAACTTCTTAATGATTCGGAGAGGATAAGGTTAAAAGGGATGTACAACATGATACAGCTCGGTCCGACTACGATGAGAATCAAAATAGAAATATTTTCCAGAACACATTTTCAAGTTTAAAATAAATCTAGAAAAGTCCAGATAAATATTTTAAACCAAGAAAAATATATTCGGAAGAATCCCAAAAATTTCCGAGGAAACTCGGGAGGTAAATTTGGGATACGAGGAATCCAAATAGAATATTTGGACTTCATGAAAAAGAATTTTAGAGCTTTCCAAATAATAAAAATGGTTCTAGCTCTAAGATAAATAGAATAATTGCCAGAAAAATCTTTAAAATTCTCGAAAAATCTTATTGATAGATGAACATATTGTAAAAGATAGTCACATCCTAAAATTAAATATTTTAGGGTGTGACAAGGTCTTTGCCAGACCCAGGACTATGGGACTGTGTACATAACGTAGTTCATACAGGGATAAGGGATAGGACATGTCCTATACCTTATCTATGTTGTACTCTACTCGCATGCGAAGTAGGACTAGCCGATACAGAAGGAAGCTACTCGAGTTGCACTTGAGTATGGTTCCTAGGCTAGGGTCGGACTAGGATTCATGTAACCCTGTCCTCCCGGATATATAAGGGCAGGCAGGGACCCCCCTCAAAACACAACATCAACACCCAAGGCAATATAAACCACCAAACAGGACGTATGGTATTACGCACATCGCGGCCCGAACTTGTCTAAACCTTGTGTTGCTTCCACCTTCGAGTTCCTGATCTCGGCGTCACCCTACCTAAAACTAACCACCTATGGTATACCCCTCAGTGGGCAGGCGGTAAAACACCGACAGCTGGCACGCCAGGTAGGGGGGCACATCGAAGATCCACCGGCGAACTCGATGGCATCGTTCAAGTTCACCAGTGCCGTGCCCCTCCAGGGCACGACATTCGTTATTGGCTCGTGGGTCTGCATCGCAGACGGCGCGGGCGATTTTCGTCGGTTCACCATCGATGTCATGAAGCTGAAAACTCTCACAGCGAGTTTCATAGTGACCTCGATGAGTTTGTCGATAATCTGGATGACTTGTCGACCCATGGCTCCACTACGAAGACCGAGGATGAGTTTGTTTTCAACGCGACTCTACCCCGTGCGACAACAACCATGCTCGGATCGGACCCGCTCCAATCTGAGAACTTGTGTAACCAATCGCGACTCGGTGTATGCAATTCGGCCATTAAACATCAGGAGGCCAACAACTTCGAGTCCCTATCCCCATTGGAAAAGGAATTGGACTTTTTACTTCAAATCGAAAAACCCAAAGCCATTGCACGTCGGGTGGCTGCGGGTTGTATTGGTGACAACGATCTGATGATCACCTCCACTCCAGAGGGCCGTTTCGTGCATTGGAAGGGCATGAAACTCTCCGATCTACTCGAGGATGAAGACCGACCTGTGGCAGACCTCGAGCCCTTGCCATTTCAGGAAGGCAAGCCATTAGCCACCATGGCAGAAGAATCGACTGAGCTAGTCGAAGTGAGTTCCGATGAGCTCATATCATATCAAGTGTTGATGGCGGAGGAGGGCGAGGATGATGGCATCTCACCCAATGACGCACTTGATATGATATCCGAAGACGAGGCCACAGCCAACGCCGGCGATGAAAACGAAACTGAGCGTGAGGCATGAAGGGCCAGGAACAGAGCTCGCGCAGTCCGGCGAAGGAGGGTCAACGAGCGCATGCGATCTATGCATCATGAGTTGGACACCAAATTCGCCGCTGTGAGCGAGCGGGGCTTTAGAACTCCCATGGCCAACATCATCAGGGTAACTGCCATACTCGAACGCAGTAACGATCGAAACCGGCGCCAAGCACTTCGCTACGTGTAGAGGGCATGGATTCAGCTCGATCGACAAAACCCAGCATCCGCCATCGGAGAAGAACATGTGGGCGAAAGCCGCAGCCAGCCTAACAGTCGAACGGCAGGTGGCCATCCTCGACCTCAGCGAAGCAACAACAACGACAACGCTTGTGGGAGTCAGGCCATTGGCGGAAGGCAGCAGCCACTTCCAGGAGGCAACTCACGACAGCCCAATCATCAGAATCCTCCAGAAGAACTGCGCTAGAGAATCAATGAAGGACACGATGCGCGATCCATAATTGATTCCAGACGCAGAGAACGTGAAGTAGCCGATACAGAAGGTACTGACGGCAGTGATCGCTTTCCTGCGTTCACAGCACGGTTCAGCAGTTACAAGTACCCTGAGGGCTTCAAGCCGATTGGGATCACCAAGTACGAAGGCAAACAAGCTCCTCAGCAATGGCTACGATGCTACTTCACCGCCATAGAAGTCACAGGAGGCTCCAACATCACCAAGGTCGTCTACTTCCCGATGGCTTTGGACCCTGCACCGCTCACATGGCTGGAGAGCCTCAACAACAACTCGATCGACTACTCGGAATGGCTCAAGAAAGTCTTCATCGACAACTTCCAGGGGGCGATGACCCGTGCAAGTAATCGTCATAACCTTGCTCAATGTAAACAGGAACGCAATGAGCTCCTGCGGTCCTACACGTGCTGTTTCTTCGACATGCGTGCCACCATTGCGAATATCTTGGAGGACATTATCGACCGCTTCTACAATGGCATCACCGACCCAGGCATTTACAGAGACTTTGGGCAGAACAGACCAAAAACTGTTGCAGGACTTCGTGACATGATGCACGACTGGTTCGAGCAAGAGGAAAAGATGCGGGAGCATTTCCCGAGGCACAATGACATCAACCTGAGGCGCACAAATGACAATCGTACCGACAAGATCCAGCGGGACTACTCGGGTCCATCCTAAAAGCGCAAGCCAGACAACCTCGTCACGGCTGTGGATCGTCCTTCGCGAGGTAGGAAGACAACAACGCAGGAGGAGTTTGAAAAGCTCCTGCAGAAGAAATGCCCATGGCATCCAGGTGCCAATCATGCGTCAATTGATTGCTACCACCTTCAGAGGACATTCAGCAATCCCAGAAACAACAAGAAGAACAAGTCATCGGATAAAGAACCCAAAGAGGATGACCAAGGGGACAAATCGCACAATGCGAAGTTCCAAGATGCTTTGAAAACCATCAACGTCATCTTCGGAGGTGATGAAGAGTTCAATTTGTGGCAGAACCAACCTGAATTATACCGGCTCAAGTACGCGAGTCCACTTCCGAGGGCTCCAGCGTGCTTCAAACGGTATAATCCCTTGGCCTGTCGGGTAACGTCCCGATAAACCACCGATACACAGGATCAAATAAGGTTACCTCACACGAAGGTGAGTCCAGAGATACAATCACCATCACGATTTACATAATAGAGAATTACATTACAAGAATTTCCAAAAAGAAGTATGAAGTTTCAAATTTAGAGAAAAGATTACAAACTGTAAAGCTAGGGTTAAAAGCAGCGGAAAACATACGCAAAGATTTACAACACGTCGTCAAGGTGGATGTCATGCTAAGCCCGGGCACGACATCACTCGATATCATCAGTGTTGGCCGGGGACGGATCCCATTCCTCGGACCAATCTTCTGGAAGAGCACAGGGCCAAGGCAAGGAGAGAGTGGGGTCTTCAAAGGCTTTACCTGAAAAACATAAAACTAGCAAGGCTGAGTATACTAATACTCAGCAAGGCTTACCCGGGATTGGGTATACTTTAGCCCATAACTAGACTCATGCAGGCTTTGTAAAGGCTCTGGGTTTATTTTCAGCTGAAAAGTAACAAAGAGTATGTACTATTTTCAAGTTTTAACTTTCATCTTCTAGTTAAGTAATTATTCTAGATTAGCACCTACTCTAAGCAAGCAAGGTAGTGATTATCATTCAACAAGATTATCTATCATTAGTTCCACTTCTTACTCAATGTGGTAAAAGGGATAAGCAATCTCAAGCATCGTGAGAGGCGGACGATTCGAATCGAATTTTTAACCTTGCAAGGTAAACCTAACACACACGCTTGGGAATACCGGCAGGGCGTTCCGAAGCAACCATTTACCTTTCATTCCGACTCGTGGGCAGGCCACCACAAGCGACTTGCAGGACCGTACGCACATCACTCGTGCAGGAAATACGTCTGTAGCGCGACTACAAAACCCGTATTCCTGTCTGCCATGCAGAACGTACTCCCACAGGTCGGTGCGTGTGAACATAACGTAAAGATCGAGTGGTGGAAATATACCCACTTGCCGGGCCGATCGGTTACTAGGCTTACCGCTTTACCATATTTCGCGGCATGTGGCTAGTACTGTTCAACCGCTTAGCCACCACTACCATACATTTCGGCCTTAAAACTTTTATCAAAACAGACAGGGTAAACTTTCAGGTCATGATACAGCCCATGACCCTGTCCGTCATCCTTATAGTGGTTGCAGTAATGTAAACAGGCAACTCCTATATCGCGCGAGTGACAGGAAATCACCCGACTTCTACCGGTCCTACTAGCGGAGCATCTATCCGGTAAGGACTCGGGAGCATTACATTGGAATCCTAGGATTTATGCATCTAGGGTTTCACCTCAATTCCTAGACTTAATGCAGGATATAATATAGATAGATATAGATTGCAGTGTAAATAAAGTAGTGGGATATGTCCGGGGCTTGCCTTTACTGGTGGGTCCGAAGTTAGTAATGTCAATATCTTCCGAACTTTGGTTCGGGGCTTCAGTCAGTTCCTTGGTGACGTTCACTTGATCTTCAGGAATATCCTCCGCAGACTCCTGGGAGATTCGTATGTACCGTTTATAGAAGTAGTCGTATCTACATGCAATGCAACATTACATTCAAATGTGCACACAAAACTATTCTACTTCACAATAAAGTTGTAATCCAACATTCATGTAACATATTACTCAGATAACAACCAAAAAGATTTGAAGCTAAACTTAAACAGAGCTTTAGAGGGACAACTAACTAGAACCGGCTACTCGTTGAAGATTACCACAGAGCCGATTGGAACAACAGAGGTTTAGCCGATGGAAAGGTGCATCGGTTTCCTGGATGATCGATGAAAGCATCGATTACCTTAGCAGAAGGATGATTTCTAAAGCAGTTGTCTTAACTGAGATGTGCTTAAGTGATATTCTAGTTAACTAGGTGTGGTTATATCGACTCGATTACGTCAGCACAACAATTGAGTGACGTATAGCCGATTGGAGTAGGGTTAAGGGTATATGGTCGATAGATATATAGCCGATCTCTCAGTCGATAAATCGGCTGATAGAGGTGTGTGGATATGGAGATGGAAAAAAAAACTAAGGATCGATCGGCCATAACCGATATGGTAAACGACTAAAATCGGCCTGGATTGGCCGATGGCAAGAACTCTAAGATTGTGGGTATCTTTCTGATACATCGACTCTACGCAGTCGATGTAGGACAGAATAAAAGGATTATACCGGCAGTAGCCGATACTAGAAAGATAACAATCGTATCAGCTAATCAGCCGGTGGTAGAAGTATCGACTGACAGCTGTTACGCAGAAACATCATAGACTTAAAGAAAACAGATGCTAAGTGGCTGGGTTGATAACCTAATACTGAAACATAGCTGTCGAGATGTTTTGGCTAAGCAGCAGACACACAAGAACTAACGGGGATCCTTATACGACAAGGAACCTAAAGAAACAGCAATCGAGACGGGGACAAAGTCTTGATGGTAAGGATACGAGCACTCATATGAAAGGTTTAACGAAACATCACATATTTCTATTTAAGATCTATATTCTATGACTTACTTTTCAGTTATAACACAAACATACCATATAAAGCACAACAAAACATTCATTCTCTAACATTTGACCTAAACCACACATCAAAGATTTTCACTCCAGATCACAACATAAAACTTATAGGTTTTGACTTAGGGTTTCAAACGAAACTGATTTTACATTTTTATGAACTTCCTATGAAAATCTATAAAATGTAGAAGTTTATCGATTTGAAACATAGCAAGCTTTGGAAATTTTACAAAGAACATCCTAGAATTTTTAAAACATAGCAATCAAGTCCCTGATTCGGGAAAACAGATAACAGGAGTTAACGACGATATTCCGGCAAAGGAATTGCCAGCATTAGAAAGGTTCAAAGAATCAGGGCAAACCTTGGGGTAGCCTTGGTTATGAAGAAGAATACGCGGAATGTAAATTCCCGCGGTAAAAAGGATTGGCGACGATAAGATGAACTCGATGATGACGAGATCCTGAGGATGACGAAGAAGTTTGCCGGGTAGGGTTGCCATGGGTGGAAGATGGCCTGTTGTCTTGTACACGCACGCGCTTGCTGAATCGAGTCGAGCCGGTCACCGGTAGAGCACTCTCGCTCGTATCCGTGGACGTGCTAGTCCAAATCCGTCCGGACCTTCGCTTTCGCCTCACCGCGCCACACTCGCCGTCTCTGCCTCCGCGAGGGCCATGGTCTACTCGCACCTGACCACCTCCAAACCCTCCACGCAAAGTTCACAGTGCCACCTGATCTCGTCCACTGCTTTCTCCTCAACGGCCTTCGACGTCTTCTACGCGCAGCTCTACTGCCCCCTGGGCGGGTTCGTCTCGAATCGTCACACCGCCGCACCTCCCGTACTGCGTGCGACCTTCCGGCACGCCGTTGCCACATCCGCCCGACGGCATCCTGCACCCTTGACGCCTCGCTCACAGCAGGACCCTCACGTTCTTCAGCACCACGCGTATCGACATTTCGTCGAACACCTGAGCTGCGTCCTCGAGACGGCCATCGCGTTCCTGCATCACGCACAAAAGTTCTCCATCACAACTCCTCCTGCGCGTGCCGTTGCTCGGCACGTCACACTCCAGCATCACCTGCTCGTGCCCATGGGCCCGCTCTGTTCCGGCCGCCCAACACTTGCACACATCGCCAGCTTTTGCGCGTCACCGCGCGCACGCTCGCGTCACCCGCTCGGCGTGCTCACATTCCTGCCGCTCCAGCACCTGCACCGGCTCTTCAGCACGCGAGCTCCTGCACTGCCGAAATCATGCCGCTCCAACACTCGTACTTGCTCGACGCCAGTTCACCTGTATCGCGTCGCATCAGCTCATGCCGGAGCCGTTCGCGCCAACTCAGCTGCGGTCGTCACTCGTGCGCTCTACTTCCGCGGATTCATTCCTCCTGTGCCGCCCAGCTCCTGCTCGCGCCTCGTCTATTCCCGAGCCGCGCACCAATGCCGGCCTGCCGTGATCCTACGCACGCTCGCCTCGTTCTTGGGCCGAGCCGCCACGCCACCAACGCAGCTGCGCCACGCTGATCCGCCAGCCACGCGCCTCCGGCTCCCGTGGCCCGTCTGCACCGTACCTCCCCGCTCCGCGCGCTCCGCATCCACCTGCCGCGCGTGCTCGCGCACCGCTCGCGCGCCACCCGAGCCCGCGCCCTGCGCGCCACCTCCGCGAGCCGCCCGCGCACACATCGCCCGCGCGCCTGCGCTCACACGCCCACGGCGCACGCCTGCTCCGCTCCTGCGCGCCGCCGGAGCCGCGCCGAGCCGCTCGCCAGCCCCTGCGCAGCCGCGCGCCGCCTACCTGCTCAGCGCTCGCACGCGCGCGCCCCCGGGCCGCTGCCCCCGCCTGCGCCTGAGCCCGCTTGGGGCTGCCGCCTGCGCGCTAGCCACGCGACCGCGCGCCGCTGGCCAGCAGTTGGCCTGCCTTCCGCTCGGGCCGCTGCTCCGCCTGGGCCCGCTCCCACGCGCCGCGCGTCCCGCGCGCCGCGAGCCGCCGCCCCTCCCGCGGCTGGCCGCCCGAGCCGCGCGCGCTCGCGCGCACCCGCGCCGAGCCGCGCCGCCGGCCGCGCAGCACCCCGCGTGGGGCCGCCTGCGCTGGCGCCCGCAGCTGCTTGGGCCGGCCTCCGCCTGAGCTGCGCCTCCATCTACTGTGTGAGGAAGGAAACAGAGAGGGATGGAGGGGAAAGAACCGGTGTGGACCAGAGAAAAGAAGCGGCGTCGGCAGAGGATAAGGGAGCACCAGAAAAACAGAGGAGAAGAAGGGATAGAATTCCCCAAGGACTTATACGCAAATACCAAAAACTGCAAGGGCCTCACTGTAAAACAAAATTTTCCGTTGATTTAAAACCCAAATGAAGAAATGCCCAAAATGAAAGTTGTACGGTTTTTCAAACTCTACAACATTTCTTTAGGGCTCAAGTTCAAAAACTCAAAATTTACATTTTTATATGTGAATCTTTGAACAAAAGTCAGATTTGAATTGCTTTTGTCCTAGAAATGTAATTCATAAAATTTCAGGACTTAAATGCAAGTATTTATGACATGTCATAATGACGGGATAGAATCGTCATAATGATTGGATAGACATATCATGATGACTTGCACTTTTACACTTTAGCCCTGAGTAACTTTGGAAATTACTTTTGGAAATCAAATATTTGCGTAAAAGGACATATTTCACACTAACAAAATATATGCCTAGCATTACAAATACATGAACTGTCACACAATTCCAGGAGGGAACAGAAACTACTCCTTCGAGAAATCATGTCCGTCGAGCCAGCGGTACCACGACAACTCCGGTGGTCGGAGGTCCCCATCTCGTTCTCACGTGATGATTAGTGAATAAGCTTCTTGGAGCCCGGCAAATTCCCTCTGGTCTTGGACCCGGTGGTGGCAGAAGTCAAGCTCACTAGAGTACTCATCGATGGCGGAAGTGGTCTCAACCTCATCTTCGCCAGCACATTGAGAAAGATGGGTTTGGACTTAACGGACTTGCTCGTCCCAAGAAAATCTCCCTTCTACGGCATTGTCCCAGGCAATGCAGCGCATCCACTTGGCACGGTGGTTCTTCCAGTCACCTTTGTCATGAGGGAGAACTACCACACCGAGTTCATCAAATTCGAAGTTGCTAACTTCGAATCTTCATATCATGCCATACTGGGCAGACTGGCACTGGCCAAATTCATGGCAGTGCCGCATTATGTCTATTTACTTCTCAAGATGCCAGGACGAAGTGGGGTACCCACTCTCCGAGGCAACTTGAAGAAGTCGTATGACTGCAACCAAGAGACCATCCAGTATGCTTTGACTACACGTGTGCTAGATGCTTCAGGAGAAGTACTCGCGGCCGCACAACAACTTTCCCAAGCCAGGCTGGAAATCCCTACAAGGAAGGCTAGCAAGTCGAGCATCCAATCGACCGGCGACGTGGCCCTCAAGATGATCCAGCTCTAGGAGGGCGACTCATCTATGACCGCTATCATCGGTTGTAACACCCTAATGTAATTTACCCAAATCTTAAGGAATTTATTTGGGCTTAAATAAAATTTTCAGGGTTTTCCCTAATTTATCTTGCATTCAAAGTAATTTTATAACACGAAGGAATAAAATTTATTATAGGATCAACTTGCTTGTGCATTCATGCTAGGGCATTGTTTAATTTGTGTTGAGTGTATAGGGTTCGGATTCAAATTCATTTGAATTCAAATAGAATTGTTTGAATGGTTAAGTGTGGGAAAAGAAAAGGAAAAAAAAGAAGAAGCAAAAGAAGGCAACAAAAGCTCCTGGGCTGGCCCTTTCCCTCGCGGCCCATCTCTTTCTCTCTCTCTTTCCCTCCGCAGCCCGGCAGCCCATTCCCCTTCTCTCCTTTCCTCTCCCCGCGTGGGCCGCGCACGGCCCAGTAGCCGGCCCAGCGCCCGGACGCGCCCCCTCTTCCTTTTCTCTCGCTGATGCACGGGCCCCGCCTGTCGGCGCCCTTTTCCCCCGTCCGAGCCACGCCGTTCTTTCCTCTCTCCCTCTGACTGGCTGACCCCACCTGGCAGATTCCCCGTCCTCCCCCTCTTCCCTTCCTTCCCCGGCGCGCAACGCCCGCCCGAGCTTGCTGCCGTGATTCTTGCCTCGCCCGCGTGGAATCCCGCTCGCCCGGATCCCCTCTCCCTCCTTTAAACCACCCCGCGGAACCCCTGCGCCCTTATCCTGCACGCCAGCGCTGCCCCAAACCCTAGCTCGCCGCGCCCGCACTGCTCCGCCGCGTCGCCCTCTCTGCCTCGCCGGCGAGCCGTCGCTCTGCCGCGCCTCAGACCGCCACAACCTCCGCGCCCGTTTCCCCTCGCCATCCAGAAGCTTCCCGAGCCTAACAATTGGATCCTACGCCTCTGTATCAACGGGAATTCGCAACGAAGCCACCGCCGGTGAGCCGCTCCGCCGTCCCAATTCATCGCCGCCGGCGTTCGTGGGTCCCCCTTAACCCTCTGGTCGCCTCCACAGGAGTCCCCGGAGCCGATCTATGCAAGCCAAGGATCCCGGCCACCTCGGCATCACCTTCCTCCGCGAGAGCCCGACCCCCCTCCGCCGCCGGTCGTCGTCGTCTTCCTCCTTCCACCGCAGTCCCGGCCACCACAAGCCCCTGGTGAGCATCACACTCCCTCCTCGAAGCTTATGCGCTAGATGTCGTGGTCTAGGACCCGCCCTAGCCTCTGGAACGCCGCTCGCCGGCGATGTCCTCCGCCCCGAGCCGTGGATCGCGAAGCCCGAGCCCCCTAGGCCAAGCTGTAGCCCTAGATCGATTCCCCATGCCATGTTGATGCTCCCTGGCCTGAAGCCGTGAAGATTGGACCACCGGAGCGACGGGAACGTCGAGCTCCGGCGAGCCCCGAGCCGCGCCGCCGCGGGCTTGATCGCCGGCGTCTTCTGCCGCCGCCTGTGCTCCCCGACCCAACCCGAGCCGTCCGATCCGAAGTCAGCAGTCGGGATTAGATCCCGCGTACCTCTTCCATCCCAGCCCTCCGATCAAGATCCAGTGGACCGGATCCCCTCGGACAGATCGGACCGTCCGTAAACGGCAGTTAGATCGGACCGTCCGAACCGGATCGCGTGTAAACCGTTAGATCTAGATCCAGCGGCCACGGTGCGCGCATACCCCTTCGCGAAATAGATCTGATCTGGGCCTTAGAAGTTAGATCCAGTGGTCCAGATTAGCGCGTACCGCTTCAGCCTGGCCATTTTGTTAAAGAACCCCTGCGCTTTTCAAGAATCAACCCGCAGTCCTATGCCATTCAAAAGTATTTGCAGCCAGGCCCTGCTTTTCTTATTTGGGCCCTGAGTTCTTTAGAAATAGAATCCGCAGTCCATGCCCTGTGTTTTCACGTGTTAGCCCCTGCGTTTAGCCTTTAATTACATTTAGGTTCCTGGTTTTTGTCCAGAACCCCTTGGAAGTTCTGTTTTTCTTACAGAAAAGCCCCTGGACCTTGTTTTAGCCCTAGATTTCGCGTCTTAGCTCCGTTTTAGGTGATTCTCGCGCTCACGCAATCGTTGTAACGCGTAGAATAGCTTTAGACTAGTCTTGTGTGCTGTTTGATGTAATATTGTACTGTTTCTTATCTTTTGTCCTGGTTTGCATGTGTGTGCATGTGTGGACCATGCTTGATGATTACGATCATGATTAGACATCGAGCCACCGGAGCAGTACCAGGAGCCGCCATCTTCTGAGCAGTTTGAGCAGCAGCCAGGAGAGTTTGAGGAAGGCAAGTATAACATAAACCTCCTATCACTTTTTAATATAATTTCATACTGCATTTTAATTCTGTATGCCTATAAGGACTTCCTAGCCACTTTGTCTTTGATATAAATACCTTGGGTTGCATTTGTGGTTAGTTGTGCTAGGTGCTGCGCTCTCACACACGTTGGTCCTTTTTAATTAATTTGGCTAATGGTATTATGCAACTTAATTCTGAGAGTGGCCCTCTGTGCTGTGTGCTTGAGCGGCTCACGTCTCCTTAAAAGATGTTTTTGATAGAAACATGGTTTAGGGGGCCAGCACAGTGCTTAGTGCTTGGTTGGCCACTCTCCATAAGGACCGGTTCATAGAGCGACAACCTGGGACAACCGCGCAACCACAAGACTGGAATGGGACGGTCTTGACTTACTAATTAGGTCATTTTGGTTCGGGAGTAACTTACTGCGTGGGCAAGAGGGGTGGTAAGCTTCAATGGTCCCTGCTCCTCCAGCTTGGTCTGTGCTGTGTGCTTGTACCCCCGAAGGTGGGCCCCATCGTCGCTGACCAGAAACCTTAGCGGTTACACCTTACCAACGTGATCCTTTGTAAACGGTCTCGTAGTGTGCTTGCTAGCCATCTCACCTAAGGAAGTGTGATGAACAACTAGTGTAGCTCACGACTTGTGGGTAAAGTTGCGCAACCTCTCGAGAGTGTAAAACTGATATATCAGCTGTGCTCACAGTCATGAGCGGCCCAGATCCTCCGTCTGATTAGTGGCGTTATCAACCTTTGATTAGGGAGGTTTCCCCGGGTGGTTTTGGTTTGGTTGATTCTCAGTAGTTCCTAATTAATTTTGATTAATTGCTATGTAACTGGGTTTATGGTAATTCATCAACTCGTAGCGAATAGTTTTAATAAAATTTTGCCAAGACTAAAAGCTAATGCGGTTGAGTCAGCCAACCTTAGAGCCTCATAGTTTGTGTTATACTTGTTGAGTACGAGTTTATACTCACACTTGACTCTCTACTCTTCTGTTCCCTTGGATATTTTCGACTACTGCTCAGTGCCCGGCAACGTGGAAGACTACGTCAGCGGCTTCGACGACTTCTAGGCGTTTGTCTCCCAGTCGATGTCCCTGTGGCGCCCAGCTCTACATGTATCTCTTTTACGCTTCCGCAACCCTT
Source organism: Panicum hallii (assembly GCF_002211085.1). NCBI lineage: Eukaryota > Viridiplantae > Streptophyta > Magnoliopsida > Poales > Poaceae > Panicum > Panicum hallii. The sequence goes on from NC_038049.1 coordinate 12,203,897, forward strand.
GAACCGATTCTTGATTCGGTTGTAATAAAATAATTCATTTACGATTTATATTATTTGTGACAGTTCAAATACTTGTAAGCTAGGCACATTATTTATTTAATGTGAAGTATGTGCTTGTTAGTGTAAAGCTTGTGTGTGTTTATGTGAAGCTTTTGAAAATTTAAAATGCAAGTAAAAGGGGTATTTTTTATAATTACAGGAAACCTAGGGTTGTTTTTGCAAAATATTTTTGGATGGGAGGTAATTTCATAATAAGGGTATTTATGTAAATTTATGAAAATACAAACCCTTTTATGTAATTTAGTTGGAGTATAAAGTAACTTTCCAAAAATTACCAAGGGTCAAAGTGAAAAAGGTGAAAGTAATCATTACCGGCCTTAAATGCTTGCGAATAAGCCCAAAGGTTCATAAAAATTGCTTTGTTAGGACAAAACTTATGGAAAGTTTGTACTATAGGTTTCTGAACTTGAGCCCTAAAGCAAAGTTATAGTTTTTGAAAAGTTCTACAACTTTTATTTTGACCATTTTCTCATTAGAGCTCTGGATCTGTAGGGAATTTCTATTTACAGTGAAGTCCCTGAGGTTTTTGAAATTTCCAACTAAGTCCCTCAGACCTCCTCCTCTCTTCTTCCTCCTCTGGCACCTCCTCTGCTTCGCCCGCTGCTCCTCTGCCGCCGGTGTTAGCGCCGCTTCCCTGGCCATGTGCTGAGCCTCGGCCGCTCCCCGGCGCCACCTCCAGCTTCTAGCCACTCCACGCGTCGCTCCTTAGCCCAGCTACCGCCCTAGCTCTTCTTGCTGGCCCCCTCGCTGAGTACCACATTGCCTGCGATACTGCCAGTGCCGCCGGTCTCGCCGGCACTTCTGCTCGCCGCCCACCGCATCAACGCAGCCACCCAAGGTCGCGGCATTGCACCCTTTCCACTCTCCTCTATCTCTACGGCCTATAAAAGGCCGGTTCTACCTCACGGTCGCACTACCAGAAACCACCGTTGCCCTCCATTGTTGCTGCTCAACCACCCCACGCCGAGCTCGCCCCTCCGGCCTCTCTTCTCTCGAGCTGACCCCCAAAATCGCTTGCCCCCAGCCCCTTGAAGCTCCTCCACCTGTTCCCCATCAACCCCGCCCGCCGAAGCTCGCCGGAGCACCACTGCCACCATTGGCAAGTTACTGTCACCGTCGTCGGCCCTCCTCCAGCCACCCCGGCGTCACCCGAGCCCATCCAAAGGTAGCCCTCGTGTCCCCTCATGCTCCCCCACCTATCCCTCGCCTCCGGGAAGCACCCCATCGCCGGAATCAAGCTCCCTGAACTTTCTCTGTTCCAAAAATCGCGACCAGGGACTCCATACAACAATAGAAAGAATTCCAGGGGCCTATCTGCACAGACCGTGACTCAGATGAATAGTATCGCGCTAGATCTTTTTGAAATCTTTGGCTGAAACTTTGAAAAATCGTAGTAAATCATAGAAAAATCAGAAAAATGCCAAACCAGTTTTTTTGGAATCCTTAAGTAAAATTCGACTACTTTTATTTAGGAAGTTTGAGCTGTAGGTGTATATTTTCTGATGTAGATTAAATATTAGGAAATGAGTGTTTTATTTGTATCTCATGTTATATGCATGTGTTGTGACTGAATTTTGGAACCTAGGTTGTATGTCCCATGAGTAGCTTTGTGTAAAAAGTTCGAGTACTTTACTGTTCATTTACTTAGAATTCGAGTACTTATTGTTGTATGTTGATAGAAAGTTCATAATTTAATTCTAGCTGCATTCCTTCATGTTTAATGCTGAAAATTTTACCTTAGTTTTGCTTCAACATGTTTAGTTTACTGTAAAAATTTCGAGCCCAGAAACTATGTGTATATTTGTAAATCTACTTTTGTTCAGTTTGTCTTGTTGAGGCTAAAATAAATACCTTAGGTTGGCAATAAATGGTGGTAAATTGTTTTTTACACTCCTTATCAGTGTGTTATCATGCAAGTTAATCTGTGCTACCAGATCCTTGCTGCATGTCAAGTTGTTGCATTTATTTGGTTCCTAGATATAGTTTTCTTTTTGAGTATTACTAAGAGGTGCTTTCCTACCTGTTAATTTCAGTAGCTAATTCTTGTTCCTGAGTAAGTCATGTTACCCTTGTTGGATAATTATAACATGAGTTATGGTTACAACAAGTGTCTCTTTGCGGCTGCTTAGATTCTGAGCATGTGCTTTAAAGTTGATTGCTTAAGCATGGTATTGTTTGTATGCTTGTTAAAACTAGCTCGTAACCCCAATACAACTTAGCTAACATACCTGAGACCTTGTGACACTTGTGTCATGATGTAGGACTTGGAATAATTTATGAACCACTTAAAGCTATATTTAGTCATGTATGCTTGTTGTTGCAATATGATTCTTGTGCCACTTGTTCGAATCTTAATTAGACTTGTTGTGCAACTATAAAACAGATGAGAAGTCTAATCTGCAAGTGAAACATTTGATTTATATTTAACCTGCTAGTGGTGTGACGCTAGACTTAATTAGCTCTTTGTAGCCAAAGTCCTTGCGATAGATTGACTGAAGTTAAATTGTGCACCATGCCTGATGTGCTTGCTGCCCCTATGGCAGACTGTTATGATGTTTGGTTAACCTTCTCTATCAGCACACTTATATCAGCTGATTTATCGACTGAGATGTTGACCACACACCCCTTTAGCTATATACCCATAGGACACATACCTATCGGCCATATGTCTTCTGACTACGCACCCGTAGGACACCCATCAGCTGTATGCCCATCAACCTCACGCCCTCTTTAGCTACCCATCTATCGACACCAGCCCATCGGCCACATTCTCTTTTGTCTAGTTCCATATTTGTAGTCTCATCAGCTTAAGTCCGATGATAATGTCCTATTCCATATGGTTCTTGTAACGGATCCAGTTTAGATGGCCCCATTGGCTACATGTCACTCAATTGTTGTACTGACGTAATCAAGCCGATACAACCACACCTAGTTACCTAGGATAACATTTAAGCACATTTTAGTTAAGCATAGTTAGTGCAGAGTAGGACAATCAGCTACACGGCTGATATTGCCCATTAGATATAGAAGAACATTAAGGATGGAAACCAGCTACACAGCCGACCCACCAATCGGCTGAGCACGCCGAGGCCCAAACCGTACGGATGCATAGTTCGACTAGTCTACCAATACACCATCAGCTAGTTACTCGCACTAGTTAACTAGCTATGCCGATACATCACTCGACTAGTTCTACCCGATGTGTAAATCGTCTAATGTGCCGATACACTAAATCGACTAGTATGCCGATTCACCGATCGACTAGTACACGTACACAAATCGGCTCAACCGATGTTCACTAATCAACTAGTTTGCAAATGCACTGATCGACTACTTATATCTTATCAATTCACAAATCTAGTACATGCGCACATATCAGCTCAGCCGATGTTCACAGATCGACTAGTTTGCTAAACACACAAATCAGCTAAGCCGATGTGTGCAGTGATCAGCTAGACAACCAATTTAGATGACATATCGGCTGCACCTGTTAAGACACACCACCACAGATCAGTAAGATAGCACAGTAGACACGCCTCTGTTAGGCACGACCAAAGCACATCAATCGGCTAAACCTGATGCACCCTCGTCAACTAAGGCAAGCCGATACACCAACCATTAGTTAGGCAAAAACATGCTGATAACTAGATCTAATCAGCAAGGTCCTTCCTTGATCAATCCTTGAAGCACCGTACCTTTAACATTCCTATCCAAATCAGCCAATTTGACCCCAGGTGAATTCAAATCGGCTAATCTCTTCTACTCATATACAGAGACCGCTCCTGCCGATTTCTCTTCCAAACCAAAATCAGCAGATTTCCTAATACTGTGTAAGATAGCTCCCTCATTTGCCAATTCTATCGGCTAAACCCTATTGTTTTCAATCGGCCCTATTGTAACCTTCAACAAATAGCCAATTTTAATCAGTTGTCCAACTAAAGCTCTACCCAAGTTAGTTTTTGATCTTTTTGATTGTTATAGGAGTAGTATGTTAAATGAGTGTTGGATTGCAACTTTATCGTAAGGTAAAATAGTTTCATGTGCACACTTTGAATGTAATGTTGCATTGCATGTAGATACGACTACTTCCGCAAGCGGTACCTACAAGATCTCCCAGGAGTCTGCAGAGGATGTTTCTAAAGACTAAAGGAACGTCACCAAGGGATTATCTGAAGCCCCGAACCAAGGTTCGAAAGATAATAATACTAACATCCCTGACTCCAGCCCCACCAGTAAAGGCAAGCCCCGGACATAAACCCAGTATCTTATTTACACTACAATTTACCTCTATATATAGTTGTATACTTGTGCATTAAGTTCTTAGGAGTTGTCTGAAAACCATAGATGCATTTCCCTAGGAACCAATGTACTGAATCCTAGAAACTGAGTCCGACTAGTGCTATGCTAATAGGACCGGTAGAAGTCGGGTGATTTCCTATCACTCGCGCGATATAGGAATTGATTAATTACAATTCTGCAATCACTATAAGGATGACGGACGGGGTTATATGTAGCATCATGGAAGGAAAGGATACCCCGTCTGTGTTGATAAATTTGGTTAAGGTTGCAGTGTGTGGTAGTGGCAGTTAAGCGTTTGAAAGTACTAGCCACATGCCGCGAAATATGGTAAGCGGTAAGCCTAGTAAACAATCGGCCCGGCAAGTGGACTCGTCCCCCACCACTCGACTTTTATTTTATGTTTACATGCACCGACTGTGGGAGTACGTTCTGCAAAGCAGACAGGCATACGGTCATGTAGTCGCGCTACAGACGTATGTCCTGCATATTGGATGTGCGTATGGTCCAGCAGTCGCTTGTGGTGGCTTTGTTCCACGACCCGGAATGAAAGGCAAACGGTTGCTTCGGAACGACCTGTTGGTGTTCCAAGCGTGTGAGTTAGGTTTACCTTGCAAGGGTTGAAATTCGATTCAGAATCGTCCGCTTCTCACGAAGATTGAGACTGCTTAACTCTTTTGCCACATAGAGTAACAAGAGCAATGTTGTTTATAAGTAATGCTAATGTATGCTTTAAAGACTCTACCTTGCTTGAGTAGCTATAGGTGCTTACCTAGAATGGTTAAAAGAACTAGAACTTGAAAGCTAAAATATAAAATAAGGACCTACTTGTAATATCTAGGTAGTAGATAGTTAAATGTTAAGTTTGGATATAATATATGTAAGTAGAATATAGTATATACAACCTGTACAACGCAGTAAGGGTATATTTGTAAATTATGAATTTTATATGCAAGTGTGTGAAAATGTGCATAAGTGTAAAAATTTCAGTTGGCTATCCAAAAGAAAAAGAGCAAAAGATAAGTAAACACTAAGGGAAATAGGCTTAATATGAGATTAAGGACCTTTATGTAATTATTATAAACATATCAGGATTTACATGTGAAATGGTAAAAGATAAAAGTAAAACTCAGTTTTACCTAAGGACTAAAGTGTAAAAAGAGCTAGTCATGATTACTGCAGAAAGAATTACAAAAAGGACCCCAAACCTTAGGGCATTTTGTTTTAATTAACACATAAAGGTTAAAATTTGAATTGTGTTCAAATTCTCCAAATAAAACTGTACCCTTTAAGATTTCAAACCCAAGTCTTAAAGCAAAGATGTAGAGTTTGAAAAACTCTACAACTTTCATGTTGAGCACTTTTCCATTTGACCTTTGTAGCAGTAGGAAAATTTTAGATTACAGAGGAGTCCTTGGAAATTTCAAAAATTGCAAATCAGTCCGGCTGACACCTGCTGCTTCTTCTTCCTCTGCCTGGCGCCGCTTTTCCTCTGCTCTGCGCCTGCCGTCGCCGCTCACCGTCGGCGTGGTTCCCCCGAGCACCACCTCCTGCTAAATTTATCTCCACGCGTCGCCCTTGCCTTGTTCCACTTCTGCTCCTCTCCCTTTCTGGCATTCCCCGCGCTTGCCACGCGCACGCCGTCGCTGTGCGGCCGCCACCGAGCTGCCGCCGTGGCGAGCTCCAACCCGAGTGCCTGCTCCTATGTTTGCAAGCGCACCAGTATTCCCAGGATCTCTTCGACCTATTCCAACCAACAGCTTGCCATTTGCTCGTCCCTAGCCCCCGGAACGCCGTCGCCATCGCCGCCCGAACGCCGGCGAGCACCAGCTCACCGTCGTCCCGCTTCTCTGCAGCTGCTCCGCCTGCAACCACCTCACCGTTAGCTCCACCGCATCCTCGCGCAGCTGTTCGACAAACCAATTTCCCCACTCGACCACCGTAGCGCCGCCGCACTGTTCTTCCCTTTCCGCCGCCTCGGCACCGCCGTGGGCAGCTCAGCCCGAGCTACTTCACGCCACCTCCGTGCTCGAGCCTGCACCACATCACCCCCACGACGCTCCCCGACCGATCCATTGGGTGTCTAAGGCCCTACATTGGCTCCCCGACGAGCTCCCCGAGCTTCCTTGCCGCCGCCGTGACCAGTCCACCGTGGGGCTCCACCTTCCGGCCTTCCCTAGCCCCAACTGACCCCGGCCTGAGCTCCAGCACATCCCCAGGCAGCTCCCAGACCTCTCCACCGTCGTCCAAAGGCACCAGAACACTGCCCCACCGAGCCACTTCGCCGCCGGCCGCAAGTCCTCGTCGCGCCGCCGCTCCGAGCCATCTCCCTCCAATTCCCGGCTCGCGCAGGTGCGCATCAAGCCCTGGATGCTCTTCCGCCCTTCTGTTCCCATCCCCAGAGCTCGCCGTCGCCGGAATCGGCCGGTCAACGTCGGGTTGTTGTCTTGACCGAGGGGGGGGGATTGGAGGAGGGACTGCGGGTTAGAAGAAACGAAAATCCAGGGGGTTTTGTGCTAAGTTCCAGGGACTGATGTGTAAACCTTGTTTGAGTTATTGCTGTGAACTTTGAAAATGCATAGAAAACAGTAGAAAAATCAGAAAAATGTGAAATTGGTTGGGTTAGAAACCTTATGATAAGCTCTGTAACTTTTATTTTATCACCATGCCATGAAACTACATAGTTTGTTCTGTATTTTAAATGCTAGTAAAAGGATGCATTAATTAAATCTTGTGATCCTTAGCCCTGTTGCTGTTAGTTTTTGGAGCATGTATTATAGGCAATGTAAGTAGTTCTGTGTAAATTTTTGAGGCCTAGATCAGCTCTCTAGCTAGAGTAATTAGTTACTTTTGTTATAAGTTAATAAAAGCTTGACAATTTAATTTCAGAAGTATTTATACATATTTAGGGATGAAATTTTTACTATAGTCTGGTCTTTATGAGTGTGATATAACATAAAAATTTTAGAAGCAGAAACCTAATATAACTTAAGTTATAAATTTTAAAACTTAGATTGCAAGATGAGTCATAAATAATAATTGGAATGCATGAAAATTTATGGAACTTCTCTAGAATACTAGACTTAAGTAGTTTATGATATTCTTAAATTGTGAACCCTAATTGTTGTATAAAAACCCTAGTCTTAATATAAAACTCCAATTATATCTTAATATTTCAATGTTAATCTTAATTAGTTTTGTGACTTAGAACCTTTAGAGTAAAATTATCATAAAACCTAACCATGATAATTTTCATAAATATTAATTATTTATCTTAACTTAAGATTTGGTTAAATAATTCAAGTTAGCCATAATTAAGTAATAACCAAAGGTTAATTACAATGTTTAGCTAATAAAATAAATAAAAAATTGCTAAGTGTGTGTAGTGTTGCTTAAGGTAATTAGATACACTACCCAGTAAAGTTAAATTAGATGTTTAGGGTAACCCACCACGGTTGCCTAACGAGACTAGTTAGTTTAATTAGTACTCGATAAATGACTGCCCAGTACAGGGTAGTTAGATTATCATCGTAATGTAATTTTCTTTAAGTTGGATTGCAACTTTATCGGGAAGTAAAATAAAAATAAGAACATCCTATAACTTGTAATTTTGCATCTCATATAGATTCGACCACGCTCGCTGACGGGGATTATCAACTGCTCCCGGAACAAGAAGGAGATTATTCTGAAGACCCCGGGACTATTGTTACGGATTTCTCTGAAGCCCCGAACCAAGGTTCGGAAGAAAATAATTTGACTAACCCCAACCCCACCAGCGAAGGCAAGCCCCGGACATAACCCCTACCTTATTACACTGCAACTTATATTACTTTTATATATATCTCTTTATGCATTAGGTTCGTAGGAGTTATTTGGAAACCTAGTTGCATTATTCTAGAAACCAATGTACTGAACACTAGAACTGAGTCCGACTAGCTGCTTTGCTTATAGGACCGGTAGAAGTCGAGTGATTTCCTGTCACTCGCGCGATATAGGAATTGTAATGTTTACATTCCTGTTATCACTATAAGGATACCGGACGGGAGTTTTATGAGGTATCATGGTCAAGATGATACCCCGTCTGTGTTGTTGAAATTTGATAAGGTCGCAGTGTGTGGTAGCGGTGGCTAAGCGTTTGAAAGTACTAGCCACATGCCGTGAAATATGGTAAGCGGTAAGCCTAGTAACCGATCGGCCCGAGGAGTGGACATACCACCCACCACATGTATTTGCTTCTTTTGGTTACTTAGTTCGACGTGTAGGCATATGTGTTGCTGGGCAACCAGGAGTACGGGTTTTGTAGTCGCGCTACAGACGTACGTCCTGCACTTTTGTAGTGCATATGACCTGCAGTCGCTTGTGGTGGCACTGATCCACGAGTCGGAATGAAAGGCAAACGGTTGCTTCGGAACAACCCTGTGGTGTTCCAAGCGTGTGTGTTAGGTTTACCTTGCAAGGGTTGAATCTCGATTCAGAATCGTCCGCCTCTCACGATGTATGAGACTGCTTATCCCCTTTATCACATAGAGTAACAAGAGTAATTATGTGATTATTAAAGATGATGTTTGAGTAAAGATTCTACCATGTTTGAATAGCTATAGGTGCTTACTTAGAATGGTTAATTCAACTAGAACCTGAAAGCTAAAAATTGAAAATAAGGATCTACTCTTTGTTGCTTTTTCAACTGAAAACCCTACCCAAAGCTAAAAGCCAGCATGAGTCTAGTTATGGGCTAAGATATACCCAATTCCGGGTAAGTCTTGCTGAGTATTAGTATACTCAGCCTTGCTTTGTTGATTTAATTCAGGTAACCCTTCTGAGGAGCCCGCATTCATTACACCATGGCCTTACCCTTTGCCTGATGGTTGGTCCGTGGAATGGGATCCGTCCCCGGCCAACACAGACTCCGCCGAGTGATATTATGCCAGGGCTAGCATAATATCTGTAATGACGCCATGTATAATAACTCCGCTTTTCAAATTCCGCTGCTTTAATCAGAAACTCGAACTTGTGATGTAATAAACTCTCTTCTGTAAGAACAAATGTTATTTTGTATATTTTTGTAATATAACTGCCTGTGGTGTAAATTATTTTGGGCATTGTATCTCTGGACTCACCTTCGTGTGAGGTACCTTGTTAGATCCTGCGTTCGGTGGTTCATCGGGACGTTACCCGACAGACCAATAGTTTTATACCGTTTGAAGTGCGAGGTAGCCCTGCATTAAGGACTCGCGCACTTGAGTCGGTATAATTCAGGTTGGTTCTGCCACAGCTGGTATCAGAGCTAACAAGTGTACCCTGGAGATATAATTAGCCTTAAAAAGTAATTTTTAGTATAAAATTTCATTACTCAAGTATTTGCGAACTACGTTGGTTCATTAAGGATTATGTATAGTACGTAAGCCCTAGGGTAATACTATTATGGGAATTAAAGGTGGCTGTGATATATATATATATGACTAACTTCCAGCATTACTTTTCTGTTGAAACTTAAATTTATGCACAACCCAACCTTACTTTCTGTAACGACATCTTCGATCGTGAGGTAAGAAGGTAAGGATCCTCAGCCAACTGAGGGAGCTTGGCCTTCCTGTCGGTGATGCGAACCGAACGCTGTTTCTCAAGCAGTGGCCTACTTGAGATGCTGCCAATGTACCAACCTCGGTTGACTACATTGGGAGTATATGGTTCGGCGCAGGGTATGGCGATCGCTGTTCATACCCCCGCATTTTGCGGTACCCCCGTGAATACGTTATCCAATAACGTATGTTAACGTTGTCTGTACGGCGGTAATTGTACAGATGCTGTTTCTATAGTGAACAGTAATGAATGGGGACGCTTTCATGACATGCTGGCATGAAAGGTTCATTGGATATATATATGCATTGTGGTTTTCTGCAGGTACACTAACCACGATTCCGAAACTAGGACGGATAGGGCTTATTGACTAGTTAATAGGGAGAGACGTATTTATATGGTGCCACCGAAACTAACCACGTAAGACCAAGATTACTTGGCAGTTACTTTTGGTTGTGAGATCGATTAGTACGTGCATGCATAATCCATTAATCAACTAAATTGAATGCTTGTTTAATGCTTCCTAAAGAAAATGGGCAACATGTTGGTTTATCTTAGTTGGGTAAGTAAGAATCTTAGTTGGGTATCTTAGGCATCCATCTGATTTCCAGCCTTTGCTGTTATCAGAATCAGCTATCTTAATCCAATTTTACCTGGTAAAGTTTCTCAACAGGGTAAAAATATCTTACCATTTGCATTGTTGTCGCAGATGGCTGCTCCTGCTAATACCTTTTGGGATCAGGAGGGGCACTTTCACACCAATGGTTTACATTGGGAGGGATTTCCTCGTCTTTTGTGGGAATCCTTGAGTATGTTTCATTATACAGAGCCTCCTCTGTATGATGGGGTAGAGTATCTTGAAGAAGGAGTTTCCCGCTGCAGGGTTAAGATGATGATTCCTCAGCACCCTTTCCGCTCCTTATGGCCTCCCATAGAAGTGGAAGTGGTTGGATATCGTCTTGTGGATACCCTTGAAACTGCTGCTTTAGAAGGAATCAAACTCTTCTGCAATCAACATCCGATTGAAGTTGCTTCATATCCTATTGGGTTATTCCCTACCATAGACCCGAGTAATTCGGACTGGGATTTTCGGACAAATCATCTTGGTCATTTGCTAGGAGATATAGCTGAAGAAACCGTCCGTATTGTTACCAGGTTTATGGATGTGCAATACCGTTACCAAACGCTACTGCGTCATGGGGTAAGTCAGATAACTGGTGTGGCTCAAAGCCACTATCGGAATGCTGATCACCAAGTGACCCAGATAGAAGAATTGCAAGCTTTGGTGACTCAGAAGGATGAAATTATTGCAGCAAGAGATGAGACAATCCTCCATCGTGAAGATCAGATCAATGAGAGTGATCATATTATCACTCAGCGTGACACTGTTATTGAGTTCCTACAGGCACAAATTCATGATCTGATACTTGTGGCTGATGATGCCCAAGCTCACATTGAGGAAATGCAGCAGCAACCGATACTTCCCGCTATACCCATAGTACCTGAAGAAGAAGAAGAAGACCCAGAAGAGATTGAGGGTATCTCAGAGATTGATTCTGAGCATGGGGATCCTGTTCTTAGTCCCCATCATTCTCTTTCTGGCAGTCAGTCTTCTGTAGGAAATTTCGACGATTTTTAGTAAAATCGTCAACTTTCGAGATGTAATCTAAGGGAATGTAATAGTTTAAGTAGTCAAACTTCACGCCATTTGATGTAACATAGATGGCCTATGTAGTAAACTTTCGACATGCGATATGAGAACTATCTGAGTTAGCAATGTAATATAATTTCCGGTTTCATCATCTTGTTCGTTATCTTTAAATTTTGAGATGAGATGAGTTGCGGAATATATGCATTGATTATGTCTTCTGAAATTGGGAGTAAAGATATATGGTTAATAATGGACATCTCCTTTATTTCAGATGGTTGGAGCCACACGAGGAACCCCGGAGGGTTTCAGGGCTGATCAAGCCAGTGGTTCTCAGCAACCACCACCACCTCCTCCCAACCTTGCCGAAGTCATGGCTCGGCAAACGGAATTACTTAATATGTTGGTTCAAGCCCAACTGAATCAGCAGCAACAATTCCGAGGAGGCCGGGATGATCGTAATCCTCCTGTGGCTAGCTACCAGGATTTCCTCAGTACTCAACCGCCTTTCTTCAGTAAGGCCGAGGAACCATTGGATGCCGATGCCTGGCTCCATATTATTGAGTCAAAGTTCGCTCTACTGACCATACCATGTGCGGATTCTAGCAAAGCTTCCTTTGCTGCTCAACAACTTCGTGGTGCTGCTAGAATCTGGTGGGACAATTTTTATGCCATGCAACCTGCAGGGCATGTCATCACATGGGATGAATTCCGGGTCGCTTTCAGAGCGCACTATATTCCCGCAGGATTGTTGGAGCGGAAGCTTAATGAGTTTCTGGCTCTTACACAAGGTGCCAACACAGTTCTGCAATACGCACAGAATTTCAATCATCTGTGCCAGTATGCGGGGTATCATGCAGATAATGATACCAAGAAGCAAGACCATTTCCGTCGGGGCCTGAACACCAAACTCAAGGAACGCCTGAACCTTGTGAAGGCAAATACTTTCAGTGAGTTGGTCAATATGGCCTTAACTCAAGAAGACTGCATTGTGGCGCATTCTGCCGAGAAGAAGCGGAAGAACCCTGCTGGACCCTCGAGTGCTCAACCACCGAGGTATCGGGTTGTTCCTAATACGCCACCCAGAGCACCACAACGCAATGCCCCTACGGGAAGATTGGTTTTTAGGCCACCTCAGCAGCAAGGAAAGTTCAGACCTCCTGTGCCCCCGCAACCAGCACAACAATCTGGCCAACGGCTAAATATTCCGCAAGTGCCACAGAAAGGCAGCAACTATCGCTGCTACAACTGCGGAAGTGCGGACCATTTCATCCGAGATTGCCCGCGGCCTAAGAAGCTTAATCAAGGGCAGAGCTCCACCCAAGGAAACCAGAATAAGGGAAAGAAGCCGGTGATGCAAGTTCGTCAAGGACGGATTAACTTCACCACTCTTGCGGAACTTCCAGATGGAGCTCCTGTTATGTCGGGTACATTTTCTATACATCACAAACCAGTTGTTACTTTATTTGACTCTGGAGCAACACATAGTTTTATTAGTAACAACTGTGGAACCCGACTAGGACTTGAATCTTGTCCTATCCAGGGGTCATATATGATCACTACCCCTGGAGGAAATATTACTTCCAACCGAATAAGTAGATATGTGCCAATTCAGTTAGGTAGTAAAGAGATTAAAACTGATTTGGTTTTACTCAGTTTAGAGGATATCGATGTCATACTTGGGACAAACTGGATGACTGAACATCGAGTCCAGTTAGACATATCTTCCCGGGTTATCGAAATTGATTCACCATATTGTGGAGCCATTACTCTTGTTCTGCCTCCACCAGAATGTCTACACCCTTGCGCATATGCTATCACAGATATCAAAGTCAAGGATATTCCGATAGTATGTGAATACCCCGATGTCTTTCCCGACGATCTGCCTGGAATGCCACCGGATCGAGACATCGAGTTCATCATTGAACTTCAACCGGGTACTGCTCCAATTTCCAAGAGGCCATATCGCATGCCTCCAAATGAATTAGCAGAACTGAAAATTCAACTTCAAGATCTTCTTGATAAGGGATATATACGTCCAAGTGCTTCACCTTGGGGTTGTTCTGCTCTCTTTGTCAAGAAGAAAGACGATAGTCTGAGACTATGTGTCGACTACCGTCCCCTCAATGCGGTTACTATTAAAAATAAGTATCCTCTTCCCCGCATTGATATCTTATTCGATCAATTAGCTGGAGCAAAGGTCTTTTCTAAGATTGATTTACGCTCCGGTTATCATCAGATCAAGATCAGGCCTTGTGATATTCCAAAAACGGCCTTCTCAACCAGATATGGACTTTATGAATATCTGGTCATGTCATTTGGACTTACAAATGCACCGGCATATTTCATGTATCTCATGAATTCCGTATTTATGCCGGAGCTTGATAAATTCGTCGTGGTCTTCATCGATGACATTCTGATCTACTCCAGAACCAAAGAAGACCATGCTAACCATTTACGTGTCGTTCTTCAACGATTACGGGATCATCGCCTTTATGCCAAATTTTCAAAATGTGAATTTTGGCTGGATAGTGTGAAATTTTTGGGACATACTATCTCTAGTCAAGGCATATCGGTTGATCCAACTAAAGTTCAAGAAGTTATGGACTGGAATCCTCCCACTTCAGTCCATCAAATACGAAGTTTCCTTGGATTGGCAGGATATTATCGCCGATTCATTCCAGACTTCTCCAAGATAGCCAAACCCATGACTGAGCTACTTAAGAAAGAAGTTAAGTTCCATTGGGATGATAAGTGTGAGGAAGCATTTCACACTTTGAGAAACTTCTGATGACTGCTCCAGTACTAGCTCAGCCAGATAGTAACCAGCCTTTTGATGTCTATTGCGACGCTTCTGGAATTGGCCTTGGTTGCGTTCTTATGCAAAACAACCGGGTTATTGCTTATGCATCCCGAGCACTTCGGACTCATGAGCAAAATTATCCAACACATGATCTTGAATTGGCAGCAGTTATTCATGCTCTCAAGATCTGGAGACATCATCTTATGGGCGCTAAATGTAACATTTACACTGACCATAAGAGCCTCAAGTATATTTTCACTCAGGCTGATTTAAATATGAGGCAAAGGCGTTGGTTGGAGTTAATCAAAGATTATGACCTGGAGGTACACTATCATCCGGGCAAAGCTAATGTGGTTGCGGATGCACTTAGCCGCAAGTCACATTGTCACTGTTTGACTATCTCCACTTTTAATGACACTCTTTGCCATCAAATGCGGAGACTCAATCTGGAGATTATTCCCCAAGGTAGTTTAAACTTGATCTCCATTGAGTCTACTTTGCGAGATAAAATCGTCATGTCGCAGCTACATGATGAGGGTGTCAATATTATTAAATCCAAGCTATCCCAGGGAGAAGCTAAGTATTGGTGTTTTCACACTGATCGTCAAGGAGTCCTGTGGTTCAACGATCGACTTGTTGTCCCTAAGGATCATCAACTTCGTAAGCAAATCCTCGACGAAGCACATTTGTCCAAATTCTCTATTCATCCTGGTAGCACCAAGATGTATCACGATCTTCGGCAACATTTTTGGTGGACCAGAATGAAGAGAGAAATTGCCAAATATGTGTCTGAGTGCGATACGTGCCAGAGAGTCAAAGCCAGTCATCTCAAAGCTTCTGGTACGCTTCAGCCATTACCCATTCCGTCATGGAAATGGGAAGACATTAGTATGGATTTCATTGTCGGTCTTCCCACACATCTCAAAAACATGACTCCATATGGGTAATCATCGATAGACTCACAAAAACAGCTCATTTCCTTCCGGTGCATACCACTTACTCTGCTAAGAAGTATGCTGAAGTCTATCTGGAACAAATCGTTCGATTGCATGGGGTTCCGAAAACTATCATATCTGATCGTGGGCCCCAATTTATCGCACGGTTCTGGGAGCAGCTACAATCAGCTCTAGGAACCAAATTGATTCGAAGCTCTGCATATCACCCCCAGACTGATGGGCAGACTGAGCGAGTTAACCAAATTCTTGAAGACATGCTCCGAGCTTGTATTATTCACTATGGTACAAGTTGGGACAAGTGTCTTGCTCTAGCTGAATTTGCCTACAACAACAGTTACCAAGCTAGTCTTCAAATGGCTCCTTTCGAAGCGTTATATGGTCGCGATGCCGAACTCCTTTGAGTTGGTCAGAGACCGGTGAACGCAAAATCTTCGGACCAGACCTAGTTGTTGAAGCCGAAGATAAGGTTAAGGTTATTCAATCTAATCTTAAAACCGCTCAGTCCAGACAAAAGAGTTATGCAGATAAGAGAAGAAAACCTCTGCAATTCCAGATAGGAGATTTTGTCTATCTCCGAGTGTCACCTACCAAAGGCGTCCAACGTTTCGGCATAAAAGGAAAGTTAGCACCTCGGTATGTCGGACCCTTTGAAATTCTTGATGTTTGTGGCCCAGTGGCTTACAAACTTCGTCTTCCATCTCAATGGGCAGCTATTCACGATGTCTTTCACATCTCTCAACTTAAGAAGTGTGTCAAAGTACCCACAGAAATCGTTGAGACAAGTACCCTTGAGATAAAACCTGATTTGTCGTACATTGAACAACCTCTTCGAATTCTGGATACTAAGGAAAGGTTCACCAGAAGAAGGGCAGTTAAGATGTACAAGATCTTGTGGGATCATCACACCGGAAGAAGAAGCGACTTGGGAAACTGAGTCTTATCTTCAACGGAATTTTCCAGATTTCCTACAAGCCAATCCCCAAATCTAAATTATCATTTCTGCTCAGCTTCGGAATCTCGGGACGAGATTCTTTTAAGGAGGGAAGGCTGTAATATCTAGGTAGTAGATAGTTAAATGTTAAGTTTGGATATAATATATGTAAGTAGAAATATAGTATATACAACCTGTAACAACGCAGTAAGGGTATATTTGTAAATTATGAATTTTATATGCAAGTGTGTGAAAATGTGCATAAGTGTAAAAATTTCAGTTGGGCTATCCAAAAGAAAAAGAGCAAAAGATAAGTAAACACTAAGGGAAATAGGCTTAATATGAGATTAAGGACCTTTATGTAATTATTATAAACATATCAGGATTTACATGTGAAATGGTAAAAGATAAAAGTAAAAACTCAGTTTTACTAAGGACTAAGTGTAAAAAGAGCTAGTCATGATTACTGCAGAAAGAATTACAAAAAGGACCCCAAACATTAGGGCATTTTGTTTTAATTAACACATAAAGGTTAAAATTTGAATTGTGTTCAAATTCTCCAAATAAAACTGTACCTTTAAGATTTCAAACCCAAGTCTTAAAGCAAAGATGTAGAGTTTGAAAAACTCTACAACTTTCATGTTGAGCACTTTTCCATTTGACCTTTGTAGCAGTAGGAAAATTTTAGATTACAGAGGAGTCCCTGGAAATTTCAAAAATTGCAAATCAGTCCGGCTGACACCTGCTGCTTCTTCTTCCTCTGCCTGGCGCCGCTTTTCCTCTGCTCTGCGCCTGCCGTCGCCGCTCACCGTCGGCGTGGTTCCCCCGAGCACCACCTCCTGCTAAATTTATCTCCACGCGTCGCCCTTCTTGTTCCACTTCTGCTCCTCTCCCTTTCTGGCATTCCCGCGCTTGCCACGCGCACGCCGTCGCTGTGCGGCCGCCACCGAGCTGCCGCCGTGGCGAGCTC